>NW_012101809.1:4723750-4725543 GCF_000951045.1 Mandrillus leucophaeus
GTGAAGGGTCTGTGCTGAGGAGGACTAGTATAAGAGGAAAGAAGGCCTCTTGGCAGTTGAGATAGAGAAAAGCATCTGTTTCCTGCCCGTCCCTGGGCAATGGAAGATCTCGGTGTAAAACTCGATTGTCTGTTCTGTTTACTGAGAAAGGAGAAAACCGCCTTAGGGCGAAAGGTGGGACTTGCTAGCGCAATGCTGCTCTTGATGCACGAAAAAGATTTATGGAGATGTTTGTATATGCATATCAAGGCACAGCACTTTCCCTTAAACTGATGTCACAGAGATCTTTATTCATATGTCTTACTGCTGACCTTCTCCCTACGAGGATCCTATTATCCTGCCACTTTCCTTTTTCTAAGATGGTAAAGATAATGGTCAATAAATACTGAGGGAACTTAGAGACCTGTGCCAGCGTGGGTCCTCTGTATGCTGAGCGCTGGTCTGCTGGGCCCACTTTTTCTTTCTCTATACTTTGTCTCTGTGTCTCATTTCTTTTCTCAAGTCTCTCGTTCCACCTAACGAGAAACACCCACAGGTGTGGAGAGGCAGGCCACCCCTTCACTCATTTTTTTTTTGTTGTTATTGAGATGGAGTCTCGCTCTGTCGCCCAGGCTGGAGTGCAGTGGCACAATCTTGGCTCACTGCAACCTCCACCTCCTGGGTTCAAGCAGTTCTCCCACCTCAGCCTCCCAAGTAGCTGAGAGTACAGGCACACACTACCACGTGTGGCTAATTTTTGTATTTTTAGAAGAGACAGGGTTTCACTATGTTGGCCAGGCTGGTCTCGAACTCCTGACATCAAGTGATTCACCCACCTCAGCCTCCCAAAGTACTGGGATTACAGGTGTGAGCCACCAGGCCCGGCCAGCTCTCATTCTTACATTCCTGCCTCTACCCTGTAAAGCTGCAGCCCTCTCTTATAGCAGGAACCTGAGCGAATCACTAGTACAGTTTGTTTCCAGGTAGATCTAAAATATCAACAACCATTCCAACCTTAGCCTCTAAATATCCATCTAAATAAGTGATAAGTTGCTGCACTTAAAATGAAACACCTCTTCCCTGTGCAACCAGAACCCATATTCCTCCTCCAGAGCAGTTCAGCCCACCTGAGCATTTCACATATTTGGGGTTAGCAGCGCTTATATTAGAACTAAAGCCTCAGGCTGGGCGCGGTGGCTCACACCTGTAATCCCAGCACTTTGGGAGGCCAAGGTGGGTGGATCACTTAAGGTCAGGAGTTCAAGATCAGCCTGGCTAACATGGTGAAACCCCATCTCTACTAAAAACACAAAAATTAAGTGGGCATGGTAGAATGTTCCTGTAGTCCCAGCTACTCAGGAGGCTGAGGCAGGAGAATCGCTTGAACCCAGGAGATGGGCACTGAAGTAAACTGAGATCATGAGATCGTGCCACTGTACTCTCGCCTGGGCAATAGAGCAAATGAGACTCTGTCTCAAAACAAACAAACAAAACAAAATAAAACAAAACCAAAAAACACCAAAGCCTCAGGTAAGCTCATGTCAAGAGTGAAAAAGTGGCCGGGCGCCGTGGCTCAAGCCTGTAATCCCAGCACTTTGGGAGGCCGAGACGGGCGGATCATGAGGTCAGGAAATCGAGAGCATCCTGGCTAATACGGTGAAACCCCGTCTCTACTAAAAAATACAAAAAATTAGCCGGGCAAGGTGGCGGGCGCCTGTCGTCCCAGCTACTCGGGAGGCTGAGGCAGGAGAATGGCGTAAACCCGGGAGGCGGAGCTTGCAGTGAGCTGAGATCCGGCCACTGCACTCCAGCCT
>NW_012101809.1:4726393-4727666 GCF_000951045.1 Mandrillus leucophaeus
AAAAAAAAAAAAAAAAAAAAAAAAAATTGCATGAACCAGAGAGTGCAAGGCAAACCAGCGACCACAGACATTGGGAAACTTTTGATCACAAGTAACAGGAAACCCAGTTAAAATGGCTTAAATAATAAGGAAGTTCAGAGGTATGGTACGCTCTGGGGTAAATATTCAGTAGTCAATATTGCCGTTAAGAACCAAGTTTCAGCCAGGAGCAGTGGCTCATGCCTGTAATCCGAACACTTTGAGAGGCCGAGGTGGACAGATGGCTTGAGCTCAGGAGTTCGAGACCAGCCTGGGCAACACGGCAAAACTCTGTCTCTACAAAAAATGTTTAAAATTAAGTGGACATAGTCATGTGTGCCTGTAGTCCCAGCTACTCAGGAGGCTAAAATGGAAGGATCACTTGAGCCTGGGAGGTAGAGGCTGCAGTGAGAGGAGAATATGCCCACCACACTCCAGCCTGGGTGGCAGAATGACACCCTTATCTCAAAAAAAAAAAAAAAAAAAGACCAAGTTTTGTCTCTGTGCCCTGTAGCCCTGAAAGTTTGCTTCATCTTACAATGTGTAGGATGGCTTCAAGTTTCCTCCCTCATGTCAACAAAGCACAGACACCTCTCCTCCACAACAGTCCTTCCTTTCAACCTAATTGGAATTAATTAGGAAACATGCAGACCTCTCAGACTAAAAGTCATTGCCAAGGAAGGATCATACACCGACAAATTAGATATTGTCCCTGGGGCTGGAGATGGAGAGGATACTTAAGCAAAACTGCAGTTTTTCATAGGGAGAAGGGGTGGAGAGTAGATGTAAGTAGGCAGCCAAGAGTATCCACTACAACTAGCAAAACTGAATATGCCCAAGCCTTGGGTTAAGAGTAGTACTAGAGAAATAGAAAAACCACACATTGGATGTCACACATCCACTGATCTACTGGTTCTTAAACTTTTTTTTTTTTTTTTTTTTTTGAGACAGGGTCTGGCTCTGTTGCCCAGACTGGAGTGCAGTGGCACAATCTCAGCTCACTGCAACTTCCGTCTCCTGGACTCAAGCCATCCTCCCACCTCAGCCTTCCAAGTAACTGGGACTACAGGTACATGCCACCACACCCAGCTAATTTTGGTATTTTTTGTAGAGAGAGGGTTTTGCTATGTTGGCCAGCATGGTCTCTAACTCCTGAGCCAAGTGATCACCCCGCCTTGGCCTCCCAAAGTGCTGGGATTACAGGCATCAGCCACCACGCTAGGCCTGCTCTACTGGTTCTTTTTTTTTTTTTTTT
>NW_012101809.1:4728512-4731977 GCF_000951045.1 Mandrillus leucophaeus
GGAGGGCGGATCAGGAGGTCAATAGATCGAGACCATCCTGGCCAACACTGTCTCTACTAAAAACACAAAAACTAGCTGAGTGTGATGGTGCACACCTGTAGTCCCAGCTACTCAGGAGGCTGAGGCAGGAGAATTGCTTGAACCTGGGAGGCAGAGGTGGCAGCGAGCCAAAATCATACCACTGCACTCCAGCCTGGTGACAGAGCAAGACTCCATCTCAAAAAAAAAAAAAAAAAAAGTTAGCCAGCTGTGATGGCTTGTAGCTGTAGTCCCAGCTACTCAGGAGGCTGAAGTGGGAGGCTCGCTTGAGTCCAGGAGGTCAAGGCTGCAGTGAGCCATGATTAAGCCACTGCACTCCAGCCTGGGTGAGAGTGAGACCTGTCTCAATTGAAAAAAGAAAAGAAAAAAAGAAAGAAAAAAGTTCCATGCTTGTTGAAATCTTGAAAGACCTATTTAAACACTTAGCTCTGAAAAAACTTGGGCATTTATCAGTATAAATTCCTACTTCAGCACATTTATTGTGTCTTTTAAAGATTGTAAGGCCTTTGTAAACAAGAAAATGGCTCTGGTGAGATGGGTTTATATAGGGATTTGTAACAGGGACGCACTGTATTTTTTTAATCAGTGGTTCTCAAATTTCATCAGGCATAGCTGCCTGGGGAATTTTCTAAAAGGCAGATTCCATACCCTATCTCAATCTTAGCAATCATGAATCTCTGACCTGGGGTCCTAGGAATTCAAAATTTAAACAAATTCCTAAGTAATTCTGATGCAAGTAGTCCCTCTGTTCTCTGAAAATGTTAACTATCTGTCTCACCCCTGCTTGTGACAGCAATCAATGTTGCCATGGTAGCAGCCAATCTGAGACACCCCCTGCTGCCTGCTGCCCAGGCAACATTGAGTTCATGGGTCTCTTTCTTGTTTGCTAGCCCAAAGGGCCACCTTGAAAAATAATCTTCTGAGTACTATAAAAACTATACAATTGACCCAAAGAAACTGACTCACTGTTGCAGGATCAGGGATTATAAATCCCTATGTCACCTCATTTTCAGAGTATTAGTCTCTTCAGCACCTTTTGTGGCTCCAATTCAGATGTCTGATGCTAGGCGTCAATGTCTGTATTTCATTGGCATGAATAGGGTGCAGTCCCTGAAACTCGGACAGTTTTCCAAGCCTACCATGATCTAGGTGTCAGGCCTCTGAGCCCAAGCTAAGCCATCATATCCCCTGTGACCTGCACGCATACATCCAGATGGCCTGAAGCAAGTGAAGAATCACAAAAGAAGTGAAAATGGACAATTCCTGCCTTAACTGATGACATTCCACCATTGTGATTTGTTCCTGCCCCACCTTAACTGAGTGATTAACCTTGTGAATTTCCTTCTCCTGGCTCAGAAGCTCCCCCACTGAGTACTTTGTGACCCCTGTCCCTGACTGCAAGAGAAAAACCCCCTTTGACTATAATTTTCCACTACCCACCTAAATCTTATAAAATTGCCCCACCCCATCTTCCTTGCTGACTCCTTTTTCGGACTCAGCCCGCCTGTACCTAGGTGAAATAAACAGCTTTATTGCTCATACAAAGCCTGTTTGGTGGTCTCTTCAAATGGATATGCGTGACATTTGGTGCTGTGACTCGGATCAGGGGACCTCTGTTGGGAGATAAATCCCCTGTCCTGCTCTTTGCTCTGTGAGAAAGATCCATCTATGACCTCGGATCCTCAGACCAACCAGCCCAAGGAACATCTCACCAATTTTAAATCAGGTAAGCTGCCTCTTTTTACTCTCTTCTCCAACCTCTCTCACTATCCCTCAGCCTCTTTCTCCTTTCAATTTTGGTGCCACCCTTCAATCTCTCCCTTCTCTTAATTTCAGTTCCTTTCCTTTTCCAGTAGAGACAGAGGAGATGTGTTTTATCCGTGAACCCAAAACTCTGGCGCTGGTCATGGACTTGGGAAGACAGTCTTCCTTCAGTGTTTAATCACTGTGGGGACAATTACCCATGTTTCAGAGGTGTCTGATTACCGCGGGGACGCCTGGCCTTGATCCTTCACCTTGGTGGCAAGTACCACTTTCCCTGGGTGGCAAGCACCACCTCCCTGGGGGGCACATATCCCCACACCCCTTCTCTCTGTGTGTCTACCCTCTCTTTTCTCTGGGCTTGCCTCCTTCACTATGGACAACCTTCCACCCTCCATTCCTCCCTCTTCTCCCTTAGCCTGTGTTCTCAAGAACTTAAAACCTCTTCAACTCACACCTGACCTAAAACCTAAACACCTTATTTTGTTCTGCAACACCGCTTGGCCCCAATACAAACTTGATAATGGCTCTAAATGGCCAGAAAATGGCACTTTCGATTTCTCCATCCTACAAGACCTAGAAAATTTTTGTCGAAAAATGGGCAAATGGTCTGAGGTACCTTACATCCAGGCATTTTTCACACTTTTCCCTCCCTAGTCTGTTCCCAATGCGATTCGTCCCAAATCCTCCTTCTTTCCCTCCCGTTTGTCCCCTCAGTCCCAACCCCAAGCGTCACTGAGTCTTTCCAATCTTCCTTTTCTACCGAGCCATCTGACTTCTCCCCTCCTCCCCAGACTGCTCCTTAGGTGGCTTCCTGCCAGGCTGAGTCAGGCTCCAATGTTCTTCCTCAGCCTCCACTCCTCCACCCTATAATCCTTCTATCACCTCCCCTCCTCACACCCAGTCCAGCTTACAGTTTCGTTCCATGACTAGGTCTCAACCACCTGCCCAACAATTTCCTCTTAGAGAGGTGGCTGAAACTGAAGGCATAGTCAGGGTACATGTGCCTTTTTCTCTATCAGACCTCTTTCAGAACAGTCAGCATTTAGGCTCTTTCTCATCAGACCCCACTAAATATATACAGCAGTTCCAATATCTAACTCTGGCCTACAATTTAACTTGGAGTGACTTAAATGTCATCCTAACTTCCACCCTCTCCCCAGATGAACGGGAAAGAGTTTTTTCTCTAGCCCAATCTCACACTGACAACCGCTGGCTTCACGAGCCAGACCTCCAAGAAGGCATTAGAGCAGTTCCCCGAGAGGATCCCCAACGGAACTATCAGGCAGATTCCCCATGTATAGTTAGTCAAGATTACATGATTTCCTACCTAGTTGAAGGACTTAAAAAGGCAGCTTACAAAGCTGTTAATTATGACAAGCTTAAATAAACTACCCAAGACAAAGATGAAAACCCAGCCCAGTTCATGGCTCGTTTGGCAGCAACCCTGAGACGCTTTACAGCCCTAGACCCTGAAGGGTCAGAAGGCTGTCTCATTCTAAATAGGCTTTTTTTTTTTTTTTTTTGGAGACGGAGTCTCGCTCTGGCGCCCAGGCTGGAGTGCAGTAGCCAGATCTCAGCTCACTGCAAGCTCCGCCTCCCAGGTTCACGCCATTCTCCTGCCTCAGCCTCCTGAGTAGCTGGGACTACAGGCGCCCGCCACCT
>NW_012101809.1:4732940-4735107 GCF_000951045.1 Mandrillus leucophaeus
GTTAGCGAGGATGGTCTGTATCTCCTGACCTTGTGATCCACCCACCTCAGCCTCCCAAAGTGCTGGGATTACAGGCATGAGCCAATGCGCCCAGCCCCAGTTCCCTTATTAGGCCAAGACATTTTAACCAAATTATATGCTTCCCTGACTATTCTTGGACTACAGCCAAATCTCATTGCTGCCCATCTTCCCAACCCAAAGCCTCTTTCATGTCTTCCTCTCATATCCCCACACCTTAACCCACAAGTATGGGATACCTCTACCCCCTCCCTGGCAACCAATCACATGGTCATTACTATCCCACTAAAATCTAATCACCTTACCCTGCTTAACACCAGTATCCCATCCCACAACAGACTTTAAGCGGATTGAAGCCTGTTATCACTCGCCTGCTACAGCATGGGTTTCTAAAACCTATGAACTCTCCTTACAATTCCTGCATTTTACCTGTCCAAAAAGCAGACAAGTCTTGCAAGTTAGTTCGGGATCTGCACCTTATCAACCAAATTGTCTTGCCTATCCACCCGTGGTGCCAAATCCATATACTCTCCTATCCTCAATACCTCCCTCCACAACCCCTCCACAACCCATTATTCGGTTCTGGATCTCAAACATGCTTTCTTTACTATTTCTTTGCACCCTTCATCTCAGCCTCTCTTCGCTTTCACTTAGACTGACCCTGACACCCATCAGTCTCAGCAACTTACCTGGGCTGTACTGCTACAAGACTTCTTTGACAACCCCCATTACTTCAGTAAAGCACTTTCTCATGATTTACTTTCTTTCCATCCATCTGCTTCTCACCTTATTAAATATTTTGACAAGCTTCTACTTTATAGCCCCTCCTACAAATCTTCCCAACAGGACACCCTCCTGCTCCTCCAACATCTATTCTCAAAAGGATATCACGTATCACCCTCTAAAGCCCAAATTTCTTCCTCATCTATTACATATCGCAGCATAATTCTTCATAAAAACACACACGCTCTCCCTGCTGATCATGTCCGGCTAATCTCCAAAACCCCAATCCCTTCTACAAAACAATAACACCTTTCCTTCCTAGGCATGGTTAGGTACTTCCGCCTTTGGATACCTAGTTTTACCATCCTAACTAAACCTTTATATAAACTGACAAAAGGAAACCCAGCTGACCCCATAAATCCTAAATCATTTCCCCACTCCCCTTTCCATTCCTTAAAAAACAGCCCTAAAAGCTGCTCCCACGCTAGCTCTCCCTAACTCATCCCAACCCTTTTCATTACACATAGCCGAAGTACAGGGTTGTGTGGTCAGGATTCTTACACAAGATCTGGGACCACACCCTGTAGCCTTTCTGTCCAAACAACTTAACCTTACTGTTTTGTTTTAGCCTAACACTCATATCTGAGTGAGGTAGCTGCTGCTGCATTAATACTTTTAGAGGCCCTCAAAATCTCAGACTATGCTCAACTCACACTCCACAGTTTTCATAACTTCCAAAATCGATTTTCTTGCTCACATCTGATGTACATACTTTCTGCCCCCCGGCTCCTTCAGCTATAGTCACTCTTTGTTGAGTCTCCCACAATTACCGTTGTTCCTGGCTTCAAACTGGCCTTCCACATTATTCTGGATACCACACCTGACCCCCATGACTGTATCTCTCTGATCCACCTGACATTCACTCTATTTCCCCATATTTCCTTCTTTCCTGTTCCTCACCCTGATCACACTTGGTTTATTGATGGCAGTTCCACCAGGCCTAATCTCCACTCACCAGCAAAGGCAGGCTATGCTATAGTAGTATCTTCCACATCTATCCTTGTGGCTACTGCTCTGCCGCCCTCCACTACCTCTCAGGAAGCCAAACTCATTGCCTTCACTTGAGCCCTCACTCTTGCAAAGGGACTACACGTCAATATTTATACTGACTCTAAATATGCCTTCCACATCCTGCACCACTATGCTGTTATATGGGCTGAAAGAAGTTTCCTCACTACGTAAGGGTCCTCCATCATTAATGCCTCTTTAATAAAAACTATTCTCAAGGCCGCTTTACTTCCAAAGGAAGCTGGAGTCATTCACTGCAAGGGCCATCAAAAGGCATCAGATCCTATGACTCCAGGCAACACTTATGCTGATAAGGTAGCTAAAGAAGTAGTAAGCCGGGCGCGGTGGCTCAAGCCTG
>NW_012101809.1:4737043-4738189 GCF_000951045.1 Mandrillus leucophaeus
GAGTAGCTGGGACTACAGGCGCCCGCCACCTCGCCCGGCTAGTTTTTTTGTATTTTTTCATAGAGACGGGGTTTCACGGGGTTAGCTAGGATGGTCTCGATCTCCTGACCTCGTGATCCGCCCGTCTCGGCCTCCCAAAGTGCTGGGATTACAGGCTTGAGCCACCGCGCCCTGCCTAAATAGGCATTTTATCACCCATTCAGTTCCTGACATTAGAAAAAAGCTTCAAAAATTAGAATCCGGCCCTCAAATCCCACAACAGGAATTAATCAACCTCACCTTCAAGGTGTACAATAATAGAGAGGTGGCAGCCAGACAGCAACACATTTCTAAGTTACAATTATTTGCCTCTGCTGTGAGACAAAACCCAGCCACACCTCCAGCACACAAGAACTTCAAAATGCCTAAGCCGCAGTGGTCAAGCAGTCCTACAGGACCTCCTCCATCAGGATCTTGCTTCAAGTGCCAGAAATCTGGCCACTGGGCCAAGGAATGCCTGCAGCCCGGGATTCCTCCCAAGCCGTGTCCTATCTGTGCGGGGACCCACGGGAAATCAGACTGCCCAGCTCGCCCGGCAGCCACTGTTAGAGCCCCTAAAGCTCTGGCCCAAGGCTCTCTGACTGACTGCTTCCCAGACCTCCTCAGCTTGGTGGCTGAAGACTGACACTGCCCGATTGTCTTGGAAGCCCCCTGGACCATCACGGATGCCAACCTTCGGGTAACTCTCACAGTGGAGGGTAAGTTCATCTCCTGTTTAATTGATACAGGGGCTACCCACTCAACATTACCTTCTTTTCAAGGACCTGTTTCCCTTGTGCCCATAACTGTTGTGGGTATTGACGACCAAGCTTCAAAACCCCTTAAAACTCCCCCACTCTGGTGCCAATGTGGACAACATTATTTTATGCACTCTTTTTTAGTTATCCCCACCTGCCCAGTTCCCTTGTTTGTTTATTTATTTATTTATTTATTTATTTATTTATTTAGAGACGGAGTCTCATTCTGTTGCCCAGGCTGGAGTGCAGTGGCGCGATCTCCACTCACTGCAAGCTCCACCTCCTGGGTTCATGCCATTCTCCTGCCTCAGCCTCCCAAGTAGCTGGGAATACAGGCACCTGCCACCATGCCTGGCTAATTTTTTTTTTT
>NW_012101809.1:4740594-4753167 GCF_000951045.1 Mandrillus leucophaeus
GCTTGCAGTGAGCTGAGATCCGGCCACTGCACTCCAGCCTGGGCGACAGAGCAAGACTCAGTCTCAAAAAAAAAAAAAAAGAAGTAGCTAGCATTCTAACTTCTGTCCCTCACGGCCAGTTTTTCTCCTTCTCATCGATCACTCCCACATACTCTCCCAGTGAAACTTCCACCCGTCAGTCTCTTCCCACACAAGGCAAATGGTTCTTGGACCAAGGAAAATATCTCCTTCCAGCCTCACAGGCCCATTCTAATCTGTTGTCATTTCATAACTTCCATGTAGGTTACAAACCGCTAGCCTGTACCTTAGAACCTCTCATTTCCTTTCCATCATGGAAATCTATCCTCAAGGAAATCACTTCTCAGTGTTCCACCTGCTATTCTGCTACTCCTCAGGGATTGTTCAGGCCCCCTCCCTTCCCTACACATCAAACTCGGGGATTTGCCCCTGCCCAGGACTGGCAAATTGACTTTATTCACATGCCCTGAGTCAGGAAACTAAAATATCTCTTGGTCTGGGTAGACATTTGTACTGGATGGGTAGAGGCCTTTCCCACAGGGTCCAAGAAGGCCACCACGGTCATTTCTTCCCTTCTATCAGATGTAATTCCTCGAGTTGGCCTTCCCACCTCTGTACAGTTCTATAATGGACCAGCCTTTATTAGTCAACTCACTCAGGCAGTCTCCCAGGCCTTGGGCATTCAGTGGAATCTTCATGCTCTTTATTGCCCTCAATCCTCAGGAAAGGCAGAAAGAACTAATGGTCTTTTAAAGACACACCTCACCAAGCTCAGCCTCCAACTTAAAAAGGACTGAACAGTACTTTTACCACTTGCCCTTCTCAGAATTTGGGCCTGTCCTCAGGATTCTACAGGGTACAACCCATTTGAGCTCCTGTATGGACACTCCTTTTTATTAGGCCCCAGTCTCATTTCAGATACCAGCCCTCTAGGTGATTATCTTCTAGTCCTCCAGCAGGCTAGACAGGAAATTCACCAGGCTGCTAATCTTCTCTTGCCTACTCCAGATTCCCAGCCATATGAAGACACCCTAGCTGGATGATCAGTTCTTGCTAAGAATCTGACCCCTCAAACTACAATCTCAATGGACCAGACCCTACTTAGTCATCTATAGTACCCTAACTGCCATCTGCCTACAGGACCCTCTCCATTGGGTTCACTGTTCCAGAATAAAGCTGTGTCTGTTGGATAGCCAGTCTGATTTCTCCTCTTCCTCCTGGGAGTCGCATGTACTCTCTCCTACTTCCCTTAAACTCACCTGCATTCCTAAAGGATAATAGTAACCCTTATAAGTCTAATACATCCTTTCCTTTTTATTAGGTCTCGTCTTCCTTACCCTACTCTTTACAACAGGGCTTTATGCAGTCACCCCCACTACTTGGACTGCAACCCAAAAACGTGTCATCCCTACTATCTTCTGTCTAGTCATACTCCTATTCACCATTCTCAGCTACTCATAAATGCCCTGCCCTTGTTTACACTGCCAGTTTACACTTTTCCTCCAAACCATCGTACTGGATATCTCCTGGTACTATCCCCAGTCCACCACTCTTGACTCCCTCTTGGAGTGGATGGATGATCTTTGCTGACAGGGCACCCTCCAATACTTTCACCCTGATGAAGTCCTGTTCTTTGCTTTTATACTCACTCTTTTTCTCATTCTTGTTCTTATGCCACCCTCTACCTCTCCCCAGCTATCTCCACCACACTATTAATCTCACTCACTCTCTGCTAGCCGTTTTTAATCCTTCTTTAACAAACAATTGCTGGCTTTGTATTTCTCTTTCCTCCGAAATCGCTGAGACCTCAACTTACTCACTGCTAAAAAAAGGGGACTGTATATTTTTAAATGATGAGTGTTGTTTTTACCTAAATCAATCTGTCCTGGTGTATGACAACATAAAAAAAACTCAAGGATAGAGCCCAAAAACTCGCCAACCAAGCAAGTAATTATGCTGAACCCCCTTGGGCACTCTCTAAGTGGATGTCTTGGGTCCTTCCAATTCTTAGTCCTTTAATACCTGTTTTTCTCCTCCTCTTATTCAGACCTTGTGCCTTCTGTTTAGTTTCCGAATTCATCCAAAACCTTATCCAGGCCATCATCAATCATTCTATATGACAAATGCTCCTTCAAACAACCCCACAGTATCACCTCTTACCACAAAGTCTTCCTCTAGCTTAATCTCTCCCACTCTAGGTTCCCACGCCACCCCTAACCCCACTCAAAGCAGTCCTGAGAAACATCGCCAATTATCTCTCCATACCACCTCTCCAAAATTTTCTCTGCCCCAAAACTTCAACACTATTTTATGGCATTTTTCGTATTAATATAAGAAGACAGGAATATCAGGCCTCTGAGCTCAAGCGAAGCCATCATATCCCCTCTGACCTGCATGTATACATCCAGATGGCCTGAAGCAAGTGAAGAATCACAAAACAAGTGAAAATGGCTGGTTCCTGCCTTACCTGATGACATTCCACCATTGTGATTTGTTCCTGCCTCACCTTAACTGAGCGATTAACCTTGTGAAATCCTGGCCAGGCACAGTGGCTCACGCCTGTAATCCCAGCACTTTGGGAGGCCGAGGCAGGCAGATCACAAGGTCAGGAGATGGAGACCATCCTGGCTAACATGGTGAAACCCCATCTCTACTAAAAATACAAAAAATTAGCTGGGCATGGTGGCATGTGCCTGTAGTCCCAGCTACTCAGGAGGCCGAGGCAGGAGGATGACATGAATACAGGAGGCAGAGCTGGCAGTGAGCCGAGATCATGCCACTGCACTCCAGCCTGGGCAACAGAGCGAGACTCTGTCTCAAAAACAAAACAAAACAAAAAAAACCTTGTGAAATTCCTTCTCTTGGCTCAGAAGCTCCCCCATTGAGCACCTTGTGACCACCACCCCTGCCCACAAGAGAAAAACCCCCTTTGACTATAATTTTCCACTACCCACCCAAATCCTATAAAACTGCCCACCCCTATCTTCCTTGTTGATTCCTTTTTCGGACTCAGCCTGCCTACACCCAGGTAAAAATAAACAGCTTTATTGCTCACACAAAGCCTGTTTGGTGGTCCCTTCACACGGAAGTGCATGATACTAAGGTCCTCCCTTACCTGACACCTACAGCACTCCTGTTGTAACAAGCATCATCTTGGGTTCAGCGTAAATAAATCTCTCATTTGAGTGGCAAGTAGTTGAGTTTATAACTTTTACTTTCACCAAACCCAAAAGAGTTCATTTCAACTAATTCTTTGGTCAGATACTAGCCATTCATGCTTATAAGAAAAAGGATGGGTAAAGTACTAGGATCTGCATCTAACCTTAGCAGCATGGTAAGCAGAATAATGGCCTAATCCCCAGAACCTGTGATTATGTTACAATTACGTGGCAAAAGAGCATTAAGTTTGCAGGTGAAATTAACTATGCTAACTATATGGCATTAAATAGGAAGAGGAGCCTGAATTTTCCAGGAGGATCCAAGGATCCTAAAATGGGAAAGTGGGAAGGGGAGAGTCAGGGTCCAAGTGATGCATGTAAGAAAGATCTGACCTGCCATTGCAAGCTAGGAAGATGAGAGAAGACCGCAAGCCAAGGAATGCAGGAGGCCTCTAGAGGCTGGAAGACACAAGAAAACTGATTGCTCCCCAGAGTCTCCAGAAGGAATGCAGCCCTGCTGACACCCTGATTTCAGCTCATTGTAGCCCACTTCAGACTTCTGACTTCCAGAACTGTAGATAATAAATTTGTGTTGTTTTAAGCCCCTAAATCTATGATAATTTGTTACAGCAGCAGTAGGAAACTAATACACAGGGGATTAGGACAAAAGGCTAGAAAGAGATACAGACTAGAGAGTCAAACAAAAGTAGGCCTTCCTGTTCAGTGCCATACTACCCTTTCTTTAATGGTGGGCCAGAAAAAGCCCTTTGTTTCATTCTATTAGTTTTCCTTGAACCATATAATATAACCTGGTTGAGGAAATCTGCAGCATTAAAAAAAAAAAAATTATATCTTGATAAGCCAAATTCACTTACTATTTTTGGGTTCTTCAATGTTGCTATTTTCTCTTTCTCTTAAAATGAAGAATAATATTGTTGATGAAAAAAGCCAAATTCAGGACGGGTATGGTGCCTCATGCCTATAATCCCAGCACTTTGGGAGGCTGAGGTGGGTGGATCACATGAAGTGAGGAGTTCAAGACCATCCTGGCCAATATAGTGAAACCCTGTCTCTACTAAAAATACAAAAATTAGTCAGGCATGGTGGTACGCACCCGTAATCCCAGCTATTCGAGAGTGCCATCGTACTTCAGCCTGGGTGACAGAGCAAGACTCTGTCTCAAGAGAAACAAAACAAAACAAAAAAACTAAACTCTGTAAGATATTTGAAGTGATTTATTCTGAGCCAAATGTGAGAACCATGACCCATGACATAGCCTCAGGAGGTCCTGAGAACGTGTGCCCCAGGTGGTTGGGTTACAGCTTGATTTTATTTATGTTAGGGGATCAGAAGTTACGGGTAGACATTAGTCACTACATTTAGATATACATAGGTTTGGCCCTTCTGCACCGTCATGCCAAGCCAGCATCTGGGCCTGGAACTGGGCTGCAGCCCCTCAGCTTCACCCACCGCCTCCCATCCATGGACCCCTGCAAAGTGAATGAGTTTCGGGCCTTTGTAAAAACATTTTCAGGATCCGAGCGTTCTGCGCACTGAGGAAATGAGCTTCCTGAGGGAGTGGGTGGAGAGCACGGAGATAAAGTACCACCTACTACTCAGAAAGGTAAATCAGAAGAAAATACCAAAGAAAAACTTGATAGTAAGAAGGTAGAGGAAGACTTAAAGGCAGACGAAACATCAAGTAGGGAAAGTGAGCTAGAAATTGATAATTAAGGTGTGATTGAACCAGACACTGATGGCCCTCAAGAAATGGGATAACAGAGGTGATGATGGATCAGGCAAATGATAAGAAAGTGGCTGCTATTGAAGCCCTAAATAACAATGAACTGCAGAAAGCCATTGACTTATTCACAGATGCCATCAAGCTGAATCCTCACTTGGCCGTTTTGTATGCCAAGAAAGCCAGTGTCTTCGTCAAATTACAGAAGCCAAATTCCGCCATCTGGGACTGTGACAGAGCCATTGAAATAAATCCTGATTCAGCTCAGCCTTACAAGTGATGAGGGAAAGCACATAGACTTCTAGGCCACTGGGAAGAAGCAGCCCATGATCTTGCCCTTGCCTGTAAATTGGATTATGATGAAGATGCTAGTGCAATGCTGAAAGAAGTTCAACCTAGGGTACAGAAAATTGCAGAACATCGGAGAAAGTATGAGCAAAAACTTGAAGAGCAAGAGATCAAAGAAAGAACAGAAAGAGTTAAGAAGGCTCGAGAAGAGCACGAGAGAGCCCAGAGGGAAGAAGAAGCCAGTCAGGAGCTCAGTATGGCTCTTTTCCAGGTGGCCTTCCTGGGGGAATGCCTGGTAATTTTCCCCGAGGAATGCCTGGAATGGGAGAGGGAATGCCTGGAATGGCCGGAATGCCTGGACTCAATGAAATGCTTAGTGATCCAGAGGTTCTTGCAGCCATGCAGGATCCAGAAGTTATGGTGGCTCCTCTTTACTTAAGCTAATTTGTGTAGCGAGCTTGAATTCCTCCCCCTGAAAATGGGTTTTTCTTTTCTACATGGGCCTGGCTGCAAATTTTCCAAACTTTTACAACCTGCTTCCCTTTTAAATACAAGTTCCAGTTTTATGTCATTTCTTTGCTCATGCATATGAACATAGTGGTCAGAAGCAGCCAGGCCACATCTTGATTGCTTCGCTGCTGAGAAGTTTCCCCACCAGATACCCTAAATCATCACTCTCAGGTTTAAAGTGCCACAGACTCCTAGCACAGGGGCACAATGCCTGCAACTTCTTTGCTAACACACAACTAAAGTGACCTTTGCTCCAGTTTCCAATAAGTTCCTCATTTCCATCTGAGACCTCCTCAGCCTGGACTTCATTGTCCAGGTCAGTATCAGCATTTTGGTCACAACCATTTAACCAGTTTCTAGGAAGTTCCAACTTTTTTCTCATCTTCCTATCTTCATCTGAGCCCTCCAAGCTGTTCCAACTTCTGCCCCTTATCTAGTTCTCAAGCCGCTCCTATATTTTCAGGTATCTTTATAGCAATGCCACACTCCCAGTACCAATTTTCTGTATTAGTCTGCTCTTACCCTGCTATAAAGAAATACATGAGATTGGGTAATTTGTAAAGAAAAGAAGTTTAATTGGTTCACAGTTCTGCAGGTTGTACTGGAAGCATGAAGCCTTCTGGGAAGTCTCAGGAAACTTTAAATCATGGTGGAAGGCAAAGGGGAAGCAGGCATGTCTTATGTGGCTGGAGCAAGAGGAAGAGATCAGGGGAAGTGGTACACAGTTTTTTTTTTTTTCTTTTTTGAGATGGAGTCTCACCCTGTCACCTGGGCTAGAGTGCAATGGCACAGTCTTGGCTCACCGCAACCTCTGCTGCCTGGGTTCAAGCGATTCTCCTGCCTCACCCTCCCGAGTAGCTGCGATTACAAGTGCCTGTCACCACGCCTGGCTAATTTTTGTATTTTTAGTAAGATGGGGTTTCATCATCTTGGCCAGGTTGGTCTTGAACTGCTGACCTTGTGATCCACCTGCTTCAGCCTCCCAAAGTGCTGGGATTACAGGCGTGAGCCACTGTACCCATCTGGAAGTGATACACACTGTTTTTTTTTTTTGAGACGGAGTCCCGCTCTGTCACCCAGGTTGGAGTGCAATGGAGCCATCTTGGCTCACTACAAGCTCCGCCTCCAGGGTTCACACCATTCTCCTGCCTCAGCCTCCCGAGTAGCTGGGACTACAGGCGTCTGCCACTGTGCCCGGGTTATTTTTTTTGTTTTTTTAGTAGAGACAGGGTTTCACCATGTTAGCCAGGATGGTCTCGATCTCCTGACCTCGTGATCCACCCATCTTGGCCTCCCAAAGTGCTGGGATTACAGGCGTGAGTCACTGCGCCCAGCTGGAAGTGGCACATGCTTTTTAAAAACCAGATCTTGTGAGAACTCTATCATGAGCATAGCACCAAAGGGGACATCCGACCCCATGGCCCAATTATTTCCCATCAAGCCCCACCTCCCATATTGGAGACTACAATTCAACATGACATTTGGGCAGGGACACAGATCCAAACCATATCATTCCTGTAAGCCCAGCACTTTGGGACACCAAGGCAGGTGGATCACTTGAGCCCAGGAGTTCAAGACCAACCTGGGCAACACAGGGAAACCCTGTCTCTACAAAAAATACAAAAATTAGCTGGGGGTGGTGGCACATGCCAGTAGTCTCAGCTACTCAGGAGGCTGAAGTAAGAGAACTGCTTCAGCCCAGAAGGCAGAGACAGAGGTTGCAGGGAGCCAAGATCACACCACTACACTCCAGCCTGGGTGACAGGACAAGATGCTGTCACAAAAAAAAAAAAAAAAAAAAAAAATATTCGTTATCCATGGGAGAAGGTCAAAATATCAACATTAACAGAAGCTGGGAAGAAGTTGATCCCAACCCTCAAGGATCACTTTGAGAGATTCAAGACTTCAGTGAAGGAAGTTACCACAGATATGAGGAAATAGAAAGAACTAGAATTAGAAGCGGAGCAATTCAGATGTGACTGAATTGCTGTAATCCCATAATAAAACTTGAATAGATGAGGAGTTGCTTCATATGGACAAGCAAATAAAGGGATTACTTGAAATAGAATCTATTCCTGGTGAAGATGCTGTGAACATTGCGGAGATGTTAACAAAGCATTTAGAATATTACATAAACTAGCCAGGGCGTGGTGGCTTACACCTGTAATCCCAGCACTTTGGGAGGCTGAAGCAGGCAAATTGCTTGAGCCCAGGAGTTCGAGTCCAGCCTAGGCAACACAGCAAAACCCCATCTCTACAAAATATATCAAAATTAGCCAGGTGTGTTGGTGCATGCCTGTTGTCCAAGCTACTCAAAAGGCTGAAGTGGGAGGATTGCTTGAGCCCAGAAGGCGGAACTTGCAGTCAGCCGAGATGGTGCCACTGCACTCCAACCTAGGTGAAAGAGTGGGGCTCTGTCTCAAAAAAAAGAGAATATAAGATTAAAAAGTTTATTATGCTGGGCACGGTGGCTTTGGCTCATGCCTGTAATCCCAGCACTTTGGGGGGCCGAGGCAGGCAGATCATTTGAGGTCAGGAGTTCGAGACCAGCCTGGCCAACATGGTGAAAATACAAAATTTAGCTGGCATGGTGGCACATACTTATAATCCCAGCTACTCGGGAGGCTGAGGCAGGAAAATTGCTTGAACTTGGAATGCAGAGGTTACAGTGAGCCAAGATCGTGCCACAGTACTCGAGTATGGGTGACAGAGTGAGACTCCATCTCAAAAAAAAAAAAAAAAGTTTATTACACAAACTTAGCTGGCAAAGCAGCAGGGTTTAAGAGGATTGACTCTAATTTTGAAAGAAGCTTGGGCCGGGCACAGTGACTCACGCCTGTAATCCCAGCACTTTGGGAGGCTGAGGCGGGTGGATAAGCTGAGGTCAGAAATTCAAGACCAGCCTGGTTAACATGGTGAAACCCCATCTCTATTAAATATACAAAAATTAGCCGGGCGTGGTGGTGGGCGCTTGTAATCCTGGCTACTCATGAGGCTGAGGCAGGAAAATTTCTTAAACCCGGGAGGCAGAGGTTGCAGGAAGCTGAGATAGAGCCATTGCATTCCAGCCTGGGCAACAAGAGCAAAACCACCGGTCTAGTAAGTCAGCAGCCATCAAGATGGAGCAAGACTCTCCATCAGCAAAAACATTAAAGGCTCAGATATTTGTTAGCACTATTTAGCAACAAAGTATTTTAAATTAAGGTATACTTTTGAAAGACATAATGCTATTACACAATCAAACTACTGCACACTTAATAGACTACAATAACATAGCTTTTATATAGACTGAGAAACAAAAATCATGTGACTCACTTTATTGCTTTATTATGATTGTCTGGAATGGAATCCATGATATCTCTGAGGTATACCTGCAATTGCAAACCTCAAAACAAAGTTAGCACATCCAGGGTTTCCCAGATGTATTTGAACATGAAATTGTTTTTTTCTATAACACATCCTATGAGACTAATATTTTCCCTAGGAAAAGCTGGCCTGGAGCAATGGTCTTCAAACTGTTCCTCAAAGCTCTAGGGTCCCAGATAGTGGCTCAGTGTTACATGAGGGATGAAAATAAAGTCAACTGGATCCCTAGTTCTCCTTCCACACAACACCTCCACTTTAATCTGTTTTATGAAGGGGTTCCACCTAAGGATCTATGTGATGTATATATGTACGTATACATACATTTTACATGTACTACCTATTTTCTATGTATACTATTAGCTGAAAATAGGTCTATATTGGAAAAAAGGGTTTGGTTCCTTTTAAAACTGTTTTTGAAAGCTACCAGCCTAGGCTCTAGAGGACCTCTCAGGTTCCAAGCTACAAGGGCTTGCTAACCTTACCCAAAGTTCATTGCTTTTGCTGCTGATGTCTTTCCAGACTGTCAAAGGGCTGTCCACCTGTTCTGGTTTTCCAAGTGGTGGTGTGGAGGGGGCTCAAAAAGGGATCACTGACAGTAGCTCAACACAGATCAGGTGGCTTAGTCCACAGGCACTTGCTGTGGAATCACAGGCTGAAAATAGACCATTACATGCCACAAAAGTCTTAAATTGCTTCTAACCAGGCAGTGTAGTGAAGGGATTAAGAGCATGGATTCCACAGCCAAACTCCCTGGCTTCAACTCTTGGCTCTGCTGCTAACCAGCTGTGACCTTGGGCAAGTTTCTTAACACCCTCATGTCTTAGTTTCCTCATCTTTAAAATGGAAGTGAAGATAATAATGTTTGTTAAATAAAACCAATATGTCTGGGCGCTGTGGCTCACACATGTAATCCCAGCACTTCAGCAGGCCGAGGAGGGCAGATCACTTGAGGTCAGAGGTTCGAGACTAGCCTGGCCAACATGGTGAAGTCTCGCCTCTACTAAAAATACAAAAATTAGCCAGGTGCGGCAGCAGGTGCCTGTAATCCCAGCTATTTGGGGGGCTGAGGCAGGAGGATCAAACCCAAGAGGCGAGAGGCTGCAGTGAGCTGAGATTGGGCCACTGCACTCCAGCATGGGTGACAGAGTGGGACTCCATCTCAAACAACAACAACAACAACAACAACAAAAAACACAAACAAGCTGGGCACGGTGGCTCACGCCTGTAATCCCTGCACTTTGGGAGGCCGAGGCAGGTGGATTACCTGGGGTCAGGAGTTCAAGACCAGCCTGGCCAACATGGTGACACCGTGTCTCTACTAAAAATAAAAAAAAATTAGCTAGGCGTGGTGGCACGCACCTGTAATCCCAGCCACTTAGGAGGCTGAGGCAGGAGAATTGCTTGAACCTGGGAGGCAGAGGTTGCAGTGAGCTGAGATCCCGCCACTGCACTCCAGACTGGGCAACAAGAGCAAAACTCCATCTCAAAACACACACACACAGACACACACACAAACAAAAACCAACAACAACAATAAAAAAAAAAAAAACCCAACGTGACAATGGCTCTTTTCTTTCTACATGAACTTATGAGTGGCAAGGCCCAACTCTGGGCATTTTGATTCTTTACTGTTGAATATTCTATCGCTACTCTCAAGGTGAGGCCTCCCATAACCCTGAAGATCCTGGAGTTACAGGGCCTTACTCCTGGTCCTCCAAAATGGGGAGGTGATTAGCAGAATTGGAATTCCTTGGATCAGTAATATTTGAAAAGCAATTTTGAGGATTTACCCAGGATGGCCATCTGTTAACTCTGCCATTCAGCATATCAAAATAAACTGCCATCTACTGTCAGCACTAATTCATGAAAGGTAATTTTTTTTTTGTTTTTTGAGATGGAGTCTCACTCTGTCATCCAGGCTGGAGTGCAGTGGAACCATCTCAGCTCACTGCAACCTCTGTCTCCTGGGTTCAAGCGATTCTCCTGCCTCAGCCTCCCAAGTAACTGGGATTATAGGCGCCTGCCACCATGCCCAGGTAATTTTTGTATTTTTAGTAGAGACGGAGTTTCACCATGTTGGCCAGGCTGGTTTTGAACTCTCCTGACCTCAGGTGATCCACCCACCTTAGCCTCCCAAAGTGCTGAGATAAGAGGAGTGAGCCACTGCGCCCATCCAAAATGTAATTTTAACACCAAAAAAGTAAAAAGAACATAATCTCAGAATAAGACAGGACTTTAATCACATTTACTTTAGTAAAAAATAATTTCCAGATTTTTTTTTTCTATTTCATCTTGAGCCAGTGGCCAAGGGCCAACCTCTACCTGTGACTCAGCATTTGGCTGTCTGACTACTGGGCCTGTCTGACTATTCCTGGACACACTGGGCATTATAACTAAATGCCTCCCTGAATGACCAAGACTCAAAGCTGGTCTGAGCATCACACTTTGCAAAAGTAAGGGTTTTGCTGATTCCAAAGAGTGCAACTGTGCTCAGAGGTGGCTGACCACAGGTAATGGGGAAGAGGTATTTATTTATTTATTTATTTATTTATTTATTTTTGAGACAGAGTCTCGCTATGTTGCCCAGGCTGGAGTGCAGTGACGCGATCTCGGCTCACTGCAAGCTCCACCTCCAGGGTTCACGCCGTTCTCCTGCCTCAGTCTCACGAGTAGCTAGGACTACAGGCTCCCACCACCATGCCCAGTTAATTTTTTTTTTTTTTTTGTATTTTTAGTAGAGACAAGGATTCACTGTGTTAGCCAGGGTGGTCTTGATCTCCTGACCTCGTAATCCGCCCACCTCGGCCTCCCAAAGTGCTGGGATTACAGGCGTGAGCCACCGCACCTGGCCAGGAAGAGGTATTTTAGTTGTTCCCTGTAGCATTTAATGGGACCACTTAGAACCTTGACTCCAAGTCCAAGAAGCCAAGAAGAACTCTGAGCTACCTGGGTGTGAAGAGTTTTTCTGCCCCCAACAGAGAGTTAGGATATAGGGACCCCATGCTGACCCTTCGTGTTAACACACTGTGACTTTTGGCAAGGCCCTTAACCATTCAGACTTGGTTTGCTTATCCGCAAATTAGAGGCAGTAAGACCTACTCTGCATTTCTCAAGATTATGCGGAGACTCGAGTAATGGCTGTGAATGTGGTTTTAAAGCACAGTACAGTGATAAGGGAATGAATATATGTAACTCTCAGCCCCTACCTTGTTCTAGTCAGGGTCCCAGGTGCCCCCACTACGATTATAGCAAGGGGCCAGGCACAATGGCTCATTCCTGTAATCCCAGCACTTTGGGAGGCCAAGGTGGGAGGATCACTTGAGCCCAGAATTTCCAACTAGCCTGGGCAACATAGTGAGACCCCCATTGGCACAAACATTAAAAAAAAAAAAAAGGGCCGGGCGCAGTGGCTCATGCCTGTAATCCCAACACTTTGGGAGGCCCAGACGGGCGGATCACGAGGTCAGGAGATTGAGACCATCCTGGCTAACA
>NW_012101809.1:4755162-4761924 GCF_000951045.1 Mandrillus leucophaeus
GTATTTTTAGTAGAGACGGAGTTTCACCATGTTGGCCAGGCTGGTTTTGAACTCTCCTGACCTCAGGTGATCCACCCACCTTAGCCTCCCAAAGTGCTGAGATAAGAGGAGTGAGCCACTGCGCCCATCCAAAATGTAATTTTAACACCAAAAAAGTAAAAAGAACATAATCTCAGAATAAGACAGGACTTTAATCACATTTACTTTAGTAAAAAATAATTTCCAGATTTTTTTTTTCTATTTCATCTTGAGCCAGTGGCCAAGGGCCAACCTCTACCTGTGACTCAGCATTTGGCTGTCTGACTACTGGGCCTGTCTGACTATTCCTGGACACACTGGGCATTATAACTAAATGCCTCCCTGAATGACCAAGACTCAAAGCTGGTCTGAGCATCACACTTTGCAAAAGTAAGGGTTTTGCTGATTCCAAAGAGTGCAACTGTGCTCAGAGGTGGCTGACCACAGGTAATGGGGAAGAGGTATTTATTTATTTATTTATTTATTTATTTATTTTTGAGACAGAGTCTCGCTATGTTGCCCAGGCTGGAGTGCAGTGACGCGATCTCGGCTCACTGCAAGCTCCACCTCCAGGGTTCACGCCGTTCTCCTGCCTCAGTCTCACGAGTAGCTAGGACTACAGGCTCCCACCACCATGCCCAGTTAATTTTTTTTTTTTTTTTGTATTTTTAGTAGAGACAAGGATTCACTGTGTTAGCCAGGGTGGTCTTGATCTCCTGACCTCGTAATCCGCCCACCTCGGCCTCCCAAAGTGCTGGGATTACAGGCGTGAGCCACCGCACCTGGCCAGGAAGAGGTATTTTAGTTGTTCCCTGTAGCATTTAATGGGACCACTTAGAACCTTGACTCCAAGTCCAAGAAGCCAAGAAGAACTCTGAGCTACCTGGGTGTGAAGAGTTTTTCTGCCCCCAACAGAGAGTTAGGATATAGGGACCCCATGCTGACCCTTCGTGTTAACACACTGTGACTTTTGGCAAGGCCCTTAACCATTCAGACTTGGTTTGCTTATCCGCAAATTAGAGGCAGTAAGACCTACTCTGCATTTCTCAAGATTATGCGGAGACTCGAGTAATGGCTGTGAATGTGGTTTTAAAGCACAGTACAGTGATAAGGGAATGAATATATGTAACTCTCAGCCCCTACCTTGTTCTAGTCAGGGTCCCAGGTGCCCCCACTACGATTATAGCAAGGGGCCAGGCACAATGGCTCATTCCTGTAATCCCAGCACTTTGGGAGGCCAAGGTGGGAGGATCACTTGAGCCCAGAATTTCCAACTAGCCTGGGCAACATAGTGAGACCCCCATTGGCACAAACATTAAAAAAAAAAAAAGGGCCGGGCGCAGTGGCTCATGCCTGTAATCCCAACACTTTGGGAGGCCCAGACGGGCGGATCACGAGGTCAGGAGATTGAGACCATCCTGGCTAACACGGTGAAACTCCGTCTCTACTAAAAATACAAAAAAAATTAGCCGTGCGTGGTGGCGGGCGCCTGTAGTCCCAGCTACTCAGGAGGCTGCGGCAGGAGAATGGCGTGAACCCAGGAGGCAGAGCTTGCAGTGAGCCGAGATTGTGCCACCGCACTCCAGCCTGGGTGACAGAGCGAGACTCCGTCTCAAAAAAAAAGAGAAAAAAGATTAGCCAGGCACAGTTGCACATACACGTAGGTCTAGCTGCTCAGGAGGCTAAAGGAGGAGCTCAAGGTTTCAGTGAGCTGTGATTGCACTGCTGTATTCCAGCCTGGGCGACAGAGCAGGACTCTGCCTCTTGGGGGGAAAAAAAAAAAAAAAAACGGATTATACCAAGTACCAAGGACTCTTTCCTCCTCCCTTTCCTTTAGCCATAGTACAGCACTCCTGGGTATCTAGACTCCCAGGCCTTGGGTTAGAGCTGTAGAGTAGGGAAGAACCATTGTTTTCTCTTTCTCAGAGCACTGGTCCCCAGGTTTCTCCTGGATGAAGTGAGCTGCTAAATTTAAACACTCAGGAATCCACAAATACTCTTGGAATTCCAGCTTAGTGAGCTTGTTCAATAATGCTTCCTGTTAAACTAACAAAGGGTGATAGCAGAAAAATGCCCCGAGACATTCCATTCCCCTGCGTCCAGGGAATTCTGCAGCTCAACTTTCTAGTAGTGTGTTAGATTAGAAAGAAACTTTAGATTGGTGTTTCTCAATTCTGGCTGAACATTAGAATCACCAGGGGAGCCTCTGCAAAATGCCCATGCCCAAGTTGTGCCTCACACCAATTAAGTCAGAATTTTTAGCAGAGGGACCCAGATATTAGCTTTTTTTTTTTTTTTTGAGACAGAGTCTCGCTCTGTCACCCAGGCTGGAGTACAGAGGCACGATTTCGGCTCACTGCACCCTCCACCTCCGGGTTCCAGTGATTATCCTGCCTCAGCTTCCCAAGTAGCTGGGACTACAGGCGCCCACCATCACACCCAGATAATTTTTCATATTTTTAGTAGAGATGGGGTTTCACCATATTGGTCAGGCTGGTCTCGAACTCCTGACCTTGTGATCCGCCCGCCTCAGCCTCCCAAAGTGCTGAGATTACAGGCATGAGTCACCACACCCAGCTAATTTTTGTATTTTTAGTAGAGACAGGCTTTCACCATGTTGGCCAGGATGGTCTCGATCTGTTGACCTTGTCATCGCCTGCCTCAGCCTCCCAAAGTGCTGGGATTACAGGCGTGAGCCACCGTGTCTGGCCAATATTAGCATTTTTAAAGCTCCCCAGGTGATTACGAAGTGTAGCCTATTTTGGGAACCACGACTCTAGGTGATCCAGGGAGAAGGAAAAGCAGGCCTTAGGAATTTAAGATTTTTGTGTAAAGTCATACTGCTGATTAGAGTTTGAGATCTCAATTCAACAAGCTGATGACAGCAATGTCTAATTTTCGTTGGGCATTTTACTCTGATCCAGAGTAAGCACTAAGCACTTTACAAACACAATTTAATTAATCTTCACAGTGATCCTATGAGAAAACAGGCCCAGAGAGTTTGAATAGTTTGCTGAATGTCAAAGAAACTAAATAGTGGCAGAGATCCAGTTCAACTGTTCAACCATGGTTTGAGCAGCATGCAGATGACAAGATACGAATAGGAACTTTGCCCTTAAGGAATGTAGAGTCTAGTGGGAGGAACAGGAAGCCCGTAAGCCAACAATTAAAACACAATCTGATAAGGGTTACCATAAAATTAAAGGTTGGCTGGGCATAAACCCAACACTTTGGAAGGTCAAGGCAGGTGGATCACGAAATCAGGAGTTCAAGACCAGCCTGGCCAAGATGGTGAAACCCCGCATCTACTAAAAATACAAAAATTAGCCAGGCATGGTGGCGGGTACCTGTAATCCCAGCTACTCGGGAGGCTGAGGCAGAGAATTGCTTGAACCCGGGAGGCAGAGGTTGCAGTGAGCTGAGATCAGCCACTGCACTCTAGCCTGGGCGACAGAGCAAGACTCCATCTCAAAAATAAATAAATAAATAAAATAAAATAAAATAAAATAAAATAAAATAAAATTAAATTAAAGGTTACCAAGGAAGGCACATAACTGTGGAACAGCCAAGGAAGCCTCCCAGAGGAAGAAGTACTTGAAGGAAGCTTTAAAGGATGAGTGGAAGTTAGTTTAGTGAAAAGCAAGGTAGGGAGGAAGCAGGCCTAGCAAGTGCAAAGGTGACTTTGGAGAGCAAGGTGAATGCTTGCAGCTGTGCAGCAAATTCAGAATGACAACAGATTGCCTTGTTAGTGAGAGAGGAGACTGAGGAAGTATGAAGACCAGATCATTCAGCTAAGAAGTTTAAAAGAAAGAAGCATTCCAGGATTACAAAGAGGACAGTGAAAGGATCAACCATATACAAGTGTGTGTTTAAAAGATTATTGGAGGTTGGGCATGGTGGCTCATGCCTATTGCGCCCAGCACTTTGGGAGGGTGAGACAGGCAGATCACTTGAGCTTGGGAGTTCAAAACAAAATAGGGCAACAGGATGAAATCCCATCTCTACAAATAGTACAAAAATTAGCTGGGTGTTGTTGCATGCACCTGTAGTCCTAGCTACTAGGGAGGCTGAGGCGGGAGGATCACCTGAGCCTGGAGAGGTGGAGGCTGCAGTGAGCCATGATCGTGCCACTGCACTCCAGCCTGGGCAACAGAGTGACACTCTGTCTCAAAAAAAAAAAAAGAAAGATTGATTACTGGAGGACATGAACATGACACCAAAAACATAGGTAACAACAGAAAAAAACAGGCAAATTAGGCTACATAAAAACTTAAGGACTTTTGGACATCAAAGTATACTATCAACAGAATGAAAGGGCAACTCATATAATGGTAGAAAATATTTGCAAATCATATATCTGATAAGGGCTAATATCCGGAATGCATAGAAGACTCCTATATATATAAAAAAAAATGCCGGGCGCAGTGGCTCACGCTTGTAATCCCAGCACTTTGGGAGGCCGAGGCAGGTGGATCACCTGAGGTTGGGAGTTCAAGACCAGCCTGACCAACATGGAGAAACCCCGTCTCTACTAAAAATACAAAATTAGCCGGGGTGGTGGCACATGCCTGTAATCCCAGCTACTCGGGAGGCTGAGGCAGGCGAATCGCTTGAACCCGGGAGGCAGAGGTTGCGGTGAGCCGAGATCGCGCCATTGCACTCCAGCCTGGGCACAAAGAGCGAAACTCTGTCTCAAAAACAAACAAACAAACAAACAAACAGCCCAATTAAAAAATGGGCAATGTCAGCAGGGTGCGGTGGCTCACACGTATAATCCTACCACTTTGGGAGGCTGGGGCAGGTGAATCACCTGAGCTCAGGAGTTCTAGACCAGCCTGACCAACATGCGAAAACCCAACTCTACTAAAAATACAAAAATTAGACAGGCATGGTGGCGTGTGCCTGTAGTCCCAGCTACTCGGGAAGCTGAGGCAGCAGAATCACTTGAACATGGGAGGCAGAGGTTGCAGTGAGCTGAGATAGTGCCACGGCACTCCAGCCTGGGTGACAGAGCAAGACTGCATCTCAAAAAAAAAAAAAATTCCAAAGTCCTTAAATTAGACATTTCTCCAAATAAGATATACAAATGGCCAATAAGCACATGAAAAGATGTTCAACATCAGTAATCATTAGGAAAATGCAAATCAAAACCACAAGATACAGTATCGCCTCACACCCAGTATGATGGCTATTTTAAAGACAAACAACAACAACAAAAAAACAGAAAATAACAACTGCTGGTAAGGATGTAGAGAAACTGGATCCCTGCATAGTGCTGGTGGGAGTGTAAAGCGGTACAAACCACTGTGTATGGTGGCTCCTCAAAAAATTAAAAATAAAATTGCCATATGATCCAGCAATTCCACTTCTGGGCACACCTCAAAAAGAAAACAGGGTCTTGGCCTGGCATGGTGGCTCATGCCTGTAATTCCAATGCTTTGGGAGGCCAAGGCGGGTGGATCATCTGAGATCAGGAGTTTGAGACCAGACGGGCCAACATGGTCAAACCCTATCTCTACTAAAAATACAAAAAAAAAAAAAAAATTAGCCAGCTGTGGTGGTGCATGCCTGCAGTCCCAGCTACTTGGGAGGCTGAGGCAGGAGAATCACCTGAACCCAGGAGGTGGAGGTTGTAGTGAGCCGAGATTGCACCACTGCACTCCAGCCTGGATGACAGAGCAAGACTCTGTCTCAAAAAAAAATCAAAAAAAAAAAAAAGAAAGCAGGGTCTTGAAGAGACACTGTATACTTAAGTTCCTAACAGCATTATTCATGATAGCCAAAAGGCAGAAGCAACTCAAGTGCCCATCAGCAGATGAATGGATAAACAAAATGTGACATATACACACACACCCAAACCAGTGGATTATTCAGCCTTAAAAATGAAGGATATTCTAACATATGCTACAATATGGAAGAACCTTGAAGACATTATGCTAAGTGAAATAACCCAGTCACAAAAGGATGCATCCTGTATAGCTCTGCTTACATGAGGTACCTAGAGCAGTCAAATGTATGGAGATATAAAGCAGATGATGGGGCTGGGCGCAGTTGCTCACACCTGTAATCCCAGCACTGTGGGAGGCCAAGGCAGGCGGATCACCTGATGTCAGGAATTTGAGAGTAGCCTGGCCAACAGGGTGAAACCCCATCTCTACTAAAAATACAAAAAAAAAAAAAAATAGCTGGGAGTGGTAGTAGGTGACTGTAATGCCAGCTACTTGGGAAGCTGAGGCAGGAGAATTGTTTGAACCTGGGAGGCAGAGGTTGCAGTGAGCCACGACTGCGCCACTGCACTCCAGCCTGGGCAAGAAGCATGAAACTCCATCTCAAAAACAAACAACAACAAAAAAAGAAAGTAGATGACAGCAGTTACCAGGGGCTGGGGGAGGAGGAATGGAGACTTTCTGAAGCTCTGATAGAGCTTCAGTTTGTGAAGATTAAAAGGATCTGTAGAGGCCGGGTGCGGTGGCTCACGCCTGTAATCCCAGCACTTTGGGAGGCCGAGGCGGGCGGATCATGAGGTCAGGAGAGTGAGACCATCCTGGCTAACACGGTGAAACCCTGTCTCTACTAAAAATACAAAAAATTAGCCGGGCGTGGTGGCGGACGCTTATAGTCCCAGCTACGTGGGAGGCTGAGGCAGGAGAATGGTGTGAACCAGGGAGGTGGAGGTTGCAGTGAGCCAAGATCATGCCACTGCACTCCAGCCTGGACGACAGAACGAGACTCCATCTCAAAAAA
>NW_012101809.1:4766254-4767504 GCF_000951045.1 Mandrillus leucophaeus
GCCACTGCATTCCAGCCTGGGCGACAAAGCGAGACTCCGTCTCAAAAAAAAAAAAAGATAATAGTATTGTGGGGGTTTTTTGTTTTGTTTTGTTTTGTTTTTTCAGACCAAGTCTCACTCTGTCTCCTAGGCTGGAGTGCAGTGGCACAATCTCAGCTCACTGCAACCTCCGCCTCCCAGATTCAGGTGATTCTTCTGCCTCAGCCTCCCAAGTAGCTGGGACTACAGGCACATGCCACCACGCCCAGCTAATTTTTGTATTTTTAGTAGAGACGAGGTTTCACCATGTTGGTCAGGCTGGCCTTGAACTCCTGACCTCGTGATCCACCCACCTCGGCCTCTCAAAGTGCTGGGATTACAGGCATGAGTCATCGCACCTGGCTGAGTTTTTTTTTTTAAGTTTGTACCTTTTTATAGAGGATGGGGTGAACGGGGCAGGATTGGTTATGGATTGATGGTTATTGGTGCTGGGTCATAGGTACATGGAAATTCATGATGCAATTCTGTTCAAAACTCACCACAATAAAAAGTGTTTAAAATAATAATAAAGATATAAACTTACAGGCTGGAGATTGAGACATTATTTTATTATTAATGATAATAATACAAATTACTGCCATTTAGTGAGCCTCTACTTTATGCCAAGAGCTTTGCTAGGCCCTTTACGTGCATAAATTATATTTTTCATGACAATCCCCATTTTATTAAGATTCACAGATGTTAGATGTCTTCCACAGTAAGTGATAAGCATTAGATTCTATAAGCTATAGCAGAAAAAGCAAATAAAAGACGATAAAAGAACTAAACAAGGAAAAGTGGACTGCTGACATTTGGGAATACGAAGAGGACTCCACAAAGAAGGTAGTAGACGGGCCAGGCACGGTGGCTCATGCTTGCAGTTCCAGAACTTTGGGAGGGTGAGGCGGGAGGATCACTTGAGACCAGGAGCTCAAGACTAGTCTGGGCAATATAACAAAACCCTGTCTCCACCAAAGAATCATTTTTTGTTTTAATTAGCCAGGCATGGTGATGCATGTCTGTAGTTTCAGCTACTCAGGAGGCTCAAGCAGAAGGATTGCTTGAGCTCAGGAATTCAAGGCTACAGTGAGCTAAGATCACACCACTGCACTCCAGCCTAGATGACAGAATCAGGCCCTGTCTCTTTTTTTTTTTTTGAGATGGAGTCTTGCTCTGTCACCCAGGCTGGAGTGCAGTGGCGTGATCTCAGCTCACTGCAAGCTCTGCCTCCT
>NW_012101809.1:4767949-4782341 GCF_000951045.1 Mandrillus leucophaeus
AAAAAAAAAGAACAAAGAGAGTGCTTTGCAAACCAAGGAAGAATTAAAGAACAACAGAGATTCCAGAAGAAAGTAGTTCATAGTGTCAAATGCCACACAAAGTACAAGCAAAATAGCAACTGAAAACTACTTGGAGCCAGGTGCAGTGGCTCACACCTGTAATCCCAGCACTTTGGGAGGCCCCGGCAGGTGGATCACCTGAGGCTAGAAGTTGAAGACCAGCCTGGCCAACATGGTGAAACCCTGTCTCTACTAAAAAATATACGAAAAATTAGCTGGGCATAGTGGCAGGTGCCTGTAATCCCAGCTACTTGAGAGGCTGAGGCAGGAGAATTGCTTGAACCTGGGAGGCTGAGGCTACAGTGAACTGAGATCGTGCCATTGCACTCCAGCCTGGGCAACAAGAGCGAAACTCTGTCTCAAAAACAAAGAAACAAACAAAAAATTACTTGCTAGATTGTGCAATTAGGAGGTTGCTGTGGCCTTGGGAAGGACAACTGGAGAGGTGGGGCCAGAAATGGAGTTAAGGGTGAGTGGCTAGCAAACAGGGCCTGCTCTTTTGATAAGCTCTGCTGTGAAGTGAACTTGCAAACTGGCTTATAGCTAGAGAGAGGTACCTGTCTGAGGTGAGAGAAGCTTGACTCTGTTTATGTGTGGAAGGAAAAGCCAGAAAGGAGAGAGTGAGGATGGAGGGAAGTGTGCTGCTGTTGATGGAGCCCAGTGCCGAGGGACTGGGAAGGATGAAATCCAGCACCCACTAAGTCACCCACTGCTGACTGGCCTTAGACAGCAGGAGGAGCACCTCCCTGTGGCCAAGAATGAAGAAAGGAGGCACTCATGGGCTGGGGTTTGGGAAAGAGATGCAGGGAGCTGGGAGTAGGGGAAGGGAGTAAACCAATGGCAAGGAAGTTCCACCCAGAGACCAGTTTGTTGGCATTTCTGAGCTGGACAATCATGACAAGGCCCAGGGTGTGTCTGACTGAGGCAGTTATGTCACTAGAGTTAGAAGGTCAAGAATTCTGAAATGGAGAATCCTTAGGAACAGGTGGAGAAAAAGTCTGGTAGGATCTATCCTCAGGGAGAGATCAAGAGAAAGCTGTTTCTTGGCCTCCCACACAAACACGTTGGGATTTTAAAAAATATTTCTTAGTCCTAACTCATAAGTTACCTAACTACCTTTGCCACAGTGTAAACCCATAGCTTCCTCAAGAAAAGATCAAACATTTAGAACAAGTTAGATCGAAACTGTGAAGCAGGAGTCTGCCTGATAAATATGGCTCTGTCCACTACATAATGAGTTTAATCTACTTTTCCTTTCTTTCTTTTTTTTTTTTTTTTTTTGTTGTTGTTGCGACAGAGTCTTGCTCTGTTGCCCAGGGTGGAGTGCAGTGGCACAATCACAGCTCACTGCAACCTTGACTTCCTCGGTTCCAGCGCTCCTCCCACCTCAGCCTCCTGAGTAGCTGGGACTACAAGCAGGTGCCACCATGCCCATCTAATTTTTTTTTTTTTTTTTTTTTTTTTTTTGAGACAGAGTCTTGCTCTGTCGCCAGGCTGGAGTGCAGTGGTGTGATCCCAGCTCACTGCAATCTCCATCACTGGGGTTAAAGAGATTCTCCTGCCTCCGCCTCCTGAGTAGCTGGGATTACAGGCACCCGCCACCACACCCAGCTATTTTTTGTATTTTTAGTAGAGATGGGATTTCACCATGTTGGCCAGGATGGTCTCAATCTATTCACCTCTTGATCCGCCCGCCTCAGCCTCCCAAAGTGCTGGGATTACAGGTGTGAGCCACTGTGCCCAGCCTCTTTTATTTTCTGTAGGGGTGAGGTCTCACTGTGTTGCCCAGGTTGTTCTCAAACTCCTAGGCTCAAACCATCCTCCTGCCTTGGTCTCCCAAAGTGCTGGGATTACAGGCGTGAGCCACCATGCCCGGCCTTAATCTACTTTTCCAATTTAGACTGTGACCTGGTCTCCACTCATTCCTCATTCGTTCATTCATTCATTCATTCATTCACTCATTCAGCAACATGCATTAGATGTCCTCTCCCTGCCAGGTATTTTGCTAGGCTCTGGGGATTCAAAATGAAACATCCATGGTCCTTAGGGAGTTCACAAAGAAGTGAAGGAGCCAATAATTAGCTCTGACACAATAAGAAGATACTATAGCAGAGGTGGGTGGAAAGTGCAATGGATCACGTGGACACCGAGAAAGGAACCTGGATTTGGGGAAAGCAGCACAGAAAAGCTGATGTGTGAGACGAAGCTTAAAGGAGAAGCAGAGTGCACCAGGCTGCAAAATGCAGCAAGTGAGAAAGGTGTGACTACCCAGATACAGTCAGGAAACTCAACAATCTGGTTTGGCAGAGTAGTAGTTCTTAAACTGTATTCTACACAAAAATCAGCTGCAGTATCATTAAAATGCGGGTTCGAGGTATCAGCAACAGCTGGCTCAGTAGTTCTGGAGCACAGGAATTTGCATTTTCCATTCAGTAGGTCTCGTGCCCAGGAATCATGTCCTGAACAATTCGGAAGAAGATGGTCCACAGACTACACTGAGAAACCCTGGGCTAGAGTATGGGGCACGTGGCAGGTGGAAGGAGAGGGTATTGGGATGAAGCAGAATTATTTATTTATTTATTCATTTATTTTTGAGACAGAGTCTTGCTCTGTCGCCCAGGCTAGAGTGCAGTGGCGTAATCTCAGCTCACTGCAACCTCTACCTCCCGGGTTCTAGCGATTCTCCTGCCTCAGCCTCCCAAGTAGTTGGGACTACAGGCATGCACCACCACACCCGACTAATTTTTGTATTTTTAGTAGAGACAGGGTTTCACCTTGTTGGCCAGGCTGGTCTCGAACTCCTGGCCTCAGGTGATCCACCCTCCTTGGCTTCCCAAAGGGTTGGGATTACAGGCGTGAGCCACTGCGCCTGGCCTGAAGCAGAAACTTTGGTCAGGACCACATTGTGCTAAGGAATTGGAAGCTGAGTTTATAGGCAGTGAGGCATCCTTTGGGAATGCCCTGATGAAATGCATTGGAAAGCCCAGTCTGGAGGCAGTATCAATGATGGCCTGGAGAAAAAGAGGGTCACTGAATGTAGGCAAGGCATGAAGGGTCTCTGTAAGGGAAAGGGATTCAGAGATCAAACCACAACAAGGACCCTGATGCTAATACCTACTCATGAGCTGGGGGCTGCAGGACATCCCCCAGCTCCTCGGAGGCAAGTACCCCTGAGCAGACAAATAGCCTGGACTTTGTAACAGCCAAAGGGGCCCACACAGTGCTTGCGGGCCTGTGCAGCATCCAGGCAGGGACACTGCCTGGCATTCTAAAGGCCTGTGCTGAGTCATCTTTCACAGGAACCAGCTTCTCGAGTCTCTGGGATCCTGTTTAACAAGCTGTTACTGACTTTCCCTTGGCTTCCAGGCCAAGGAAGAAGAAAGAATAAATATTAACCAAAGGTACGGCTGTGGCAGTGTGCCCAGGGCCCCTCCCTTCCTTCTCTCCCCATAACCCCTGCCCTAGAAGCTACAATAAACTGCTGATCTCCCAGTTTCATGATCCTCTTGGCTGATCCTGCAGAAAAAGGACGGAGGTGAGCACCTCTCAGAGCAGCCCTGAGGCTGGAGAGGACTTGGTGGTAACCTGCTGTTTTTCTGGGAAGGGCCCTAGAGCTGGCTAAGGAGAACTCATCTCACTGCCTGGGCCTGACCTCCAGGGAGGGGCTCTCAGCACACCAGACTGTTTCTCAGGGTAATTTCCCAGTTGGCTGGGACAAAGGGGTGACTCTGCATAACACTATTCCCTTTCTTGGGTTTCGATTTCCTCCTCTGTCAGATGATGAAGTTGAACTCCGAGAGCCTCACCTCGTCCTATCATTCCACGAGCTCCGCTGACTGGGGCTAAACATTCTCTGCTGGGTGCTGCTTTCCTCCAACATCCCCACCCTCATGAGGGCCAGGAGGTATTTCAGATCCCCTCAGGACATACCCATCTATTTATTTATTGTTTTCTTTTCTTTTTTTTTTTTTTTGAGATGAGTCTCACTCTGTCGCCCAGGATGGAGTGCAGTGGTGCGATCTTGGCTCACTGCAACCTCTGCCTCCCAGGTTCAAGCGATTCTCCTACTTTGGCCTCTTAAGTAGCTGGGATTACAGGCGCCTGCCACGGTGCCTGGCTAATCTTTGTATTTTTAGTAGAGACGGGGTTTCACCATGTTGGCCAAGCTAGTCTCAAACTCCTGACTTCAGGTAATACGCCTGCCTTGGCCTCCCAAAGTGCTGGAATTACAGGCGTGAGATTACAGGCATGAGCCTCTGCTCCTGGCCTATTTATTTATTGTTGTCTGAGCATCCTACTAGGAGCAAATAATAACAGCCAACATTTTTTAGTCCATTCTATCAAGCACTGTTAAACATTTCACATTTATACATTATCTTATTTGCTCATCACAACTCTATGAAGTAAATACTATTATTATTTCATAAATGAAAAAATTGAGGCTCAGAGAGATTAAGTAACTTGCCCAAGAACATTCAGCCAATAAAACAGCTGAGACCCTATCAGCTCCAGGTCAGTAAACTCCAAAGCCCATGGTCTTTCCATTCTGTCACACTTACAACACTGGTTAACCAAGGACCAGTGAAGTGCAGATCACAGCCTATACCAGGGTTGCTGGGGAAAGGGGTTGGGGGTGGGGCCTGTGGAGAGGGAAGGGAGTAAAGACAGACCCAGTGATGAAATTATTTTTATTTATTTATTTATTTAGAGACAGAATCTCACTCTGTCACCCAGGGTGGAGTGCAGTGGCATGATCTCAGCTCACTGCAACCTCCACCTCCCGGGTTCAAGTGATTCTCCTGCCTCAGCCTCCCGAGCAGCTGGGACTACAGGCATATGCCACCACACCCAGCTAATTTTTGTATTTTTAGTAGAGATGGGGTTTCACTATATTGGCCAGGGTGGTCTTGAACTCCTCACCTCGTGATCCACCCGCCTCGGCCTCCCAAAGTGCTAAGATTACAGGCATGAGCCCCCACGCCCAGCCTGAAATTATTGAATGAGAATAATCGTGGTGCCTACTTCAATTGATGATTGTGAGAATTAAAGAAATAATAAGGTCATAAGTGCTTTTAAAGGCAGTTACTGATATATAACAGTAACTATTGTTATTAATAAATGCTATATAGTTAACCATTTGTGTAGTTGTCATTTTTTAAACTATGTTAACATATACATAACATAAAATTTGCCATCTTGCCAGGCATGGTGGCTCACGCCTGTAATCCCAGCACTTTGGGAGGCTGAGGCGGGTGGATCACCTGAGGTCGGAAGTTCGAGACCAGCCTGACCAACATGGAGAAACCCGATCTGTACTAAAAATACAAACATTAGCAGGCGTGGTGGTGCATGCCTGTAATCCCAGCTACTCAGGAGGATGAGGCAGGAGAATCGCTTGAATCCGGGAGGTGGAGGTTGCAGTGAGCCGAGATCGTGCCATTGCACCCTAGCCTGGGCAACAAAAGCGAAACTCCGCATCAAAAAAAAAAAAAAAAAATTTGCCATCTTAGGCTGTAATCCCAGCACTTTGGGAGGCTAAGGCAGGCAGATTGCTTGAGCTCAGGAGTTTGAGACCAGCCTAGGCAACATGGCAAAATCCCATCTCTCCAGAAAAATAGCTGGGTGTGGTGGCATGCGCCTGTGATCCCAGCTACTTTGGGGGGCTGAGGTGGGAGGATCGCTTGAGCCCAGGATGTTGAGGCTGCAGTAAGCCAAGATTCCACCACTGCACTCCAGCCTGGGGGACAGAGTGAAACCCTGCCTAAAAAGAAAAAAAAAAAAATTGCCAACCAGGCACGGTGGCTCACGCCTGTAATCCCAGCACTTTGGGAGGCCGAGGCAGGTGGATCATCTGAGGTCAGGAGTTCGAGACCAGCCTGGCCAACATGGTGAAACCCCATCTCTACTAAAAAATACAAAAATTAGCCAGGCATGGTGGCAGGCGCCTTAATCCCAGCTACTTGGGAGGCAGAGGCAGGAGAATCGTTTGAACCCAGGAGGCAGAGGTTGCAGTGAGCCAACATAAAGCCATTGCACTCAAACCTGGGGGACAAGAGCGAGACTTCTCAAAAAAAATTGCCATTTTAACCACTTGTAAGTATACAGTTCAGCGGCATTAAATGTATTCGTATTATTGTGCAACCATCACCACCATCTATCTCCAGAACTTTTTCATCTTCCCAAGCTGAAACTGCCATTCGTTCTTAATAGTTATTAATATAAGCTTTTATTATCATGCTAAATATTTGTATGTTCCTGTCTCCTTAACAAAAGGCAGTAAGTTGTAGTAGAGGGCAAGAGGTGGAGATTATGGCCCTTGGTTCAAATTCCGATTCTTGTACGGTCTAAATGAACTTGAATAATTCACTTAAATCCTCAACATCGGTTCCTCCAGGTAGATGATACCAACACATAGAGACCACACAGGGCTGTAGTTAGTATTAGATCAGATCACTGGGGTTAAAGTACTTTGAAAACTCCATGCAAAGTGCTTCACAAATACTAGATTGGTGGACACTTTCATGCTCCTAGATCAGCTCTTGGCACAAACTAGTAACTGAATGAACCCTGATGCGCCAAGTTGTTGGGCCATACTGCTCCCTGGTGGTAGTCACGAAACGTGCAGAGTCTTTGCTGCTTCAGGTGCTCTTGGGGTTGGTTGGGTAAGATCAGGAGCCGGCCGGCCGAGGGTACTTTTCCTTCTCCGCTGAAGACACTCCCCAGGCCAGACCCTCGATGACGGAAGAGCCAGTCTCCTCTCTGTGCTCTCAACTTTCTCTTACTGCTTTTGCTTATGCTGTTCCACCTTCCAATCGGTGCCTCCTTCAAACCCTAAATCTTCAGACCCTCTCATATCCAGCTCTTCCAGGAGGGATCTCGCACCACTTTTGTTTGTTTGTTTGAGACGGAGTCTTGCTCTGTCGCCCAGGCTGGAATACAGTGGCATTATCTCTGCTCACTGCAGCCTCCACCTCCCGGCTTCAGGTGATTCTCCTGTCTCATCCTCCCGAGTAGCAAAGATTACAGGCACGTTGCCACTACGCCCGGCTAATTTTTGTATTCTTAAGTGAAGATGGGGTTTCACCATGTTGGCCAGCTGATCTCGAACTCCTGACCTCAACTGATCCACCTGCCTTGCCCTCCCAAAGTGCTGGGATTACAGGTGTGAACCACCACACCTGGCCATCCCCCACCATTTTTTTAAACCTACAGAATTCACAGCCTGTATTTGACTGTATGCTATTGTATAGTTCTCTCCAAACTATGTTTTGGGGTTTCTTTTTTGTTTGTTTTCTGTTTCTTGTTTGAGACAGGGCCTCACTCTGTCACCCAGGCTGGAGTGCAGTGGCGCAATCACGGCTCACTGAAGTCTCAACCTCCCCGGCTCAAGCAATTCTCCTGCCTCAGCCTCCCGAGTACCTGGGACCACAGACTTGTGCCATCACACTGGCAAATTTTTTATTTTGTGAAGACAGGGTCCTACTATGTTGCCCAAGCTGGTCTCAAACACCTGGGCTCAAGTGATCCTCCCGCACTGGCTTCCCAAATTGCTGGGATTACAGGCATGAGCCACCGTGCCTGGCCAAACTGTTGTTCTTTGATAGAATTTCCTGGTTTAAAAAAAAAAAAAAAAGTGTTCCCTACAGTTTCCAGAGCACGAGCTGAAGGGATTGACGGGCACCTCAAAGGCTACACACTTTTCACGGCCTGGTCTCTTTCAGGTATAGCACTGGGTACTTTTACATACATGTCAACAAATCCTCAGGATAATTCTAAGGCAATTCTACTGCAAATGAGATATTATTTTAATTTACAGTTGACAAAAACTGAGCCTCAGAAAGGTTGCATGACCTACTCAAGGTCATATAGCTAGTAAGTATGCAGTATAGGTTTGAACCTATGTGCCTGGTTGTATCTCCCATGCCAACTCCTATCCATTGGCAGCACCTGCCTGAAACAGTGAATTGAGAAATAACTCCTAGGTTTTGAATTCTTAATTGTTGAATTAAGAGGGTAAAGTGCCAGGTTTGATTAGTCGTGGCTGCCATGAGTGAGGAATGGTGAGTGGTGATGTACAAGCCTGGTATTTGCCATTCTCCCATTACCCCATGCCAGATAGTTCTACGGGAGGCTACTCAACTTGATTCTGAACATGGTTTTAAGAAAGAATGATCCAGCCTCGGCAACAATGTAAAACCCCGTCTCTACAAAAAATACAAAAATTCCCCAGGTGTAGTAGCGTGTCCCTGTGGTCCCAGCTACTTGGGAGGCTGAGGTGGGAGGATCACTTGAGTCTGGGAGGTCAAGGCTGCAGTGAGCTGAGATCACACCACTGCACTCCAGCCTGGGTGACAGAGTGAGACTTTGTCTCAACAAAAACAAAAACAAACAAAAAAAGGAATGATATGTTGAATAGGCATGAGCTCTAATGTAAGACTGACCTGTATTAAAATCCAGCTCCATTTGTTTTTAGAACTTGGAGCAGTTACTTGGCCTGTTGAAGCCTTAGATTCCATTTGTGTTAAATATGCTTAATAATGTCTGGGTTGTTATGAGGGTTTAATAGGATTAATTCTGTAAATGCCCCTGGCATGGTGCCTGGCATAGAGTAAGTACTCAACTAGTGTTATTCCCCTCGCCCTCCCATGGCTCTGTTGCCCAGGCTGGAGTGCAGTGGCACAATCTTGACTCACTGCAACCCCGCCTCCCAGGTTCAAGTGATTCTCCTGCCTCACCCTCCCAAGTAGCTGGGACTACAGGTGCCCGCCACCACACCCGGCTAATTTTAGTAGAGTTGGGGTTTCACCATGTTGGCCAGGCTGGTCTCTAACTCCTGGCCTCAAGTAATCTACCCACCTTGGCCTCCCAAAGTGCTAGGATTACAGGTGTGAGCCACCGCACCCAGCCCACTGCAATGTTTTTTACAATGATAAAAATTAGGGGGGAAAACCCCTAAATGTCTAACTATTGAAGAATGACTAAATTATGTCAACTTGATGGAATATAATGCAGCTATTAAAAATGAAAATTATGAACAATATTTTAAATACTTTAAGACTGTATAATAACATGAAAAATAAAATCAAAGTTAAAATTTATTTAAAAATAAGAGAAAATTGCAGCAAAGTAACTGGGAGAAAAAAATTTACCTTTGTTCTTTTGACAAGGCTGAATGAAAACTTAGACTTAGTTCTTTAATTATAACAAGAGCTCTAATTCTGAGTGGATCTCTGAAGAGATAGCTATAATCTCCCAATATTTTGAACCCATTTGGCATGGGGTGGGGTGGGGGGAAGGGCATTGTTCTTACTGAAGAAAGAAGGAAAGAAAAGCCTTTGAATTAGGCCCTGACACTGCCTGCATGTCCAGGAAATACTTTAAAAGCACCAAGTCATTAATCACAAGCTTTTAGAACAGGAATAAGCCATTCTAATTAATTTCTTTAAAATAAATTTATTTTTGGAGACAGGGTCTCACTCTGTTGCTCAGGCTGGAGTGCAGTGGTGCAATCACAGATCACTATAGCCTCTACCTCCCGGGCTCAAGTGATTCTCCCACCTCAGCCTCCAAAGTAGCTGGGACTACAGGTGCGCGCCACCATGCCCAGGTAACTTTTGTATTTGTTCTATTTTGAGATGGGGTTTCACCATGTTGCCCAGGCTAAAAATAAATATATTTGAGTAATAGAAACTATGGATCACTAAACATTCATTACAGAACACTGAGCATTTGTGAGTCCACTTCCGGGCTCTGAGAAGAAGTAATGAGGAAGGAAAGGGTAGGAAGCAAATTGAATCAAGTGGTAAGAAAAGCTTGTATCCAGGGTGGGTGGGAAGGGGGCGTGGTGCTGTTCAACAGAAAACTAGCATACATGGCAGTGGGGGCGCACGGCGGGGTGGTTACAGAGCTGGTGCTCTCTGACGGATCAGGCCCCTTCTCTTCACGTTAGGATTCCTGTTTTCCTCCACACTGGTTCTGATCTAAAATTAGGATGTGGTGACTTCTCAGAAGCTCAGTCTTTAATTCATGGAAACAGCGTGACCTGAAACAACCTACATCACCAACCCTGGGGCACAAATCAGGTCACATCTCTTCCATTGTTCTTCTCTTTTCTCTCTCTCTCCTTCTCTTTTTTAAGATGGGATCTCACTCTGTCACCCAGGCTGGAGTGCAGTGGCATGATCACAGCTCACTGTAGCCTTGACCTCCTGTGCTCAAGTGATCCTCTCACCTCAGCTTCCCAAGTAGCCGAGACTACAGGCATGCACCACCACACACGGCCCTTCTACTTTTCAAAACAAAACCAGCTTGACCACCCATGTGCCAGGTTAGCAGAAAGTCCAATATCCCTTTCTCCTCCCCTTGAGCTGTCCAACATCCCTGGTGTTTACTCCATCCAAAGGGATCAGCTTTGTTTCCAAGAGCTTCTAGGACGAGCACCCGGCCCATTGCCTGATTTTTTTTTTTTTTTTTTTTAAGAGTATTGGTTAAGTCGGCCGAGCGCAGTGGCTCACACCTATAACCCCAACGCTTTGGGAGGCCAAGGTGGATGAGTCACCTGAGGTCAGGAGTTCAAGACCATCCTGACCAACATGGTGAAACCCCATCTCTACTAAAAATACAAAAATTAGCCAGGCATGGTGGTGGGCACCTGTAATCCCAGCTACTTGGGAGGCTGAGGCAGGAGAATGGCTTGAACCTGGGAGGTGGAGTTTGCAGTGAGCTGAGATTGTGCCACTGCACTCCAGCCTGGGCAAGAAGAGAGAAACTCCATCTCAAAAAAAAAGAAAAAAAAAAAAGTATTGGTTATTTTGTAGGATAGTCTTCAATTTGGGTTTGTCTGACATTTTCTCATGATTACATTGAAGTTATGCATATTGGGAAGAATACTAATTTTTTTCTTTCTTTTGAGACAGGTTCTTGTTCTGTCACCCAGGCTGGAGTGTAGTGGCACAATCTCAGCTCACTGCAACCTCTGCCTCCTGGGTTCAAGCAATTCTCCTGCCCCAGCCTCCCAAGTAGCTGGGACTACAGGCACACACCATGACATCTGGCTAATTTTTATATTTTTGGTAACGGGGTTTCGCCACGTTGGCCAAGCTGGTCTTGAACTCCTGACCTCAAGTGATCTGCCCACCTCGGCCTTCTGAAGTGCTGGGTTACAGGCGTGAGCCACTGCACCCAGCCTTTTTGCTATATTTTGAGTTAATTTCTTAGTCATTGTCCTGGGAATTACAATTAACATCTTATTTAATAGCAACTTAAGTTTAGATAAATGCCAACTTAATTTCATTATTACACAAAAAATTTGCTCCTACATAGCTTTGGTTCCCTCTCCCCTTCTTTGTGCTATTATTGTCACACAAAATACATCTTAATATATTGTGTGCATTATCAATGCAGGTTTATAATTATTGCATTATGTACTCATCTTTTAAATAGGATAGGAAAAAATTAAACAAAATTAATCAAGAATACATTTATGCTACCTTTTATATTTACCTATGGAGTTACCTTCAATGGTTTATTTTATTTCTTCATGTAGATTCAAATTACTGTCTACTGTCATTTCAGTCTGAAGGACCTCCTCTAGGATTTCCTTTTTTTTTTTGAGATGGAGTCTCACTCTGTTGCCCAGGCTGGAGTGCAGTGGCATGATCTCGGCTCACTATAACCTCTGCCTCCTAGGTTCAAGCAATTCTTATGCCTCAGTCCCCCGAGTAGCTGGGATTACAGGTGCGTGCCACTACGCCCAGCTAAGTTTTATTTTATTTTTAGTAGAGACGAGGTTTCACCATGTTGGCCAGGCTGATCTCAAATTCCTGACCTCAGGTGATCCACCCGCCTTGGCCTCCCAAAGTACTGGGATTACAGGAGTCAGCCACCAAGCCTGGCCTAGGATTTCTTATAGGTCAGGTTTACTAGCGATGAAATCTTTCAGTCTTTATCTTAGAATGTCTTAATTTCTTTTTTTCCCTCCTTCATTTTTGAAGAATAGTTTTGTTAGAGAATTCTGCGGTGACAGGGGGTGTTTTTTTCTTTCAGCACTCTTAATATATGTCATCCCACTGCCTTTTGGCCTTTATGGTTTCTGATGAGAAACTGGGTGTTAATCTTATTGAGCATCCATTATACACAATGAGTCCTTCCTTCCTTCCTCCCTCCCTTCCTCCCTCTTCTCTCTTTCTTTTTTTCTTTCTTTTCTTTTTCTTTCTTTCCTTCCTTCCTCTTTCTTTCTCTCTCTCTCTTTCTTTCTCTCTCTCTTTCTTTCTTTTTTGTGAGACAGGATCTCACTCTGTCGCCCAGGCTGGAGTGCAGTGGTGTGATCATAGCTCACTATAGCCTGGCCTCCCAGGCTCAATCAATCCTCCCACCTCAGCCTCTCAGGTAGCTGGGAATACAGAAATGCACCACCATGCCCAGTTAATTTTTGTATTTTTCGTAGAGACAGGGTCTTACCATGTCTTGAACTGGTCTTGAACTCCTGGGCTGGTCTTGAACTCCTGGGCTCAAGCAATCTACCTGCCTCAGCCTCCCAAAGTGCTAGAATTACAGGCATGAATCACCACGCCCAGCCTAGTTCTTTTTTGTTGTTTTTTTTTTTAAGAAGCAAAGTCCCACTCTGCTACCCAGGCTTCAGTGCAGTGGCATGATCATGCCTCGCTGCAGCCTTGAACTCCTGGGCTCAATCGATGCTTCTGCCTCAGCCTCCCAAGTAGCTAGGACTACAGGCACATGCCACTGAGTCTGGCTATTTTTTTTTTTTTTTTTGGAGAGACAGGGTCTCACTATGTATCTCAGGCTGATCTTGACCTCCTGGCCCCTTAGGTGATCTTCCTGCCTCAGAATCCCAAACTGCTGCTGGGATTACAGCCCACCATGCCCAGCCTCTTTTTTTTTTTAAATTTGAGATGGGGTCTCACTATATTGCCCAAGCTAAACTCAAACTCCTGGGCCCAAACTATCCTCCCACCTCAGCCTTCTGAGTAGCTGGGACTACAGCATGCGTACCACACCCAGCTTGTGATGAGTCACCACTGTCTTACTGTTTTCAAGATTTCTCTCCTGCCTTTGGCTTATAACAATTTGACTACAATGTGTCTTGGTGTGAATCTCTTTGAGTTTATTTTACTTGGATTTTATTGAGCTTTTCAGATGTATAGATCAATGTTTTAAATTAAATTTAGAAAGTTTTCAAGTTTTCAGTCATTATTTCTTTAAATATTCTTTCTGCTCCTTTTTTTTCTCTCTTCTCCTTCTGGAACCCCAGAAGGTCTCTTAGGCTCTCTTCATATATCTTCATTCTTTTATTTTTCTGTTCCTCAGACTTGATCATCTCAATTGATTCATTTTTAAATTCATTGATATTTTCTTCTGTCTGCTCAAATCTACTGCTGAACTCGTCTGGTGAATTTTTCATTTCAGTTATTGTACGTTTCAAATCAAGGATTTCAATTTGGTTGCTCTTTTTTTTTTTTTTTTTTTTTGAGATGGAATCTAGCTCTTTGCCTTAGCCTTTGCTTCATGCTTGTGAAGAGTCTGAAGATCAGCCAGAAAACTTAGGGCATTCTCAGATCTTTCCTAAACATGTGCATAGGCCTCGGCATGCATGTGGCTTTCTGGTTTCCCAAGGATATGTCAGTTTTTCAAAGTCCTTCTCCAAAGCATCTCATTCTTCAATCTTCTCTCCCAAGCTTTATATTAGCCTATTGTTTGCCCCAACTGTTATCCAATGCCCCAGGCAGCAATAACCAACACATTTGCCTGTAAATATCTTCAACAAATGCTCCTTGGGTAGCCACACTCACCACTAGAGTGTTCTAAGTTAGACAAGATAAAGGTAAGCCCTTGAGAAAGTCCTCCAGGGAGCCACCATACAGGTCAAAACAAACAAAAACAATTCCTTGTCAATTAGGTCCATTCTCTTCCCTCTAGTACTGGTACCTATACTGGGACTGTAGCTATTTTCTCCAAATTCACTGCTAACCTGGGGATGAGACCAGAGTAAGTTAAAACACTACAACTTGCTATTCTTACTAAGATTCAGCTGTCTTCTTTATGAAAACATTCCACTGGCTGCTACAGGCCTTTTGGTTAGTGTCCAGAGTTCTGAAAAGTTGATTCTAACAGTTTGTTTGTTTTTTTAGATGGAGTCTCACTCTGTCACCAGGCTGGAGTGCAGTGGCACGATCTTGGCTCACTGCAACCTCTGCCTCCCGGGTTCAAGCAATTCTCTTGCCTCAGTCTCCTAAGCAGCTGGGACTAGAGGCGCGTGCCACCATGCATGGCTAATTTTTGTATTTTTAGTAGAGACAGGGTTTCACCATGTTGG
>NW_012101809.1:4782996-4788011 GCF_000951045.1 Mandrillus leucophaeus
GCCTCCCAAAGTGCTGGGATTACAGGCTTGAGCTACTGCGCCCAGCCCATTCACACATTTTTTTATGGCTGCTTTCATGCTACAACAGTAGGGGTGCGTTGTTGCAAAAGAGACCATATGACTTAAGCAGCCTAATAGATTTCCTATTTGGGTCTTTGCTGACCCCTGCATGATTTGTTAGAAGTGCACCACTAAATCAGCCCACACTTAAGGGAAGGGGAATTAAGCTTTCCATTGTGGAGGGAGGCATATCAAAGCATTTCGGGACATATGTTAAAAACAAGATAATTAATGCATATTTGGAGGTTTATATTTAAATGCTATGTAAATATCCTGGTGCTCCTTAGAGTTTTGCCCACCAATATTAGCTTCATCAGTGGACTTTATCTGCAGCAATTATTACTGTGGTGTTCTAATGGTAATTTTCTGTTTCCTTCATTCTTTTTTTTTTCTCATTCTGTCACCCAGGTTAGAGTGCAGTGGCATGATCTCTGCTCACCTCAGCCTCCACTTCCTGGGTTGAAGTGATGCCCCTGCCTCAGCCTCCTGAGTAGCTGGGATTACAGGTGTTCGCCACAATGCCCAGTTAATTTTTTTTTTTTTTTTAGGATGAAGTCTCGCTCTATCACCCAGGCTGGAGTGCAGCAGCGCCATCTCCGCTCACTGCAACCTCCACCTCCTGGGTTCAAGCAACTCTCCTGCCTCAGCCTCCTGAGTAGCTGGGATTATAAGCGGCCACCATCACACCTGGCTAATTTTTGTATTTTTAGTAGAGATGGATTTTCACCATATTGGCCAGATTGGTTTCGAACTCCTGACCTCAGGTGATCCACCCCCGGATAATTTTTTTTGTATTTTTAGTAGAGTCAGGGTTTTGCCATGTTGGCCAGGCTGAGGCTGGTCCTGAACTTCTGACCTCAAGTGATTCGCCTACCTTAGCCTCCCAAAGTGTTGGGATTACAGGCGTGAGCCACCGTGCCCGAGTTCTTTCATTCCTTTGACATGTCTTAATTGGAATTCTTCGGTAAGGGATATTTGTTCCTTCTTTACAATTTATTTATTCAATCTTTTAATTATATAGGTATGAGCTGATAGATACTTATTTTATTGTTTGAGTCATAACCCATTACTATCATAATTCGTTTTGTCACTCAAATTGTTCTACCTTTAGCCATTGGAGGTCTCTCAGGTTGGCTCCTGTGTCCTTTTGACATGCCCAGTCCTGCTTACTCACTTGTTTATACATTTATTTTTGAACACTTTCTTTCTTTCTAGCACTATAAGATGCTCTAAATTCATCTGGTATTATCACAGACTCAGCCCTTGGGCTTTATTATTTTATTTTATTTTATTTTATTTATTTTGAGACAGAGTCTCACTCTGTTCCCAGGCTGGAGTGCAGTGGTGCAGTCTCAGCTCACTGCAACCTCCCCCTCCCAGATTCAGGCGATTCTCCAGCCTCAGCCTCCTGAGCAGCTGGGATTACAGGCATGCACCACCATGCCTGGCTAATTTTTGTATTTTTAGTAGAGACAGGGTTTCACCATGTTGGCCAGGCCAGTCTTGAACTCCTGACCTCAAGTGATCTGCTGGCTTTGGCCTCCCAAAGTGCTGGGATTACAGGAGTGAGCCACTGCTCCTGACCTATAGTTTTAAAGAAGATTTTAAATAGCATTATAAACTGGGAAAAGAAACCCATAGTTCAGGATTTGAGGCACTTTCTCTTGGTTGAGAGACAACTGGTGCAATGGAGAACACAGTACAAGGTATTGAGTTAGAAACCTAAATTTATGACCTTGGGCAAGTCCCTTGAACTCTCTCCCTTTTTTACTTTTATCCACAGAATAAAAATATCAATGGTCACCTCACAGGATTCTTGTGAGAATGTTGTTTGTTTTACGAAGTAGGATGTAAATACTGGATTCTTTGGTAATGCACACCCTCTACTCTCATTTTCTTCTTCACTTTCTTTCCTTCCCACTTTCCTTCTTTTTTTCTGGTCCTACCTCTCTCCTCCTCTGTCTGTGTTTTGGGCCCACTGGGGGCCCCCTGTAGCACTACAGATGAAGCCAGTGGGGTCTAAGTCATAACACTTCTTATAAAGAAGGGTTGCACCAGGACCAGCCCACATAGTCAAATTTCTTTTTCTGTTGTCCCCAGAAAGCCACTTTAAGGACTCCCTTGCTGTTCTAAGCAGACTGCTTCTTGCACACATTTCCTCCCACCACTCAATGAAGGGCAGGGGCTGTGCTTTACATATTACATCTTTGTAACCCCCTCACCTCCCTTACTGCACAAGGCTTTCCAAATAGTCTTTAGAAGTCAACCTTGGATGCAGACTTTAACACACACATATTCTGCATGTTTTTTGTTTTGTTTTATTTTGAGGCGGAGTTTCGCTCTTGTTGCCCAGGCTGGAGTACAATGGCGCAACCTCAACTCATCGCAAACTCTGCCTCTTGGGTTCAAGCGATTCTCCTGCCTCAGCAGGAGAATCCCAAGTAGCTGGGATTACAGGCATGTGCCACCACGCCTGGCTAATTTTTTTTGTTTGTTTGTTTTGTTTTTTTTTAGTAGAGACAGGGTTTCATCATGTTGGCCAGGTTGGTCTCGAACTCCCTACCTCAGGTGATCCACCTACCTTGGCCTTCCAACGTGCTGGGATTACAGGCATGAGCCACCATGCCTGGCCCATATTCTGCATTTTAGTACACATTCTACATGTTGTCAGTAGGTATTTGATATGTTTTGGCTCTGTCCCCACCCAAATCTCATCCTGAATTCCCATGTATTATGGGAGGAAGCTGGTGGGAGGTGATTGAATCATGGGGGTGGCTCTTTCTTCTGCTGTTCTCATGATAATGAGTAAGTCTCACAAGATCTGATGGTTTTAAAATGGGAGTTTCCCTGCACAAGCTCTCCTCTCTTGTCTGCTGCCATGTGAGACATGCCTTTCACCTTCTGCCATGATTGTGAGGCCTCCCCAGCCATGTGAAACTGTTAATCTCTTTCTTTTGTAAATTGTCCAGTCTTGGGTATGTCTTTACCAGCAGTGTGAAAATGGACTAACACAGTAAATTGGTACCGAGAGTGGGGTGCTGCTGAAAAGATACCCAAAAATGTGGAAGCAACTTTGGAACTGGGTAATAGGCAAAGGTTGCCACAATTTGGAGGGCTCAGAAGAAGACAGGAAAATGTGGGAAAGTTTGAAACTCCCTAGAGACTTGTTGAATGGCTTTGACCAAAATGCTGATAATGATAAGGACAATGAAATCCAGGCTGAGGTGGTCTCAGATGGAGATGAGGAAGTTATTGGGAACTAGAGCAAAGGTGACTTTTGTTATGTTTTAGCAAAGAGACTGGTGGCACTTTGCCCCTGCCCTGGAGATTTGTGGAACTTTGAACTTGAGAAAAATGATTTCGGGTTTCTGGCAGAAGAAATTTCTAAGCAGCAAAGCATTCAAGAGGTGACCTGGGTATTGTTAAAAGCATTCCGTTTTAAAAGGGAAACAGAGCATAAAAGTTTGGAAAATGTGCAGTCTGACAATGCAATAAAGAAGAAAAACCCATTTTCTGAGGAGCAATTCAAGCCAGCTGCAGAAATTTGCATAAGTAATAAGGAGCCTAATATTAATCCCTGACAGTGGGAAAAATGTCTCCGGGGCAGTCAGAGGTCCTCACAGCAGCACCCCCCATCACAGGCCTGGAGGTTAAGGAGAAAAAAAATGGTTTAGTGGGCCGGGCCCAGGGTCCCTCTGCTGTGTGCAGTCTAGGGACTTGGTGCCCTGCAGCCAGCTGCTGCAGCTATGACTAAAAGGGGCCAAGGTACAGCTCAGGTTGTTGCTTCGGAGGGTGGAAGCCCCAAGCCCTGGCAGCTTCTACGTGGTGTTCAGCCTGCAGGTGAACAGAAGTCAAGAACTGAGGTTTGAACTAAAGTCAAGAACTGGCCTAGATTTCAGAAAATGTATGGAAATGCCTGAATGCCCAGGCAGAAGTTTGCTGCAGGGGCAGGGCCCTCATGGAGAACCTCTGCTAGGGCAGTGCAGAAGAGAAATGTGGGGTCCGAGCTCCCACAGAGTCCCTACTGGGGCACTGCCTAGTGGAGCTGTGAGAAGAGGGCCACCATCCTCTAGACCCCAGAATAGTAGATCCACTGACAGCTTGCACTTTGCACCTGGAAAAATCGGACATTCAACATCAGCCTATGAAAGCAGCCAGGAGGGGCGTTATACCCTGCAAAGCTACAGAAGCAGAGCTGCCCAAAGCCGTGGGAGCCTACCTCTTGCATCAGCGTGACCTGGACGTGAGTCATAGAGTCAAAGGAGATCATTTTGGAGCTTTAAGATATGACTGCAGGGCCGGGCATGGTGGCTCACACCTGTAATCCCAGCACTTTGGGAGGCCGAGGCTGGCAGATCACAAGGTCAGGAGATTGAGACCAGACCATCCTGGATAACATGGTGAAACCCCCTCTCTACAAAAAATACAAAAAATTAGCCAGGCATGGTGGCGGGTGCCTGTAGTCTCAGCTACTCAGGAAGCTGAGGCAGGAGAATGGTGTGAACCCGGGAGGCGGAGCTTGCAGTGAGCCGAGATTGTGCCACTGCATTCCAGCCTGGGTGACAGAGCGAGACTCTCAAAAAAAAAAAAATATATATATATATATATGACTGTGGGCCGGGCACGGTGGTTCACACCTGCAATCCAGCACTTTGGGAGGCTGAGGCAGGCAGATCACGAGGTCACGAGAATGAGACCATCCTGGCTAACACAGTGAAACCCTGTCTCTACTAAAAATACAAAAAATTAGCTGGGCGTGGTGGTGGGCACCTGTAGTCCCAGCTACTCTGGAGGCTGAGGCAGGAGAATGGCGTGAACCCGGGAGGCGGAGCTTGCAGTGAGCTGAGATTGCGCCACTGCACTCCAGCCCAGGCAACAGAGCAAGACTCCATCTCAAACAAAACAAAACAAAAAAGATGACTGCCCCACTGCATTTCAGACTTGCCTGGGGCCTG
>NW_012101809.1:4788061-4793866 GCF_000951045.1 Mandrillus leucophaeus
TGGTGGCGGGCACCTGCAGTCCCAGCTACTCTGGAGGCTGAGGCAGGAGAATGGCGTGAACCCGGGAGGCGGAGCTTGCAGTGAGCTGAGATTGCGCCACTGCACTCCAGCCCAGGCAACAGAGCAAGACTCCATCTCAAACAAAACAAAACAAAAAAGATGACTGCCCCACTGCATTTCAGACTTGCCTGGGGCCTGTAGCCCCTTTGTTTTGGCCAATTTCTCCAGTTTGGAACAACTGTATTTACCCAATGCCTATACCTCCATTGTATGCAGGAAGTAACTAACTTGTTTTTGATTTTACAGGCTCATAGGCAGAAGGCACTTGCCTTGTCTCAGATAAGACTTTGGACTGTGGACTTTGGAGTTAATGCTAAAATGAGTTAAGACTTTGGGAGACTGTTGGGAAGGCATGATTGGTTTTGAAATGTGAGGACATGAGATATGGGATGGGCCAGGGGTGGAATGATATGGTTTGGCTGTGTCCCCACCCAAATCTCATCTTGAATTCCCACATGTTATGGGAGGAACCTGGTGGAAGGCAATTGAATCATGGGGGTGGGTCTTTCCCATGCTGTTCTCATGATAGTAAGTCGCATGAGATCTGATGGTTTTAAAAATGGGAGTTTCCCTGCACAAGCTCTCTTCTCTTGTTTGCTGCCATGTGAGACATGCCTTTCACCTTCCACCGTGACTCTGAGGCCTCCTCAGCCATGTGGCACTGTAAGCCTAATAAACTTCTTTCTTTTGTACATTGCCCAGTCTCAGGTATGTCTTTATCTGCAGTGTGAAAATGGACTAATACAGTGTTCGACTAGCAAACTTCATCATTGCAATTCATTTAGTAGTTTCTATCTTCCTATTAGGGCTTGATTCCTAGTTTGGAGATATTTGACTTTTCACTTCAATAGGCAGTAACTGTGTGGGAGGCTATTAACTGAATCAAATGTGATACTGGGCCTCAAGAAGCCTACAGTACACTGGATGAGAGAGAACTCTGCACAAATAACCAAACAGATTATCAAGGACCTCTCACAGATTTTATTTATTTATTTATTTATTTATTTATTTATTTATTTATTTATTTTTGAGAAAGAGTCTTGCTCTGTCACCCAGGCTATAGTAGAGTGGCATGATCAAGGCTCACTGCAGCCTTGGCCTCCTGAGCTTAAGCGATCTTCCTGCCTTAGCCTCCCAAGTAGCTGGGACTACAGGTGTGTGCCACCACACCTGGCTAATTTTTCTTTTCTTTTCTGTAGAGACAGGGTTCCGCCATATTGCCCATACTGGTCTCACACTCCTAGGCTCAAGCAATCCACCCACCTCGACCTCCTAAAGTGCTTAGATTACAGGTGCAAGCCACCATGCCCAGCCCACATGGGCTTTTTTCAGCAGGCAGTGAGTAGCCAGTGAAGGCTGTTGAGTAAGAAGGGAACATGATCTATATAAGGAAGTGGAAAGACAGATGCATGAGCCTGGAGACATGGAGGCCGATTAGGAGGCTCAAGTGAGAAAATATATACCTCAGTGGCAGTAAGAATGGAAAGAAGTAAATGGAAACTCCACCCAGGAAAAGTCAACAGGATATGGTAAATCAGGAATCATGAAGGTAACCTTTGAGATTATTCGGGGCAATTCTCTTATGTTTCAGAAGAGGAAGATGAGGACTGAAGACACTTACTTACCCAAGGTCACGCTGCTGGTTAGTGACCGTACTAATCAGGGTGACCCAGGCTATACTGCAGTAACAGTCAAACAACAAGGTCTCCAGGGCCTACCCTCCAGAGGTTTATTTCCTACTCACAAAAGATTAGGAGGCTCCCCAGGGCAGCACTGTTTCAGACGATGACTCAGGGATCCAGTCTGCTTCCACCTTGAGGGTTCTGTCAACTAAACTCATGCCTTCCAAGAAGAGAAAGTGTGGAGAACATGTATCACCTCCTCTCACAGCCTGTTGGCCAATATTACTCGCATGCTCCAACCTAACTACAAGGGAAGCTGGGAAACGTAGTGGAGGCAGAGAACATGAGATGTTTGTGTGATGTGTGATGAGCACCACATTCTTTGTCACAGTCACAGAACTAGAAATGGCATGATTCCCACAATCCAGTCCTTTTACCCACAGCTTACTGGAAGGCGGTGGATTTGCTAGCACCTCGGTGTGCCCTGTGTTCTGAAGATCTTCCTGTTACTGCAGACTTGGCACAGGAATTGAAAACAGATTTTCAGTGTTAAAGAAACAACCCCATTCACTGGCTGGGCATGGTGGATCATGCCTGCAATTCAGCACTTTGGGAGGCCAAGGTGGGTGAATCACCTGAGGTCAGGAGTTTGAGACTAGACTGGCCAACATGGTGAAACCCCGTCTCTATCAAAAATACAAAAATTAGCCAGGAGTGGGGTGGCATGTGCCTGTAATCCCCACTACTTGGGAGGCTGAGTTAGGCAGGAAAATCACTTGAACCAGTGAGGCAGAGGTTGCAGTGAACCAAGATCATGCACTCCAGCCTGGGCGACACAGCAAGACTCTGTCTCAAAAAAAAAAAAGAAAAAAGAAAAGAAAAGAAAGCAAGAAAGAAAGAAAGAAAGAAAAAAGAAAGAAAGAAAGAAAAGGAAAGGAAAAGAGTCCCATTCAGAAACCACCAGTAGGCACCTTGACATAAGCTAAGCATATTTCAAGTAATTCCAAACTCCATATCACCATATAGCAATGATTTGTATAATCTAAAAATATGAACAAAAATACCTGCATAGTACACATCAACTCAGCCAAATACACCTCTGCTCTGGGATTTGTAAAGTCACAGAAGTAAATCCATAAGGTTAAACTACAACAAACAGCCTGATGGGAGAGCACCAGAGAGTTCATGCAGAGGGATGAAGGCAATGCCTCTCTGTGTATCCGCCTGCCATGCACCCAACTTCCTCCTGAGAAAGGCAGGTCTTTACCATTAGGAGTCATGTTCACAAGCATGTGACTTGTCACCCTGGGTACAACGGATCAGAGCAGGAGAAGATGTTCATCTCAAGGGCAGATAATTTCTAGGTAGGCAGGTGGCTTAGAGCCAGAGATTTTTGGAAACTTTGTCAACTGGCAGCGGGAGGAGATGAAAGCCACAAAGGGAGAAAATATAGCATACCATTAAAATGGTAGAAATGTGGAGTTAGCAAAAGCCAGAGGTTTGCTTTTCACAGGATATGAAGTAGTTTATTGGTGGTGCCAGACCACAAGGAGAATATTGATAAGTAGAGTATCACTATGTTGACATAATGGCTAAGTATCAGAAAACAACAACTTCCTGCCACTAAGAAATCAATGAGGTATCTTGGTCCCCAGAGCTGTGCTGATCAGATTCCAAACTACATTTAAGTCCTAATAAACCCAGCCACATGGCTATTCCTAAACTTCAGCATGTGGCTGAGATTTCTGTCTTCCTGAATTCTGTAAAGGCCGCTTACAATAACCCTTCATTCCTTCCGGTGGCCTGAGTGAATCTCTGTCCTCTGCAACCACAAGACTGTATCAAGTCATAAAAAGAGATGAAGTTCTGGCCAGGCATGGTAGCTCACACCTGTAATCCCAGCACGTTGGGTGGCCGAGGTGGGTGGAGGTGGGTGTATCACCTGAAGTCAGGAGTTCAAGACCATCTTGGCCAACACGGCAAAACTCCATCTCTTCTAAAAATATAAAAATTAGCCAGGCATGGTGGTGCACACCTGTAATCCCAGCTACCTGGGAGGCTGAGGCATGAGAATTGCTTGAACCTGGGAGGCGGAGGTTGCAGTGAGCCAAGATCGTGTCACTGCACTCCCGCCTGGGTAACAGATCAAGACCCTATCTCAAAAAAAAGAAAAAAAGAAAAGAAAAAAAGAGATGAAATTCTAACACATGATACAACATAGATAAATCTTGAAGTTATATTAAGTGAAGTAAGCCAGGCACAAAAGGACAAATATTGTATGATTCCTTTTCTGTGAGGTACGTAGAATGGTCAAATTCATAGAGACAAAAAATAAAACGGGTTGCCAAAGACAGGGATGGGGTAAATGTGGAGTTATTGATTAATGAGTACAGAGTTTCTTTTGGGACGGTGAAAAGGTTTTAGAAATAATGGAGATGGCTGTACAACACTGTGAATGTAATGCCACTGAACTACACACTTAAAATGATTAAAAGAGTAAACTTCCTGTTATATGTATTTTACCACACACACAAAGACCCAATTAGGGATAAAGTGTGATGAAAGGAACACCAGCTTGGAATCAGAGGAACTTGGTTCAAAACCCAGCTCTGCCAATTTCTAGCTGTGTCACGTTGGATAAGTTCCCTAATCTCTCAGAGTCTCAGTTTATTCATTTGGAAAATGGGAATAATAAAACCCTAAGCTTGTCATGAAGAACAAAGAAGACAAAATACATCAAATCATTGCATAAATTATCTTTTGGAAATTAGTTGGCTGGGTATGGTGGCTTACACATGTAATCCCAGCACTTTGAGATGCCGAAGTGGGTAGATGGCTTGAGCTCAGGAGTTTGAGACCAGCCTGGGCGACATGATGAAATCCCATCTCTCCAAAAAAAAAAAAAAAAAAAAAAAAATTAGCTGGTCATGATGGCATGTGCCTGTGCCTGTAGTCTCAGGCTGCCTTGAGAGGCTGAGGCAGAAGGATCGCTTGAGCCCGGGAGGTTGAGGTCGCAGTGAGCCATGTTTGCACCACTGCACTCCAGCCTGGTTGACAGAGCAAGACCCTGTCTCAAGAAAAAAAAAAAAGAAAGAAAGAAAGAAAAGAAAAAAAGTTAGTCTAGTTTGGAAGAGGAGACAGTGGGAGACCTCTGCATTCTCATTTTAGGAAAGTGTGAGGCATATCTTTGACTGTGAGCTCAGGGCACACTGGTGTGAACCGTGTGGAGTTCACCAAGACTGACTTCAGAGTCCCCTAGAAGTCCCTGAATGCCCCTCTTCCATTCCATTCCACCACTCCCTCTCCAGCCCTTTCGGCCCCCAATGCTCTGGGCTCTCTCTTCCTCTATTTCTCGTGGAGAACAGCCTTTAGGAGGAATCATTTTCTTATTGTTTCCTTTGTTCCGCCTCTGAGACTGTATCTGTATTTAGGCCTTACCTCTCCTGGGAGGGAAAGGCTTGGTCCATGCAAGTCTGCTGAGTTGAACTGAAGGATTTTTCCAAGCACTAGCAGATTTGAGTGCAGGAAATGCTGAGTGAAGGCACCCTCCAGGTCCTTTGTATCTCCCCCCAGCCAGGCAGTTAATAATCCTGGACTATTTGCCGACTAGGATCCTTTCTCTGGGAAACAGCAAAAGGTAGGAGGGGGTAGGCCAAATAGTTTCTCAGATTCGTCTCCATTCTCACATTCGGTGAAGTCTATAAAGCAGGCCCCGATACTAGCACGGCTGGGGAGCTGTCCATGGTCTTGAAGTGTAATTGAACAGGCAAGTCCTGTTTCTCCTAATCCTGGGGTTCTGGAAACTCTGGTTCAGCCTAGCCTCAGACTTGGAAGTAAGTGAATAAAGAGAACATTCTGGGAAGGGGAAAGAAAGAGAGGGAGAAGGAAAAAGAGAGAGAGAAAGAGAACACAGAAATAGGTTTAAGCACTGAGACACTGCTAAAGCCAAAACATAGAAACCCCAAATTCCCTAAGCAAAAATATGGAAGAGGAACAAACGCTGCACATCAAACAAGGCAATGCAAAACTGTGCAAACACAAATTTGTGAGCACAACTACAACCACATAGGATGAACTGTTACTATCAACTGATACACCCAAAGAACTTTTTTTTTTTTTTTTT
>NW_012101809.1:4797196-4801281 GCF_000951045.1 Mandrillus leucophaeus
CCCAGGCTCGAGTGCAGTGGTGCAATCCCAGCTCACTGCAACCTCTGCCTCCTGGGTTCATGTGATTCTCCCACCTCAGCCTCCCAAGTAGCTGGGATTACAGGTGCACACCACCACGATCGGCTAAATTTTTGTATTTTTAGGAGAGATGGAGTCTCACCATGTCGCCCAGGCTGCACTTGAACTCCTGAGCTCAGGTAATCTGCCCACCTTGGCCTCCAAAAGTGCTAAGATTACAGTAATGGCTTGAGACACTGTACCCGGCCAAATGTATATTAACTTTATAAGAAACTACTAAAGTGTTTTTCCAGAGTATGTGTACCATTTTACATCCCCACCAACTTTTCTGGAAGGAATAAATTAGAGATCCAGCTGTTCTGCATCCTTGTAAGCACTTAGTATTGTCAGTATTTTGTGTTTAAGCCACTCTAGTAGGTATGTAGTGTCACATAATTGTGCTTTGAATTTCATTTCTGTGATAGGTATGTTGAACATATTTTGTTTTTTTTTTTTTTTTTTTTTGAGACGGAGTCTCACTCTGTCACCCACGCTGGAGTGCAATGGCACGATCTCGGCTCACTGCAAGCTCTGCCTCCCGGATTCATGCCATTCTCCTGCCTCAGCCTCCTGAGTAGCTGGGATTACAGCTGCGTGCCACCACGCCTGGCAAATTTTTGTATTTCTAGTACAGACGGGGTTTCACCATGTTGGCCAGGATGGTCTCAATTTGTTGACCTCGTGATCCGCCCGCCTCGGCCTCCCAAAGTGCTGGGATTACAGGCATGAGCCACCATGCCCAGCCTGTTGAACATATTTTCATGTGCTTATTTGCCATTTGTATATTCCCTTTGGTAAAATGCCTATTCAAGTCATTTGCCCATTTTCTAATTGGAATGTTCATTTCCTTTCTGTTATGTTTAGAAAGTTCTTTACAAATTCTGGATACATATTCTGGATATATTTGCTGTAATTTGTAAATATTTTGGCTTCTCTTTTCACCTTCTTCTTTTTTTTTTTTTTTTTTTTTTTGAGACGGAGTCTCACTCTGTGGCCTGTTGCCCAGGCTGGAGTGCAATGGCACAATCTCGGCTCACTGCAACCTCGGCCTGCCAGGTTCAAGCAATTCTCCTGCCTCATCCTCCCGAATAGCTGGGACTACAGGTGCACGCCACCATGCTCAGCTAATTATTTAGTAGAGATGGGGCTTCACCAAGCTGGCTAGGCTGGTGTTGAATTCCTGATCTCGTGATCTGCCCACCTTGGCCTCTCAAAGTGCTGAGCCACCATGCCCAGACTTCATCTTTTTTTTTGAGACAGAGTCTCGCTCTGTCACCCAGGCTGGAGTGCAGTGGCATGTTCTTGGCTCACTGCAAGCTCCACCTCCAGGGTTCACTCCATTCTCCTGCCTCAGCCTCCCGAGTAGCTGGGACTACAGACGCCTGCCACCACGCCCGGCTAATTTTTGTATTTTTAGTAGAGACGGGTTTTCACCGTGTTAGCCAGGATGGTCTTGATCTACTGACCTCATGATTTGCCCACCTCAGCCTCCTAAAGTGCTGGGATTACAGGCATGAGCCACCGTGCCCGGCCGCCTTCATCTTCTTAACAGGAACTTTTGCAGAGCAAAAGATTTTAATTCTGAGGAAGTTAGAAGTATTGTTTTTTGTTTTTTTCTTTTATGAATCTCACTCTTGGTATCATGCCAAAGACTTTTCCCAAGTGGTTGTATGAGAAAGCATTTTCAAACCCTTTTTTCACCTCACGTGTTTAATACTGTGATAGGTGCTGAGATATATATATATATAGATGTAGAAAATGAGTTGTGCTCAAGGAGCTTCCAGTTCTATTTATCTATCTATTTATTTATTTACTTATTTATTTATTTATTTTAATATTTAGAGATGGAGTCTCACTATGTTGCCCAGGCCAGAGTGCAGCAGTTATTCACAGGTGCAATCATAGTACACTACAGCCTCAAACTCCTGAGCTCAAAAGATCCTCCTGCCTCAGCCTCCCAAGTAGCTGGGCCTATAGGTGTGTGCTACTGCACACAGCTCCCATTTCAATTCAGACAAGCATACAAATAATTACAGTAGAAGACTATGTTCATTATGAGCCATGTGAGTGCTGCAAATGCTATGGGTAGGAGGAGGAGAGTTCAAGGGAAGGATGGATCACCTTCCACTGGAGATACCAAGTGGAGGGGCGACATTTGAGCCTTGAGGATCTCAACAGTTGAAGTATGGCCGAGGGTGAAATTCCAGGAAGAAGGAACTGTGTAAGCAGAGGAACAGGAGTGGGACAAAGTGAAGATCAAGAAGCAAGGGGAGGGGGGAGGAGAAGAGGGAGATAATAAGGTCACTTTCAGATCTATGGTATTTGAAGACCAGCAAGCATTCACGAGGAGATATCCAACAGGCAGTTAGATATGTGAGTTTGGAGGTGGAAATTGGAAATAGGGGTTTGGGACTCATTGGCATAGGTCAGGGCCTTAGTTGTATGCCCCACAGCAACTTGTACTTCCCTTCAGAGCACTTGTCACAAGTGTAATTAACAACTAATGGTATAATTAGCTGCTTAATCTCTGTCTCTCCTACTAGAATGCCACTCCCATGGAGGCAGAGCCCACATCTGCCTTATTCCTATGGAGAAGGCACCTACTCCAGGACCTTGGACATAAACATTCATTTGAATGTTTGAATGAATTAATTGAAGAAGTTGATACTTCTAACAGCTACCATTTACTGAACATGCACATGGCAGGCACTGCGATGCCTGCTTTGTATACATAATTTCATTTAAACTGCATAGTCATTTCATGAGAAATGGTAGGTCTAGGGATCTCAATCCTCTAGATTTAGTGGGTTGTGGGAAAAGCCTGGGAATCTGAATTTAAGTTCTCAGGTAATTCTAATGATCAGCCAGGTTTGCAGAGCACTCTGGTGGATTGTTTTATTGAATTTTCACAGACAACTTCAAGAAATTAAGGCTCAGCAAACAATAGCAATGTGCTTGAGGTCACTTGGCTAGGAAAAACTCTTGGCTAGATGCAAAACTAGATGTCTCAGGGAGAAAACTTCATAAGCCTCCCTGCTTCTGGGAGATCTAATATATTAAAAAGAGAGTTTATTTTATTTATTTATTTATTTTTGAGACAGAGTTTCGCTCTTATTGCCCAGGCTGGAGTGCAATGACGCGACCTCGGCTCACTGCAACCTCTGCCTCCCGGGTTCAAGCAATTCTCCCGCCTCAGCCTCCTGAGAAGCTGGGACCACAGGCGTGTACCACCACACTCAGCTAATTTTTGAGATGGGGTTTTGCCATGTTGCCCAGGCTGGTCTCAAACTCCTGGGCTCAAGAGCTCCTCCCACCTCAGCCTCCCAAAGTGCTGGGATTACAGGCATGAGTCACGGTGCCTGGCCTATAAAAAGAGTTTACAAAGGAAGAGCAGAAGGCCAATAACTGAGTCATTAAAACCAAGGAGAGTGGTCAGCACTGCCAAATGCCACAGAGAGACTGGAGAATGTGGCCTTGGGGAGGACTGAGGATGACTGACAACGTGTCTGTGGTGTCTGAGTGTGCCATTAGAAGAAGATGAAGACGCAGCCCTGGCACACACGGGGAACTCCCTCAGGAGGCCTGGCCAGCTGGAAAGAGTTATGGATTGAGGCTCAGCCAAGATCACTCCTTCGCAGGACAGCTTTGTGCTAAAATTATTAAAGCCAAACCTCTGGGTCTGTGGGGTGGAATGCCAAGAAAGGGGAGGCATAAGTCCCACAGGGGACTACCAGTTTGGAATCTCAGGTAAGCTGTTGAGAAAATGCAAAATGCAGCTTTGCCAGGGCAACTGCCACTCTGCTGGAATATTTAGGCCTTTTGCCTCACTTTCTTCTGTTCTATGTGTGTTTTGCCTCTGGGGTACTGATTCCACTGGAGGATGGGAAGGGAAAGAAAGGTGGAAATCCAACCAGGACATTTTGCTGGGTTTCAGTAGTAGTAGCCTGGAGACCTCTTGCCCAGCCTGCAGTGAGATTCTTGAAGTCTCGTTAATTTCCATGCAGTACGGCCGGCTGCGGTGGCTCACA
>NW_012101809.1:4801455-4805844 GCF_000951045.1 Mandrillus leucophaeus
ACCTCTGCCTCCCAGGTTCAAGCGATTCTCCTGCCTCAGCTTCCCGAGTAGCTGGGACTACAGGCGTGCACCACCATGCCCAGTTAATTTTTGTATTTTTAGTAGAGACCGGGTTTCACCATGTTGGCCAGGATTGTCTCGATGTCTTGACCTCGTGATCTGCCCGCCTTGGCCTCCCAAAGTGCTGGGATTACAGGTGTGAGCCACCGCACCCAGCCTATTGTTTTTTATCTTCTATGTACATAGAAACAGTTGAAGTTTTATAAATGAAGGACAAACAGGAGTATGATTTAGCTTGATGTCATGTTCTTTCATGTTTCTTTGTTAAAAACATTCCCCTTTCTTCTAGAAAGTTTGGGGCATGATTCTCCCCCATCTTCCTTAATGATATGCTCATGCAATATCTTTTCATAGAGGCTAAAGAAATCCAGCTGAAAAAATAGTCTAAAATCAGACAGAAAAAGGGTAGGTTTCCCTCTGAGTACTTAGAATGTATGGTCCATAATCAAGTGCATACTGCCTGGTCCTTAGTTAAAATCTCAAGTTAGTCAAATCTCCTCAGTTGATTGTAGTTTTTTGGGAGTGTGACTGTGTCTCATGTCTTTTACCATACAGACATAAAAAGTACCAAGCAGGCAGCTGGACACACAGCAGGTGTGCAGATGATTATGGCAAAGTAGAGATGAAGGCTGGATTTCACTCAGGCAATGTATTTTTCTTGTCTTTTCTCTTTTCTTTTTTTTTTTTTTCTCTTTTTTCTTTCTCTCAGACAGAGTCTCACTCTGCTGCCTAGGCTGGAGTGCAGTGGTGCAATCTCGGTTCACTGCAACCTCTGCTTCCTGGGCTCAAGCAATTCTCCAGCCTCAGCCTCCTGAGTAGTTGGGACTACAGGTGCGCGCCATCATGCTCGGCTAATTTTTGTACTAATATTTTTTGTAGAGATGGAGTTTCACCATGCTGCCCATGCTGGTCTCGAACTCCTGAGCTCAAAGCAATCCACCCACCTCGGCCTCCCAAAGTGTTGGGATTACAGGCGTAAGCCACCATGTCTAGCTTGTTTTTTTTCTTTCTTTTTGTAAAAATCTCATACGCACTTGTGGTAATCATCAGACAAAGGAAAAAATCAGAGTGGTGTTTTTATTAGAGAAAAACGAATATTATGGCACATCCTTACAAGTAAATGCTATACTGAACTGTAAAAATAAGTAAATAGATGTATATAACTAATGTGGAAAAATGTATATGATTTATGAAGTGAAAAAAGAAAGTCGCAGCGCATTACATACTACATATAATTCCATATTTTTAAAAATTAAATTAATCTGAGAAAAGTGACACCATTTGTCACGTCTAGCTATATTCATCTGTAGGATCCCAGCAGCTGGCATATAGCCAGGGTTCAGTAAATGTGTGTGAGATGACTACGGCAATACCAAGGACTCAGACTAGCACTCAAAATACTCCCAACATAGTGTGAATTCTGACCTTTTTCTGTTACTTAAAAATAAGCAGGATTTTCCTATTGGTGGGCAAGAAGGAAGGGTGAGAGCTCTTTACAATTAGCCCAAGTTAAAAGAGTATTAGACTGAAGGTCACTGGTTCAAGCCCAGATTTGAGTGATACTTTCCTTTTTGCTCTCTCTCTCTCTCTCTCTCTCTCACACACACACACACACACACACACATACACACACATCTATGTATCTATTAATCAATATTTTCCTAATTTCTTGGCTGGGTGCAGTGGCTCATGCCTGTAATCCCAACACTTTGGGAGGCCAAAGCAGGCAGATCGCCTGAGGTCAGGAGTTCAAGATCAGCCTGGCCAACATAGTGAAACCCTGTCTCTACTAAAAATACCAAAAAAAGACTGGGAGTGGTGGCACATGCCTGTAATCACAGCACTTTAGGAGGCTCAGGAGTTCGAGACCAGCCTGGCCAACATGGCAAAACTCCACCTCTACTAAAACTACAAAAATTAGCTGGGTGTGGTGGTGGGCGCCTGTAATCCCAGCTACTTGAGAGGCTGAGGCAGGAGAATCGCTTGAACCTGGGAGGCAGAGGTTACAATGAGCCGAGATCACACCACTGCACTCCAGCCTGAGCAACAAGGGCAAAACTCCATCTCAAAAAAGAAAAATACAAAAGAAAAATTAGCCTGGCTTGGTGGTACACACCTGTACTCCCAGCTACTCTTGTGAGGCTGAGGCAGTAGAAATGCTTGAACTTGGGAGGCAGAGGCTACAGTGAGCCGAGATCGTGTCACTGCACTCCAGCCTGGGCAACAAAACAAGACTCTGTCTCAAAAAAAAAAAATTTTTTTTTCTTGACTTTTTATTTTGAAAATTTTAAACCCAGAGAAGTTGCAAGGCTAATACAATAAACAACTGTACATTTTTCACCTAAATTCACCAATGGTCAACTTTTTGATGCATTTGTTTTACCTCCCCCTTCTGTGTACATTTGTATGCGTGGTATGTGTGGACAGCATTTTTGCCAAACCATCTAAGAGTAAGTTACATAAATTATGATACTGCAACCCTAAAACTTCAGTATGTATCTCCTAAGAACATTTGCCTATTTTTATGTATGTCTTACTTTGAAACAGTTTAAGACACAAAAAAAATCGCAAAAATAGTACAGAAAGTTCCCATGTGCCATTTACCCAGCTCCCCCCTCCATGATAACATCTTATATAACTATAGTGCATTATCAAAACCAGGAAAATGACATTGATACAACATCTTAATTCAGCTACAGACCTTATTTGGATTTCATTAGGTTTCTCTCTTCCCTCTCCCACCCTCTGAATTTTTATCATGTGTATAGATTTGAGTAGCAGAAATGTTCCATTACCACAAAAATTCCCTCCTGTTAGCCCCTTTACAGTCACATCCTCCCACAAACCTACAACCTTAACTGCTGTCAATCATTGATCTTTTCCCCATCACTATAATTTCTTCACTTCAAGAATGTTTTATAAATGGAATCACGTAATATGTAACATTTTGAGGTTAGCTTTTACTCACCAAAATGCCCTTATAATTCACCCAAGTTGTTTCATGTGTCAATAGTTCATTCTTTCTAATGGTGAACAGTATTCCATTGTATGAATGTATCTTGGTTTGTTTAACCACTCACCTGGTGAAAGACATTTGGGTTGTCTCCTATTTTAGTACATCATATAGAAAGCTGCTATGACCATTTGTATACTCATTTTTGTGTGAACATAGGTTTTCCTTTTTCTAGGCTAAATACTCAGGACTGAAATTGCTGAGTCACATGGTAAATATATATTAATTTATTTAAATTAATTCTTTAATTTATTTATTTTGGAGGCAGAGTCTCCGTCTGCTGCCCAGGCTCGAGTGCAGTGGTGCAATCCCAGCTCACTGCAACCTCTGCCTCCTGGGTTCATGTGATTCTCCCACCTCAGCCTCCCAAGTAGCTGGGATTACAGGTGCACACCACCACGATCGGCTAAATTTTTGTATTTTTAGGAGAGATGGAGTCTCACCATGTCGCCCAGGCTGCACTTGAACTCCTGAGCTCAGGTAATCTGCCCACCTTGGCCTCCAAAAGTGCTAAGATTACAGTAATGGCTTGAGACACTGTACCCGGCCAAATGTATATTAACTTTATAAGAAACTACTAAAGTGTTTTTCCAGAGTATGTGTACCATTTTACATCCCCACCAACTTTTCTGGAAGGAATAAATTAGAGATCCAGCTGTTCTGCATCCTTGTAAGCACTTAGTATTGTCAGTATTTTGTGTTTAAGCCACTCTAGTAGGTATGTAGTGTCACATAATTGTGCTTTGAATTTCATTTCTGTGATAGGTATGTTGAACATATTTTGTTTTTTTTTTTTTTTTTTTTTGAGACGGAGTCTCACTCTGTCACCCACGCTGGAGTGCAATGGCACGATCTCGGCTCACTGCAAGCTCTGCCTCCCGGATTCATGCCATTCTCCTGCCTCAGCCTCCTGAGTAGCTGGGATTACAGCTGCGTGCCACCACGCCTGGCAAATTTTTGTATTTCTAGTACAGACGGGGTTTCACCATGTTGGCCAGGATGGTCTCAATTTGTTGACCTCGTGATCCGCCCGCCTCGGCCTCCCAAAGTGCTGGGATTACAGGCATGAGCCACCATGCCCAGCCTGTTGAACATATTTTCATGTGCTTATTTGCCATTTGTATATTCCCTTTGGTAAAATGCCTATTCAAGTCATTTGCCCATTTTCTAATTGGAATGTTCATTTCCTTTCTGTTATGTTTAGAAAGTTCTTTACAAATTCTGGATACATATTCTGGATATATTTGCTGTAATTTGTAAATATTTTGGCTTCTCTTTTCACCTTCTTCTTTTTTTTTTTTTTTTTTTTTTTGAGA
>NW_012101809.1:4805894-4807178 GCF_000951045.1 Mandrillus leucophaeus
GCGCCGAGCGCGCCCTGAAGGCGCAGCAGCGCGACGTGGACGGCGCCACGCTGGCCCGCCTGGACCTGGAAAAGAAGGTGGAGTCGCTGCTGGACGAGCTGGCCTTCGTGCGCCAGGTGCACGACGAGGAGGTAGCTGAGCTGCTGGCCACGCTTCAGGCGTCGTCGCAGGCCGCGGCCGAGGTGGACGTGGCTGTGGCTAAACCAGATCTGACCTCGGCGCTGAGGGAGATCCGCGCCCAGTATGAGTCCCTGGCCGCTAAGAACCTGCAGTCCGCGGAAGAATGGTACAAGTCCAAGTTCGCCAACCTGAACGAGCAGGCGGCGCGCAGCACCGAGGCCATCCGGGCCAGCCGCGAGGAGATCCACGAGTACCGGCGTCAGCTGCAGGCGCGCACCATCGAGATCGAGGGCCTGCGCGGGGCCAACGAGTCCTTGGAGAGGCAGATCCTGGAGCTGGAGGAGCGGCACAGTGCCGAGGTGGCTGGCTACCAGGTAAGGGCCGGGGCTGGGCTTGGGGAGGAGCGCCCTGCCCTCTCCCGCGCCCGCTTCCTCTGGTAAAACTGGGCCCCAGGACTTAGGGGGAGGGCAAAAGAGAGGAGAGAAGAGCCCCGGCTGGAAGCACTGGTAAACAAAAAGCCCTGGAGTCTTCACTGTTAATTTTAGGGAATGCCCCTCATTTATGTCCCTGCCCCAGCCCTTCGAACAAATAAGCCCTTAAATTTCTTTGAGGTTCGAAAACCTAACTCTGCCTGTCTGTCAGCAAGCGGGCCTACACCCACTGGCGACCCGGAGAACAGTGCCCCACCCAAAGTAGGACTGAGCCCAACGGGGCAGGTTACGTGGGCGGTGCTATCTCGGCTATCTGGCTTGTTTGGTTGACTTTGAAAGGCTTTCTGTGCGCCCTAGAAGATATTTATGGAGTATGGTCTACTTCAGGGTTGAAGGAAGAATGCGATACTGAACTGGGAAGAGTCCTATCCCATTTTCTTGACTTTCGCCCTCCAAAAAGTAGAGATTGGGAGCCAACAAGCTGAGCGATGCTTGAGCTAGTGGCAACCAACCTGCTCTACCCTCTTCCCCCAACACACACACGATTCCCTTGTCCACCCGCTGACATTTCCTCCTAAAGAAAGCGTTCGCCTATTGGCAAAATGTGAAAGTTCGGGGCGCTGTCCACGGTGCTGATCTCGAGTTCTTCCCATCTCGGAAATGATGTCTCTCCCGTCTCGTGTCCCAGTTATGAATCTCTAGACAATTAACTGCTTTTTTTTTTTTTTTTTTT
>NW_012101809.1:4809928-4812113 GCF_000951045.1 Mandrillus leucophaeus
CAGCACTTTGGGAGGCCGAGGTGGGCAGATCACCTGAGGTCAGGAGTTTGAGACCAGCCTGACCAACATGGAGAAACCCCGTATCCACTAAAAATACAAAATTAGCTGGGGGGTGGTGGCGCATGCCTGTAATCCCAGCTACTTTGGAGGCCGAGGCAGGAAAATCACTTGAACCCAGGAGGCAGAGGTTGCGGTGAGCCGAGATTGCACCATTGTACTCCAGTCTGGGCAACAAGAGTGAAACTGTCTCAAAAAAAAAAAAATTCCATGCAGCCAGAATAGGACTAGGTGGGCTTCGGAAGAGTTTTGGCCAGTAACAAATCAGCATGCTGGTTTGTAATTGAAAGAACATTGGACTCAGAGTCAGAGGCAATGGGTTTGAATTGTGGCTTCTGCCACTTACTAAGCATGTGGGGATAACAACACCTACCTCCCAAGAGTCATGAAAGCTTGAGCTGAGGCATGTGAAGGTGCTTTGTAAGCTGTATAGGTACAAAGAGTTATGGTCATCATCATCCTCTTTCAAATGAAAGGAACGGTTTCACATCCACCAGTAACAGGATATGAGTTGGGTTTAGGGAGGGGATTGCAGGAAACCATCCATCACATCCTTGCACAGGCTCTCAGTCTGGAATTCTGGAATATAACTAAAAAGGTCTTCCTACTCCCTCTCCAAAGCCATATCCATATCCTGAATGATATTAGAAGCTTGAAAGTGGGTACATATTACAGACTCCACACTGACCCCTCCCAGCCTTCATCTTTCCAGATTCCATTCTTTGATTCTCACCCCCTGTCCCACCAACCCTTCCATGTGGCAGAAGAGGCCGGCTCAGTCACCAGTACTCTCCCCTACTCCTGGAGTTTCACCTTTTTGCAGGGATCTCTTTTCTCCAAAAAGAGATCTCCACAGGCAGTGGCTCTCCGAAGCCAGGTGAGGACCTACTCTGCTGGATTTACACAGACTGAAATCTCAAATGCCCACATGGTCAGAAAGGTAAAGTAAATGAATTAAGAAGGTGGGCGTAATTCAGTGGAGAATGGCAGGGACTGTGGTGAACACGAGAGCACACTTCTTATACAAATGGTAAGGGCAACTCACCTCTGCCCACTGTGGGCATCCCAGCTCTTCCCGTTTTCAGAAGAAGCCAGAAATCCAATTTCTTTTCAGGTGAAATCTCCTGGTTTAAAAATGCTCCTTTCGAAATATTTTTAAATATAACGCTCAAAACACAAAAGTCTGCAGCCCCCTTTCCACCAGCTTGTGGTCCTGGCCTGTGCCATGCTTTAGTGCCCTATTGATGAGCCCCAGCAATTCCCAGTGCCTCTTGCTTCTCCAAGTCTGGCCTCTTTTCCCCTCTCTACCGCTGTTTCTCCCCACTTCCCGCAGCTCGGGGTCACTTTCTTTACCCATCTCCCCTCTCTTCTGGGAGAGGCACTTGCCGAACATCTTTCCGCCCAGAGCCTCCCCTGGAGCTGCAGAGGGGCAGCTGGAGAGATGTTCTCTGACGTAGCATCTCCCACCTTTGTCCTTGGGGACCCTGAGCCACCTGAGGGAGGGGACAAGGCCTCGCCCTGCGGGTCCCCACCGTAACTGGAAAAACACGGCCTCGCCCTCTGGAATCCAGGATGAGGGTGGGTGTAGGGGACACCTCCCAGAAACCCCTAGTCTACCAGTGGGTTAAAGAAGAAAGAGGGGACATGGTAAAGGGATGCGACAGAGCTGTGTGGTTTCCGGATGGGAAACCTCAGTCATTTAGGCACCCCTCCGTTCGAGTCACTTCCGAAGCAGTCGATTCTTGGGGAAAGGCTCTGCAGAAAAGGGCGACTCCGACGCAGACTGCCCTGTCCCCGCGCCCCAGGTCGTCGTGCGCGCAACTGCGGTAGTCACTGCTCCTCCCCGCCCCCGCTCCTGGATGCCCCCCTTCCCTCTCCCGGCCAGACTCTGAGCAGGAGCTCCGCCCCCAACGCGCCGCCCCAGCCCCAGCGCCTTAAAAGCCGGAGCGCACCGCCCCGCCGCGCCCTACCAGCCGCACCTCTCCTTTCTTCTGTAGCTCTCGCCGAAGCCGCACGCCCGGCCCGGATCCCGGCACCATGAGCTTCGGCTCGGAGCACTACTTGTGCTCCTCCTCCTCCTACCGCAAGGTGTTCGGGGATGGCTCTCGTCTGTCCGCCCGCCTCTCCG
>NW_012101809.1:4813883-4818510 GCF_000951045.1 Mandrillus leucophaeus
TTTTTTTTTTTTTTTTTTCCTGCAACACCAACACATCAGTCTTGGCTACCTGCAATCAAAGGTCACCTTATAGACAACATCAATTTTGGCTTTCATGGATGGCTTAGCACTAAAAAACCATTTAATTTGCTCAGCAGCTATGAGGTCCCACTTCAAAATTCCTATTTTGTTAATTTTTTTTCATCGTAAGTGTATGTGATAAATCACAGAGATGGTTTTTCTTTGTTCTAGTGTATGTATTTTTTTCCATCTTTCCGTGTCCTCTAAGCTTCTGTGAAGGTATTGATTGGCTATTTCTTCCCAACAAAGGCCACTGCATCTTCAGTTTTACTATATAAGACATTCTGGGATTATGACCGCAAAGGGCACAGAGGCAGGAGACAGGGTAAATGGAAGGTGTAGAAAAGAATTGAAATAGTGTGGTTCAGTTTCAAGGTACAATAAAAGCTCCCTTGAATGGCAATAATTCAGAAACTTGCAATAATTCTAGCTGGGATTAAAGTTTACATTTGGTGAAATTAATAGGGCTTGGAACACTGGTAAAATGGAACCAAGAAAGGAATGAAATCTCAAAAGTAACATTTTAATCAGAAGCTAAAGAATTCTTATTGATGTGCAGGTATTTGCTGTTTGTCACAAATAACTTCCTTTGATGAAGGAAAAAAGCCTGCTTGAACTGTTTAGATTAGTTTGGTATTGCATTATCATTCAAATAAGTACTTCCATCTCTGCTTCAAAATCCATAACTTGAACTTTTCATTATGTACCATAACCCCTGGATGGCCTGAATTAATCACATTTGGCTAATTGAGACTTCATTTTTTTCTTCTAGAAGCCTCCAAGGACGAGCTAGGTGGTCTTCTGGAGGGCTAGCCCAGTATTTCTACAAAAAAAGGATAACTTACTCAGAGCTGCCAGCTGAATTGGGCTTTTCCATGTTCTCTGTTTGCTTTTTATAGCCCATACATTCTAAGAGGTAGTGACAGTTTTGCCTGGCTTGTTTGCTGTAAAAGGCTTTCATCATTAGACAATGATGGTAGGGTCATCCAGACATGGTCTACAGGAAACAAACAAAAACAACAGAGAAACTGCAGTATCTGCAGTTCTGCGGTGCTGCCCCCATCAGCTTGAGCCTTTAGAGCCACAGAGGACCTGCTGATGGGAGTGGAAGAGGAGGTCAGACAACAGAGAGCTGGTTCCCTAATCCTTGGGACCTAAGGCTAAGGTGAGGCTCAAGCCTTACCTGCAGATCCTAAAGGCCTGATGCCACAAGGGTGTCTCTGACTGTTCTAACAGTCTTAGCAGTGCTGACCAAGGTGAAAAGCTTCCCTTTCTACAGTGAGAGTTAGCCATTGTTTTCTTGCCCTCTCATCTCATCCCCACCTTTCACTGCAGTAATGGGAGGCTGTTCTCCTTCTTCTGCTACAGAGATTAATGGTAGGGCCATTTTTCTTTTCAAACTTGACACCCTCTATGAAACACAGGAAGGCCCCATTAAAGTCACATCTTCTCTGCCTCAGAGAGCTGATAGCCTATTTGAGGAAAGAAACCTTCTTACACTTTTGAAAGGGTAAAAAATTATTCAAGGTGACACAGTAAGTACACAATAGTGTATGAGAGAGTCTGAATCAGGCAAGAGAAGAGATTAGGAAGAGCTCAGGCTATTGTCTTCAGAAGCCAAGTGCAACTCCCCTCTGCATAAAAAGCTGATGGGGTTTCCATTTCTGACATAGGGCAATTCTGGTGCCTACATAGCCACTTCGGCACCTTTAGAGTCCCAGTTCTGTTAAAGATGTCAAAAGACATTCTTGGAGGGTACTCGGGGTCTCAGACCTCTACTGTGGTCAGTCTTGGAAAGTTGAAGCTTTCCTTGAAAGACCTTGCTGAATGATCAAGATCACTGCAGGTTAATGCTCTCCAGGGAGACAAGCCAAGTCTGCTCTTTTCTCTCCATTATGAGATTGGAGTACAGCCTAATTAAAGAGCAGGAAGGGGCTGGCCCCTTGGAGATTGGAGGTGACAGTGGCTGCATATAAATCCATAGCTTGATAGATCCATTTCTAAAATTAGCTACATTTGATCTTTTTAAGCTCTTCCACCTGGTTTTTGTTTCATTTTGTTTTGTTTGCCCCTCCCTATCTTACTGCATTACTGTCACCTGGGCTACCATGATAGCATCCTTATAGAAATACATTTAAACTAGTGGATCCTAAACCCAGTGACACTCTAAGGTCAGTTGGGGGCTTAAATTATCAGGCCCACTCCCAAAGATATGGATTCAGCAGTTCACAGGTAGGGCCCAGGAATATGCATTTTTCAATAAAAGTGCTGCATCCTGTTGGTCGTCAGGCTGATTTTGGAGTACACTGATCTAAACCACTTCTTCCAGTAAAGTAGTTTACAGAGATACGTATAATGCAGGATTTTCGAGTGTGGTGGAGGAAAGAAAAAGATGGGGACAAAGGAAAGATAGGCGTGAGAATAAAGCACGCATGGTGAACCACAAATAAAAATCCTCTGTCCCCACTAAAGTTGATTATGCAGAGCAGTAATTCTAAATAGCCTCTTTCAATCAGATGTGGGGCACTCACTACTGCCCCCCTGACCCAGGGCCCCCCAAACGTGCTGAAATCCACAGCTCTGTCGTTCTTCACCACTGCAGATGTTAGTGTGGCCAGTCATTTCTCTTACTTCACCCGGCATCCTTCCAACCATGGACACGATGCTCAGCGTTTGTCTTAGCTCCTCCAGGAGAGACCCCAGCTGAAGCTGGGCGTGCCGCTCTCCCGTTCCCTCAGGCTAAGCCGGCAGCAGCTGCGTGGTTGGGGGAGGGGACAGACTGCAGCGCTCTGCTCAGATCTCGAGCTGGAGGCCATCTTTGGCAGGGCTTCTGAAGGGCAATGCAAGACTCAGCCTGATGTGGGGAGGAGAGCGCAAACAAAGAGACCAGACATTGAAGAGCAATCAATGGTCAGCACACAGCACAGTTCCTTCTGAAAGGAGCAAAGTTGTGCTTTTCTCTACAGTGATCTGTAAAATAGATCTATGAAATCTGCAACCTAGAAGTTCAAGGAAATCTCATCTGTCTAGAGCTCAGCTCCCCAACCACCTCTTATTCAGAAAACACAGCTGTGAAACAACAATCATGTTTTAAGCAAGGACCTAATTAACCTGCTGATGAGACATATCATCTATCTCTAAGCCACACATTAGGAACTTGGCACCTATACTGCCCCCAGCCTATTCATTCTTAACATGATTTCAAAATGCTTTTTTATTTGGTTTCAAGACTGCAGCAAGATAGAGAATGGGGACCACTGGAGTCAGGCATTGTTAAGAATGAGCAGCAGTAGATCTGTTCATCTTTCAGAACAAAGAAAATCAATGAGCATCCACAATTTCAAACACTGCACTTTGGGGCCATTTAGGGTAGAATTAAACAGCCTAATATACCTCAGTTGACCTAAAAGATGTCACCGAATTATTTTTAAAATTGATTATTACCATGACCCTTAATTACTGTGGAAGGTGGCATTATGTTTAATGTCCTGATTGTGAGTGGTATAAGCCACTTTAGAAAGGCTTTTTATTCAAAATTGTTATTAAAAAAAATCTGGTGCTTTAGGGTATATGCCTCCAACTATCCAATATTAAAGTGTTTTTATACATTTCTTTGTTATCTAAGGGGTTGGTAATAGTGAGGGCTTGTGATTAATTTGTCCATATCATCAAAAGGATAGAGGGCCACGTGGTATGATATTATCAAGAATAAAAATCACTAACATTTACTGAGTTCTTCCTGTGTGCCATGCTGTTCTAATGCCTACTAATTTAACAGATAATGGACTCATCATATATTAATGTGTATGTGAGATATATTAAATTGAAATCCTAATTTGAGGATCTTAGAACACCTTAGAAAAAGAATAAACATTATAACTTTTCACATGCGGAAGTAGAAAATTGGAAGGAACTAAAATGTAGAAAACAGGCTGAGGTCCAATGGGTGTTAGTGGCAGAGCAAAAACTGCAACCCAAAGTTCCTGATGAAATCCTCCTCTTATCTTCATATAGCATTCCTCCTCCTTCTTTGCATAATCATATTTTCTTCTTTCTCCTTTTTCCCTCACCCTAGACTCTTTTTCCTCTTACCACAGTAATATTGATTCTCTTGTCCCTAATATGTCAGTAGCAGAATTGATTGTAACCTCAAATAGGAACTATCAGGTAAAATTTCTTGGTAAAAATCTCTTTAAGACCTCATGATCTCTTAACACACTTTGAAATATATGCATCATGGTCCAGTATAATGTGTATGTTTCCTACTGGCTGTCATTCCTTGCTCTGTACCTGTCAGTCAATTGAGGCTCTTCTTTGCAGTATTCCTGTCAATATTTATAGAACAGGTAGGTGGCAGGAATTTTAATTCTGCAAATTCTCTTGATTTGGAAATTTGCACCCCCTGATGTCTTAGCCCTACCTTTCACCATTGCTTTATCATTCTCACACAAGGGGAGTTTCAAGGGCCTGTCAACGCTTAACTTTCTTGAGATTTCTGATATGTTTATCTGCATCACTGTTTCTTTTTTTTTTTTTTTTCTGAGATGGAGTTTTGCTCTTGTTGCCC
>NW_012101809.1:4818925-4820549 GCF_000951045.1 Mandrillus leucophaeus
GCCTCAGCATCCCGAGTAGCTGGGAATACAGGCACCCGCCACCTCGCCCGGCTAGTTTTTTGTATTTTTTAGTAGAGACGGGGTTTCACCGTGTTCGCCAGGATAGTCTCGATCCCCTGACCTTGTGATCCGCCCGTCTCGGCCTCCCAAAGTGCTGGGATTACAGGCTTGAGCCACCACGCCCGGCCAATTTTTGTATTTTTAGTGGAGACGGGGTTTCACCATGTTGGCCAGGATAGTCTCAATCTCTTGACCTCGCAATCTGCCTGCCTCGGCCTCCCAAAGGGCTGGGATTACAGGCGTGAGCCACCGCGTCTGATCCTGCATCACTGTTTCTTAAAAATAACCCCCAATCATTGTGTCCTTTTTTTTTTTTTTTTTTTTGAGACAGGGTCTTGCTCTGTCACCTAGACTGGAGCACAGTGGCACTATCATGGCTCGCTGCAACCTCCGCCTACTGGGCTCAAGCAATTCTCCCAGCTCAGCCTCAAGTGATTCACCTGCCTCAGCCACCCAAAGCGCTGGGGTTACAGGCATGAGCCACCACGCCATGCCCTAGAGACGTTTTCTTGTTATCGCAAATGGGAGAGGGAAGTATGTGCTTCTGGCATCCAGCCAGGGATGCTACTAAATATCTTGCATTTCACAATAACAAATAATTAGCCAGCCCAAAACATCAATACTGCCAAAGTTGTAAAACTCTGTTTTAGAGGAAAGCAACAGAAAATAAACTAGTATAAACTAATAAATTGCTGGGGTCAGACGCTGTGGCTCAAGCCTGTAATCCCAGCACCTTGGGAGGCTGAGGCGGTGGATCACAAGGATAAGGGTTCAAGTCTGGCCAACATGGTGAAACCTCGTCTCTACTAAAAATACAAAAATTAGCCAGGCGTGGTGGTGTGCACCTATAATCCCAGCTACTCGGGAGGCGGAGGCAGGAGAATTGTTTGAACCCAGGAGGCAGAGGTTGCAGTGAGCTGAGATTGCGCCACTGCACTCCAGCCTGGGTAACAGAGCAAGACTCCATCTCGGAAAAAAAAAAAAAGAGGAAGATAATTTCATATAATGGTAAGAGCTAAGAGCAGGGTGGCTGCATTCAACTGAGTGCTTTTTTTCTAATTTGTTCTCCCATTGGGAGTATCTTTTTCTAATTTGCACAAGGTTCTTGCAAGGGCCAGCAGCTGCTCTGGCTTAAAGTAAAGTGCTGGATTGGTCAAGGGTAAATACTTAAATTGGATGCAAAGGAAGACCTGTCTGAGGAGAGGACATTTTATTTATTTATTTATTTATTTATTTATTTTGAGATGGAGTTTCACTCTTGTTGTCCAGGCTGGAGTGCAATGGCGCGATCTCGGCTCACTGCAACCTCCACCTCCCGTATTCAAGTGATTCTCCTGCGTCAGCCTCCCTAGTAGCTAGGATTATAGACATGCGCCACCACGCCTGGCTAATTTTTGTATTTTTAATAGAGATGGGGTTTCTCCATGTTGGTCTAGCTGGTCTCGAACTCCTGACCCCAGGTGATCTTCCTGCCTCAGCCTCCCAAAGTGCTGGGATTACAGGCATGAGCCATCGTGCCTGGCAGGAGAGGACATTTGAACTGAATCTTTTTTTTTTTTTTTTT
>NW_012101809.1:4821939-4835001 GCF_000951045.1 Mandrillus leucophaeus
AAAAAAAATTCCTTCTGGCTGCTCAAGGACTATAAATATATAAATATAAAGCGATTTCTCTTCCATGCCTTGGTTTTTAAAAAATTCTGTGGAGTATTTCTGCCTTCTCCTTACCTATACTGTAAAATGCTCTCAGTAAAGTGACTGATTAGCAGGCTTCTAGGAAATCATCAAAATGAATGGAGGCAGAGAGGTCTTGCTGGAAAGCTCTCTGTGCTTTCCACAGTTGGAATTTTCTGAATCTAAGCTGCTAAACTGAGGCTTTGGATTTTGGAAAGCACATGCTACAACAGTTATTTAGCAGCAATACAGTAAGCAAGGGAGGGATGGTAAGTGTAAAAAAAAAAAATCATCTCCATCTTCAGTTGAGAACTATATGCCTTGTGGCTATCCTGAAAAGGGCAGGTGTTCACTTGCCCTTTGGGTAGAAGTTCCCAGTCCTCACCATGAGTTCAAATCTCCTGGGGACCTTTATGAAAAAAATGCAAATGCTGGGACCCCCACCCCAGAACCATGAATCTGGATCTGGGCTCAGGGACAGGCCTGGATATAAGCAAGTTATAAGTTCAGTAGGTGGTTTTAATGTGTAGTCAGGGTTGGGAATCCTTGCCTTCTGGAAATCCTGAGGAATTTCAGCTGGTTTGGCCTAACTATTTTGGATATGTTACTTTTCAGGATAGCATTGGGCAGCTGGAGAATGATCTGAGGAACACCAAGAGTGAGATGGCACGCCACCTTCGGGAATACCAGGACTTGCTCAATGTCAAAATGGCTCTTGACATTGAGATAGCAGCTTACAGGTACTGCAAAGGGCCTGCTTACCCAAGTAAATCCAGTCACCTAGGGGCAATACTGCCCAAATAAGTGGGTCTAGTCTCTCTGGCTTCTGACTGGTGAGGGAGGGAAGAAGGGCATCACTGGCCCCTTTCAGCTGAGCCAACTGCTCCATCCCTCTACTTAGATATAATCCAGCTCCATCTTACTAGTCCCGGAGTATTCTGTGTACCTCTGAAAGGATTTAAGGGGATAATGTGAGTACACAGAGGTTAAAATAGAAACCCATGAGACTCGTAACTTTAAAAATAGGGTTTGGGGCCGGGTGCGGTGGCTCACTCCTATAATCCCAGCACTTTGGGAGGCCGAGGTAGGTGGATCACTTGAGATCAGGAGTTCAAGACTAGCCTGGCCAGCATAGTGAAACCCCATCTCTACTAAAAATACAAAAATTAGCCAGGCGTGGTGGCGCACACCTGTAGTCCCAGTTACTCTGGAGGCTGAGGCAGGAGAATAGGTTGAACCTGGGAGATGGAGGTTGCAGTGAGCTGCGATCATGCCACTGCACTCCAGCCTGGGAGACAGTGAGACTCTGTCTCAAAAAAAAAGATGATTAAAAAACTATTAAGAGTTATGAGAAACATGGTTTGGGGGCCACTCTTTTATAGGACTGTTTCAGTCACGCTGATAAAAATCTGTTATCTGAAATAGTGTCATTCACTGGCTTTTGTTATTGCTGGTTCTATTCCTTTTGTACTCTTATACACTGAAAAAGTACACATCTCAAATTTTGTACTCTTATATACTGAAAAAGTACAAATCTCTTGAATAAAGCAGTTTCTACCACCTTTGTGGACATCTCACCTCCTTATCCCTATTGCAGCTAAGGTGTTAATTAGGAAAATTACGTCTCCCTAGAGCTTTGTTGCTAATTGCCAAAAATGGGTGTGATGTGACCAAGGGGAGTTGTAGATTTTCCTCCTGGAATGTATTTGTGAATAGGATAGGTTTCCCTTTGACAATGCTTTAAACATAGCTGGTGCGGAAGGAGTGTCTGTGTGCATGTGTATGCACGCGGTCCAACGCTTTGAGCTTTGAAATTAAGTATTTGTTGGTTTCAATCTCATGAAGAAACTCCAAAGTCCTTTGGAATCTCTCTCAAATGAATCAGGACTGGAGAGTTGAGTTCTAGGGGGAAAAAGTTATTGACTTCCTAAGAGTTTTTCTCTGTTGGATTTACAGGAAACTGCTGGAAGGCGAGGAGACACGTTTTAGCACCAGTGGGTTAAGCATTTCGGGGCTGAATCCACTTCCCAATCCAAGTTATCTGCTCCCACCTAGAATCCTCAGTTCTGCAACCTCCAAAGTCTCATCCACTGGGCTATCACTTAAGAAAGAGGAGGAGGAGGAGGAGGCATCTAAGGTAGCCTCTAAGAAAACCTCCCAGATAGGGGAAAGTTTTGAAGAAATATTAGAGGAGACAGTGATATCTACTAAGAAAACCGAGAAATCAAATATAGAAGAAACCACCATTTCAAGCCAAAAAATATAATTCCATTGCTTCGAAAAAGTTAATGCTTAAGAGGGAATGATATGCATTTGACTTGTTAAACAGCCTATTCCTGAACCATAACACCTGCCACCACTATAAAATATCTTCAAGGCTTCAGTCTCATATTTAGTATTGAATACCTTCTGTAATAAGAAAACCACCCCTTAGATTGAAGTAAACTGCAGTCCTGGAGCAATCACAGATGAGTTATCTAAGAATACAGCTTTCTGACCTTCAGCTCACGCTTCACAGTGATCGATGATTCAGGTGCAGAGGAAGTACAAACTAAGGTGCTAAATCTGTGATCATCGTCATTTGCTGTGAACTGAAATTAAAACTATTCACGCTACCCAGCCATTACCCAGCTAAATAATCTTACTCTATATACCTAAAACGTAAGATCACTGCCAAAGATAAACTAATGGTCCACACCCAAATCCACTCTGATAGAACTGTTTCACAAATAATAGGCATTTGTTTAATGGACACCTTCCACCTCCCTCAATTGCATATATCCTTTTCTTCCATGTAGGAAAAAAATAGTCTAGTGTAGTATTCTTCCCATTTAAACACATTTTGGTTCTTCTCAAAAGAACTTACCCCCATTTGCTCTCTTTGCTCAGTGGGTAAAATTAGATGCATGTTGACCATGTCTATGATTCGTGTAATTACTTATCCCTGCCCATTTCATATTCTTTCAATTCTGTGGGTTAAAAATGGCAGTGATGAATTTTAAGGGTGTCCCCTAACATATAAAATAATGAAAAGAATCCCTAGACTTTAGGCTTTCAGCTTACACAAATCCATTTAATTAGGATAAAAAACTATTAAGGATGTAGCTTTTCACCTTTACTTTAGAAGCACAGTAAATAGTTATTCCAAACTGTGATGAAACTGACCTTAGATTTAGTAGTATAAGCTAGAGGAAGTGAGTGTTTCTATGAGTGGAAAAAGCCAAGGTGTCATTTACGTGTCAGTTCATTTGTGGTGATATAGAATTAGCTTTTTCATCCCCTTACACTTAGAATCCACGTATTCCCCTTCCCACTAGTCTAGGTCCTAAAAAGGCCTCGCTTTCACTCTCCTATGCCTTTTACAAGTGCTAAGTGTAGGATATTTTGTCACCAGAACACAATGCTACCGCCCCAAAGTAAAAAAAAAAAAAAACCGCTTCTGGTCAATCAACACCACCAGCAAACATAAGAAAGAAATCTTTCTCTTTTCTAAAAGACTTCCCCAACACTTACCCCATGGCTGCACAGTTGGTGGGGTCCTGCCGGAGAGGAAGAGACACCCAGACCAGAGAAGGGGTGTGCATGCGCCTACTCGCTTGCTAGAAGTAGATTCTGGACAGTCAGCTCTTCATCTGCCCAACTGTGTAGCATCTGCGTTGCCCAGTCTTTCATGTGTGCCAAGGCTGATGCAGGATTTGTTCTCTGTCCAGCAGTCACTTCTGCCAGAGCTGAAGAGTTGCCCCGTCTCTGTTCCATGTCTCCTTTAAGAGCTCTGGTGATAAGGACATGATGCTTTTACTGAACTTTGTTATCCTAGCACATGCTTCAATAGTTCAAGGAACTTGAAAGATACTTTTCTCTTCTTACTTTTATGCCATCCCTCTCTTTACTCCTCACACTTATTGTAAGACATTAGTAAAATAAGAAATTAAAAGTCACACGAATCCCACCAACATAATTTGTGTTCTGTGGTTCCTGCCTTTTCACTGAGAGAAGCACTGTTTTTGGGTGTAGAGTCAGTCTGGCTCTGACTGATTTCTCACCTTCAGCTCAGAAATCAGTCACCCTTAATTGCCATGAACTCATTTATAGAAGAAAGATACTGGCCAAGCGTGGTGACTCCCGCCTGGAATCCCAGCACTTTGGGAGGCTAAGGGGGGCAGATGGCCTGAGCCCAGGGGTTCGAGACCAGCCTGGGCAACATAGGGAGACCTCATCTCTCAAAAAAATATAAAAATTAGCCAACTATGGTGGCACCTGTAGTTACAGCTACTGGGGAACTGAGGTGGGAGGATCACTTCAGCCCGGGAGGTGGACGCTGCTGTGAGTCAAGATCACGCCAGTGCACTCCAGCCTGAGCGACAGAGTGAGACTCTGCCTCAAAAAAAACAAGAGTAACTTACAGAGTTGAAAAATGATTAATTCATTAACATGGAAAATGTTCAGAATCAAAGCAGAGAGGTCAAGGGAAGGAAAGCAAGTGACAGCAACTGTTATGTAAACAAGACGACAAAATGGATTCAGGAGATGAGGGGAAAGCCTGCAGCATGTGCTAATCATATCCCATATGACTTTCAGATTCATTAGACAATTATATCCCCTGCATCTTGAGACTTATTAATAATAGCTAGACTTTATTCAGTACCTATTTACTATGTGTCAGATGCTATATGAGGTAGTAAACATAGAATTATATAAACTTCACAACCACTCGTTAGGTGTAGTGTTTGTATCCCCATTTTACAAATGAAGAAGTAGAACCTCAGAATCAAGGTTAAGACCCTGGTCTGATATCACACAGGAAGTGGCAGGGCTGAGATTTGAACCTTTGTCTTCTGTCTGACTCTACAATGCTTGTTTTTCTTCCCTATGTGGTTTTTTTTTCTTTGTGTGTGTGTGTGTGTGTGTGTGTGTGTGTGTGTGTGTGTGTTTTAATGAGATGGAGTCTTGCTCTGTTGTTCAGGCTGGAGTGCAGTGGCACGATCTTGGCTCACTGCAACCTCCACCTCCTGGGTTCAAGCGATTCTCCTGCCTCAGCCTCCCAAGTAGCTGGGACTACAGGTATGTGCCACCACGCCCAGCTAATTTTTGTATTTTCAGTGGAGACGGGGGTTTCATCTTGTTGGCCAGGCTGGTCTCGAACTTCTGACCTCGAATGATCCACCCACCTTGGCCTCCCAAAGTACTGGGATTACAGGTGGGAGCCACTACACCTGGCCCTTATGTTTCCTTTCTACATAAATCCCCTTGTTGAAGGGAGTAGAAATCTTTCTTTTTATCTTGTTTCACCTCTTTCTCACCATGTTTTACTTAAGGTTTCTCTGTCCCAGAAACCTTTTGCAACACCAAATCCTCCAGGCAAACTGCTACACTTGCAGACTTCCTCAGCCGCTGCCTTCCTGCATTGCCAGGAGGTGGTGGTATCTCAAAACTGGACTTTGGGCCCAGCCAACCACAAATCACCTCTGCTTCTGACAAAAATTACATAGACAAAAATTACATAGTTTTCTATTAAAAAAAAAAGGGGGGGAGGTGGGGTGGGCTTTCTTATAATTCAGCAAAGGAATTCTGTAGATTCCCATCAAGGGGCCAGGAAATGAGGGCATATTACAGAAGGGACAATTCTACAAGAGGTGGTCAATCCAGGACACTTAGAATTCATTCTACCGCATTGGCTAACGAGGCAGAATCTGAGCAACTGTCTGCAAGCTACAGCCCAAAGTTTAGCTCCAGAGTTAATGTAAGTCACAAATAATTGTGGGGATAAACTTCTAGAACTTACCTGTGAACTCAAGCAGAGGACCAGTGCCACCATTAATGGTTCTAAGGATAAACATAAAACAGCTTTTAAAATGTATTTAAGGCTGGGCATAGTGGCTCACGCCTGTAATCCTAGCATTTTGGGAGGCAGAGGTAGGTGGATCACCTGAAGTCAAGAGTTGAGGACCAGCCTGGCCAACATGGTGAAACTCCATCTCTACTACAAATACAAAAAGTAGCCGGGCATGGTGGCCCGCACCTGTAATCCCAGCTACTCAGGAGGCTGAGGGAGGAGAATTTCTTGAACCCAGGAGGTGGAGGTTGCAGTGAGCTGAGATTGCACCACTTCACTCCAGCCTGGGCAGAACAAAACTCCGTCTCAGAAAAAAAAAAAGTATTTAAAAATCAACTGGGGCCGAGTGTGGTGGCTCACACCTGTAATCCCAGTATTTTGGGAGTCTGAGGTGGGTGGACCACATGACTCCAGGAGTGTGAGACCAGCCTGGGCAACATGGCAAAACCCCATCTCTACAAAAAATACAAGAATTACCTGGGCATGGTGGTGCACACCTGTAGTCCCAGCTACTTGGGAGGCTGAGGTGGGAGGATTGCTTGAGCCCAGGAGTTCAAGGCTGCAGTGAGCCATGATGGTGCCACTGCATTCCAGCCTGGGTGACAGAGTGAGACCCTGTCTCAAAAAACAAAAACAAAATACAAATCTACCGCAATAAAAAGCAGACTGAAAGTTGCCAAGGCTTGGCTGGGCGCAGTGGCTCATGCCTGTAATCTAAGAATTTTGGGGGGCTGAGGCGGGTGGATCACCTGAGGTCAGAAGTTCGAGACCAGCCTGGCCAACACGGTGAATCCCCATCTCTACTAAAAATACAAAATTAGCCAGGTGTGGTGGCAGACGCCTGTAATCCCAGCTGCTTTGGGAGGCTGGGGTGGGAGAATCGCTTGACCCTGGGAGGCAGAGGTTACAGTGAGCTGAGATGATGCTGTTGCACTCCAGTCTGGGCAACAAGAGCAAAACACCATCTCAGAAAAAAAAAAAAGAAAAAGAAAAAAAAAAGTTGCCAGGGCTGGAGAGAGGAGGCAATGGGGCATGACTATTCAATGGATACAGGGTTTTATTTTGGTGTGATGAAAACGTTTTGGAACTAGATACAGGTGGTGGCGGCACAACATTGTGAATGTACCACGTGCCACTGAATCATTCATTTTAAAATGATTGATTTTATGTTATATAAATTTTACCTCAAGTTTTTAAACCCACTGGTAGGAAATTTGGCCGGGCGCAGTGGTTCACACCTGTAATCCCAGCACTTTGGGAGGCCGAGGTGGGCGGATCACAAGGTCAAGAGATACAGACCATCCTGGCCAACATGGTGAAACCCTGTCTCTACTAAAAATACAAAACTTAGCTGGGCGTGGTGGCACACGCCTGTAATCACAGCTAGTCGGGAGGCTGGGCAGGAGAATCACTTGAACCCGGGAGGCGGAGGTTGCAGTGAGCCGAGATCGCGCCACTGCACTCCAGCCTGGTGACAGAGAAAGACTGTCTCAAAACAAACAAACAAACAAACAGAAAATCCCACTGGCAGGAAATTTATGGAATTATCAGAAAAATATAATCACAAACATCTCATACACTTTCTGCTCCAGCTGAGACCACTGTGTATAGCCACCCTGGGTCAATCCCAGTAAGAAGGAATCCCATTAGGACACCATAAACCAGATCTAATAAGAGTATTGATTTCGGCCAGGTGTGGTGGCTCATGCCTATAATCCCAGTGCTTTCGGAGGCCAAAGCGGGCGGATCACCTGAGGTCAGGAGTTCAAGACCAGCCTGGCCAACATGGTGAAACCCCCCCATCTCTACTAAAAATACAAAAATATTAGCCAGGCGTGGTGGTGGGCACCTGTAATCCCAGTTACTTGGGAGGCTGAGGCAGGAGAATCGCTTGAATCCAGAAGGCGGAGGTTGCAGTGAGCCAAGATCACACCATTGCACTCCACCCTGGGCAACAAGAGCAAAACTCCGTCTCAAAAAAAAAAAAAAAAGTATTGATTTCAAAACAGAGCCCAAAGGCAGAAATCTCTCTGGATGTAAGTGGGTTTAAACACACACACACACACAGAGCAAGCGAGCAAGCGAGCTGGAAATGTTGCTTACTTCTAAGTGCCATCACTAAATTTCAACTAATATTATTTTTATTATATAATCAGATGTCTCTAAGTTCCTGAAAAACACCTAACTTGTAAGAATACTTTTATTTTCTTACAACAAAATAAGTTTATGTACCTGATAGTTTTTTTGTGTGTGTTTTTATGTTTGTTTTTTTGTTTGTTTTTTGTTTTTTTGAGACAGAGTCTTGCTCTGTTGCCCAGGCTGAAGTGCAATGGCACGGCTCACCGCAACCTCTGCTTCCTGGTTTCAAGTGATTCTCATGCTCAGCCTCCCGAGCAGCTGGGATTACAAGTATGTGCCACCACACCTGGCTAATTTTTGTGTTTTTGTAAAGACGGGGTTTTGCCATGTTGTCCAGGCTGATCTCAAACCCCTCATCTCAAGTGATCCGCCTGGTTTGGCCTGCCAAAATGCTGGGATTACAGGCGTGAGCCACCGCGCCCTGCCTGTACCAGAAAGTTAGCACAGTAATTTAAAATGGAAATAACAGAGAATGGGCTTCATGGGCGTTTAAAGCAGAACTCATATGTGACATTTTGTTTTTCTTTATAGAACATACAATACTGGCTTTGCAACATTTTCAAACTTAAGGTATAGGTTATGTTGAAGTCATCATGCATTTTGCGATTTTCAAATATCTCATATGCCATTTTCAAAAGGGTGGGTGCTCCTAAATCTAGCTAAATAAAGGACTGTTTTTATTACATTACCATGCCCTGCTGCATACTCTTAAAGGATGAAGGGAATGATTACTATGTAGATCAAAAGGTTTCTCTCCTCCCTTATTGATCTCCCAGAAAATGGCTTGATTTCCCCCGTGTTTTATGCTGATATTTCACAGGCTTACTAGCTGGGGGCGGAGACCAGCTAAGATTTATAAATCCATTTTTACATTCCCTTTAAAACACACACACACACACACACACACACACACAGCAGAATTATGATAAAATGGAGTGAGTCACACTGCAGACATTTCAAGACTTATTTTTTTGCAGTGTCTCAGGGATTCTGAATGAAACAAAACAGAGGAAGCTCAAGCTACAAAGAAAAATGAAGATTGATCGTAGAGGGGTCTCCAGGCTTGCTTCCTCATTGATTAACCACTGTGAATCACCACATGGCTATTCTCTCCCATAATGAGGCAAATGGTCTCTGTTCTGAGTCTGAGACATTTCATTCTAGCTCTATCACACACTCCTAAGGGTTATAGAATGCTCAGTAGAGTGTAACCAAGATCATTTATTTAAGGACAACAGTTTTGGAATATTAAAGAGTGGCAGCTTTTAGTCAATTGCTGATTATTGCACACAGCAAAAATAGCGTCTTTTCTTAGAAGTGCTTATTAAAACAAATTTAACTCACAGGTTCATTTGCAGTGCTACACGTATGAATAAGTGAAAGGTGTAATTTCAATCTTCCATGGTTTCCTGGGATAAGAATTCATACATGACATTTAAAATTCCTGATATCCTTTGGGGCTAAACAATACTTTATCTTAAACTAAGACTTCAGCTCAACAACAGGAATTCTTTCTGACAACTGAAACTGTCTGTCCATGGAATAATCTAGTCATAAAGCAGAAGCAGAAGAGCTAAGACTGGAATTAGGGTGAAAGCAGAATACAGGTCCAACTTGTGCTCCTGAGATGTTAATCGCCAAGCTGTATCCCCATCCGTCTCCTGGTTATTGATAGAAGCAGGTAAGGTGATAAATATGTAAGAAAGAAGAAAGGAAAAAATAGATGGCTCAACAGCAATCTTGTAATATTAATGGACCCCCTTATTCATCAGAAAGGAACTAACTCAGCCAAGTAATCTGAGAAGTGACTATGTAAGGACCGTATTTGAACTTGATAATAGATTGTGCCAGGTACTGTTCTCAGTGCTTTATATATTCACTTGATTCTCATGACAACCCCTTGAGTTAGGTACCATTGTTCCCTTTTACAGAGAAGGAAAACTGAAGTTTACAAAAGTTAAATAATATGTCCAAGATCACAGAGTTTGCAAGCAGCAAAGCTGGGATTTTTATGGTTTTTTTTTTTTTTTTTTTTGAGACAGAGTCAGACTGGAGTGTAGTGGCACGATCTCGGCTCACTGCAACCTCTGCTTCCTGGGTTCAAGCGATTCTCCTGCTTCAGCTTCCCGAGTAGCTGAGACTACAGATGCTTGCCACCATACCCGGCTATTTTTTATATTTTCAGTAGAGATGGGGTTTCACTATGTTGGTCAGGCTGGTATCAAACTCCTGACCTCAGATGATCTGCCTGCCTTGGCCTCCCAAAGTGCTGGGATTACAGGTGTGAGCCACTACACCTGGCCTAAAGTGGGGATTTTAAGCTCTGTAGTCTGGCTCCATGATTTATATCCTTAACCACTATGCAATACTGCCTTTATGTCTTTTTTTATTTTATTTTTTTAAGAGACAAGGTCTCATTCTGCTGCCCAGGTTGGAGTGCAGTGTTGTAATTATAGCTCACTGCAGTCTCAAACTCCTGGGGTCAAGAGATCCTCCCAAGTAGCTGGGATTACAGGCACAAAGAACCGTGCCCAGCTCCCTGCCTTTATTTCTATTTGGGGGAAAAAAAAATGTTCCTGGCAGCCTTTATCTTCATCTTCTAATTTAAAATATTCAACTAGCTTTTCTTTCCTGAGAAACCTTAGAAGAAAAAAATCGTTTCTCATTTCAATGAAAATGGTGTCATAATAAGAAGCCTTGTAAAACCACAGACACCATCAGCACCAAATCAAAATGCAGTATCGATCAAGCCATAATATTCATTCTGTGTGAGTAACTGCTTGGCAGGCTTTTGGGAGATCAATATGTCATTTCATTTGTGAGAGGACTATTAATCTCTACAGGTAATAGAATTTAGATTTCACTAATCCAGTTTTGAAAAGAAGCCAATAATCAAACTCATGTACATAACAACATAATGAAAAAGGATAAAAAATGAGGACTTCCTCTTAAACATGGTCTACTAAAGAAAACAAAGGTGAACATTCAGAATCAGCGTGTGCTTGAATCTTCTCTACTATCAGAGGTTTCCAAGATAACAAAATACAGCATAGTGGTTGCAATCATTAGAGGTTTTTTTTTTTCGAGACAGATTCTCACTCTGACACCCAGGCTACAGTGCAGTGGTGCAATCTCAGCTCACTGAAACCTCCGCCTCCTGGGTTCAAGCAATTCTCCTGCCTCAGCCTCCTGAGTAGTTGGGATTACAGGCACACACCACCACGCCCGGCTGACTTTTGTATTTTTAGTAGAGATGGATTTCGTCATATTGGCCAGGCTGGTCTCAAACTCCTGACCTTGTGATCCGCCCACCTCTACCACCCAAAGTGCTGGGATTACAGGCGTGAGCCACTGCACCCAGCTGAAAGTTTTAAAGAAAAAACCAGAATAAAAAGTTTAACAGAATAAAAAGTAACACATACATCTGATGAGTAAATATCACCCGGTGAAACTATGAGAACACTTATCTAAGAGTGGATTATAGGGTACATACTTTGGGCAAGCTGAATTGGACAAATAAACGGGTCCACAGTGTTACTTTCAGGAATCCTAAACCAAGTCTCTGTAGGAGAGGGGAAAGAGTATGTCCAGGTCGGTGTTAGCTTGGAGTCCAAAGGAAGAACTGTTGGAAACTAGGTAAGAATGCATCTGACTCAAGCAGAAGAGAAAGGCAGCGCAGAGGAAGGAGAGTGATGCCCAAGGTCAGCGGAAATGGCTGAGATCTATATTACAGAGAAAACGGGATGGCATTTAAAGGAGGAAAGAGAAAACTGCTAAGCACTCATTTTGTCAAATTAAAACTACCACGAATGGCCAGGCACAGTGGCTCATGCCAGTAATCCCAGCATTTTGAGAGGCCAAGGAGGGCAGATCACCTGAGGTCAGGAGTTTGAGAGCAGCCTGGCCAACATAGTGAAACCCCATTTCTAGTAAGAATACAAAAATTAGCCAGGTGTGGTGGTGAGTGCCTGTAGTCCCAGCTACTTGGGAGGCTGAGGCAGGAGAATTGCTTGAACCTGGGAGGCAGAGGCTACAGCCGGTTGAGATTGTGCCACTGCACTCTAGCCTGGGTGACAGAATGAGACTCTGTCTCAAAAAACAAAAACAAAACCAAAAAACTACCATGAACTATTCCTCTGGGCATCTTTGCTTAATATTACCTCAGATAGGGATTAGGCAAAAACAAAAGGACCTGCAAAATGTCCCAATCAAACAAATCTTTCTTTAGCCATTGAAGTTAGGCTCTAGAATCTGTACTTCATATGCTCTATTGTAAACTTTTGTGCAGATTTGGGTATCTAGTTTTGTTTCTTTTTCTGTTCCCAGTAAAAACTCCTTTTGAAAAAACTTTCAGCCAGGCGCAGTGGCTCATGCCTGTAATCCCAGCACTTTAGGAGGCTGAGGCAGGAGAATCGCTTGAACCCAGGACGCAAAGGTGGCAGTGAGCTGAGATCGAGCCACTGCACTCCAGCTTGGGCGACAGAGTGAGACTCTGTGTCAAAAAAAAAACAATAATAAAATAAAATAAAAAACCTTCATCTCAGCTAAACTAAATGCACGCTGCTGGTGGTGACAATAAGACTAACACACACATGTATGTATCCGGGCCTTGTGCACCTTCAGCAGAGATAAATTGAGAACAGGAAAGTGGGGGAATCTGAGTGAATCAAGATTGGGTATTTGAGCCTGACATGGTGGCTCATGACTATAATACCCCAGCACTTTGGGAGGCTGAGATGGGCAGAAACTGCAACTCCACTAAAAATACAAAAATTAGCCAGGCGTGGTGGCATGCACCTGTAGTCCCAGTTACTCAGGAGGCGGAGGTGGGAGGATTCCTTTAGCCGGGAAGATGGAGCCTCCAGTGAGCTGAGATCATGCCACGGCACTTCAGCCTGGGAAACAGAGGGAGATCTTATCTCACAAAAAAAAAAAAAAGGCTGGGTGCGGTGGCTCACGCCTGTAATCCCAGCACTTTGGGAGGCCAAGGCAGGCGGATCATGAGGTCAGGAGATCGAGACCATCCTGGC
>NW_012101809.1:4835166-4836071 GCF_000951045.1 Mandrillus leucophaeus
GAGGCTGAGGCAGGAGAATGGCATGAACCTGGGAGGCAGAGCTTGCAGTGAGCTGAGATCGCGCCACTGCACTCCAGCCTGGGCGACAAAGCAAGACTCGTCTCAAAAAAAAAAAAAAAAAGAAAGAAAAGGTAGAGTTTTTTTGTGACTCACAGTACTTACCAGTAACTGCTTTTTATCAGATTCTTAGAGGTCTTGTAACCCATAGACAGTGAGTTTCTTGAAGATAGATCACTCCTCTTTGAATCTTCTTGTCCACACAATGTCTAAAAAGTGACACTCTTGACTTGCTCATTACAGAAGTGTTTATCAAATAATTACATTTGATATTCTACTTTTAAGGAGGTATTTTCCCATGTTACAGTCCTGAATGGGATAGTTATTGAGGAAAATAGGGGGAAAGTGAATGCTTACCCCAGCCCTACAGCTGAGTCTCTGTGGGGATAATCTCTTCCCTGAAATGGTAAAATCTGTAATGTGGTCGGGCATGTTGGCTCACACCAGTAATCCCAGCACTTTGGGAGGCCAAGGTGGGCATATCACTTGAGGCCAGGAGTTTGAGACCAGCCTGGCCAACATGGCCAAACCTGTCTCTACTGAAAAATACAAAAATTAGGCCAGGCGCAGTGGCTCACGCCTGTAATCCTAGCACTTTGGGAGGCTGAGGCGGGTGGATGACGAGGTCCACGAGGTCAAGAGTTCGAGACCAGCCTGACTAATATGGTGAAACCCCATCTCTACTAAAAATAAAAAAATTAGCTGGGCATGGTGGCGGGTGGCCTGTCCAGCTATTCAGGAGACTGAGGCAGGAGAATCACTTAAACCCAGGAGGCGGAGGTTGCAGTGAGCCAAGATTGCACCACTGTACTCCAGCCTGGGCAACAGAGTGAGACTGTCTCAAAAAA
>NW_012101809.1:4840861-4842674 GCF_000951045.1 Mandrillus leucophaeus
TCTATCTCCTTTCTTGATACCAGGTCTTAATTCTTTGGCTCTCACCAAGGCTGCATCCGGCAAGCAATCTACCTTTTCTCTTTTTGAGATGGAGTCTCACTCTGTCTCCCAGGCTGGAGTGCAATGGTGCGATCTCAGCTCACTGCCTCCCAGATTCAAGCAATTCTCCTTCCTCAGCCTTCTGAGTAGCTGGGATTACCAGTGCCTGCCACCATGTCCAGCTAATTTTTGTATTTTTAGTAGAGATGGGGCTTCACCATGTTGGCCAGGCTGGTCTCGAACTCCTGACCTCAGGTGATCCACCTGCCTCGGTCTTCCAAAGTGCTGGGATTACAGGCATGAGCCACTGCACCCGGCCCTGGCCTGGTTATTTTTTTAAAAATCCACAGTAAACACTAACATTTCCAAATAGGTTAAAATAAATTTTTATTAAATGTTAGAAGAAATTTATACATAATTCACAAATTCTTTACAAAGAATCGCCAATCTTTGTCCAAGTTTGTAGTAGTCTCTATACAGATTCAGAAATTCTGCTGTGAAACAGGGTTTATAAAATATTTCTTTTAGAAAGCATCACAATGCTAATTTTAGGCAAAATAATGTTTTAAAACTGAAGTCTTTGCATGGAGGTGAGCTCAAACACCCTTATTCTTTATTCCAGTGATGAAATAATGAGAAAAATAAACATTAAACTGACTTACTAAGAAAACAATGAATAAGTAATTCTGTAAACTTCTCGAATTCTCCTAAAATTATTTATTACTTTCAGAAGCAATACTATTGCAAGGTATCAACAACCACACTATGTGCCCAAATAAAATGAATGTCAGAAATAAAAATATTGTCACAAAGAAGCACCCCTTATTGGAAGATGTATTGAATAAGTCTTATTACACTGAAAGTTTATGGCACAGACCATAAACTCAGATTCTCTTCACCAATAACAATTCATCCATTTTGAAATGAGTAACTTCTCCTTTGTAGTGTTGCTGGTATAAAAAAAGATACAAGTTCAAAATATGCTGGCAACACACAAAAGAGGCCAATAGTTTTGGTCTTTCAGAGTACACCCTGCAGTTTAACAAAGACTGGCTTTGAATCTTCCATTCAAAAGCACACTTCTCTTCCAAAAGGATGACTGCCCAACTGATGCCATCCCAGACAGCAGATATCCCAACTACCAACTTGAAATGGCTGAACAAAGAAAACTAACCAATTACTTCAAAGATGGGAAGCAAAATCAATGTCAAGGTATTTAAAATCACAAGGAATTTTAAAATTCAATTTTTGAAAAATTTCCCCTGAGTTTTGGCTGCTTTTTATATATAGTCTCTAGTAACAGATGCATTCCATCGTTCCAAGTTGTACTTATAAATGCTATAATTCTTGGTGCTAAAAATAGGTAAGTTATGTCTTGAACAGCAAAGTGGTAGCAATTACATTTCATGGAAATCTTTGGTGAGATGCAGTCCTGCAGAAACTTCCTTTGTTTCCCTCCTCATAATGTGCCTAGAATCTTCAAGTTATCTTCAGAGGAGAAACCACAAGACCATAATGAAGGACAAGCAGACCATCCTGAAAAGGGAGAAAAAAAGACGATTTTGCAGTTCTTTCAAACCAGTAATGCAAATAATCAAATCAAAGCTGGCTTTTTTTTTTTTTTAATAATCTAACACTAAGGTGAAATTCTTTAATTTAAAGAAAATAAGTGGACCATATAGATTCTTATTCACCAAACACTCCTTGTGAATGTGCTTTTTTTTTGAGACGGAGTCTCACTCTGTTGCCCAGGCTGGAGTGCAGTGAAGCAATC
>NW_012101809.1:4842919-4848431 GCF_000951045.1 Mandrillus leucophaeus
CCAGGCTGGAGTTCAGTGGCTAAATCTGGACTCACTGCAGCCTTGACCAACTGGGCTCAAGCAATCCTCCCACCTCAGCCTCATGAATAGCTGGGATGATAGACATGCACCACCACCAGGCTCACTTGTATTTTTTGTAGGAGACGGGGTTTCACCATGTTGCATAGGCTGGGCTCAAACAATCTGCCTGCCTCAGACTCCCAAAGTGATGGGATTACAAGCATGAGCCATCTAGACTAGCCTGTCAATGTGTCTTTTTAATGATTCTCAGGACCCAATTCTGAAACTATCATGTAGACACAGTCAATCAAACGATTCTCCAAAATGAACTAAAAGAGATACACTTTTCCTTCCACAGTGACTTTTTTTTTTTTTTGAGACAGGGTCTCACTCTGTTGCCCAGGCTGGAGTGCAGTGATGTGATCATAGCTCACTGCAGCCTCAATCTCCCAGGCTCAAGTGATCCTCGAACCTCAGCCTCTCAACTAGCTGGGACCATACGCATGTGCCACCATGCCTGGCTACTTAAAAATTTTTTTTTTCCCAGTATAAACGAGGTCTTGCTACGTCACCCAGGCTGGTCTCAAACTCTTGAGCTTCAAGCAATCCCCCCATATTGGCTTTCCAAAGTGTGGGATTACAGGTGCGAGGCAAACATCCAGCCCAGACTTTTTTTTTTTTTTGAGACGGAGTCTGGCTCGTCACCATCGCCATGTTTGCCAGGCTGGTCTCGAACTCCTAATCTCAAATGATCCTCCTGCCTCAGCCTCCCAAAGTGCTGGGATTACAGGCATGAACCAGAACAACTGACCCGACACCCAGCCCCATTTTTTTTTTTTTTGAAGACAGGGTCTTGCTGTGTTGCCCAGGCTGGAGTTCAGTGGCAAACCTAGACTCACTGCAGCCTTGACCAACTGGGCTCAAGCAATCCTCCCACCTCAGCCTCATGGCGCGATCTCTGCTCACTGCAACCTCCGCCTCCTAGGTTCTAGCGATTTTCCTGCCTCAGTCTCTTGACCAGCTGGGATGACAGGGGCCTGCCATCACGCCTGGCTAATTTTTGTATTTTTAGTAGAGACAGGGTTTCACCACATTGGCCAGGCTGGTCTCGAACTCCTGACCTCAGGTGATCCGCCCACCTCAGTCTTCCAAAGTGCTGGGATTACATGCGTGACCTGCCGCACCCGGCCCTAGACTTCTTAATAGACTACTTAAGCATTAGATGTCCCAAAAAAAACTCAACTACTACAACGCATCACAGATCTGTTCATTTCCACATAAATGCAGCTCACCACTATAATAATTGATTAAGCTTTGAAACACTCATTTAATGAAAGCCTAAAATGTATATGTTTTACTTCTTCCTTAAAGAATGCCCTCAGCTGGGTACAGTGGCTCATGCCTGTAATCCCAACACTTTGAGTCCGAAGAGGGCGGATCACTTGAGACAGAGAGTTCAAGACCAGCCTGGGCAACATGGTGAAACCCCCTCTCTACTTATATAATTTAAAAAAAAAAAAAAAAGGAAAAAGAATTTTTAAAAAGAGTAATGAATGCCCTCGGGGCAGTTGGGCAACTTAACCCCCATACTATATGATTCCAGATGCTATGTATCGAAGTCTTTTTATCTCCTTTTTATGGGGTTCTATCTCCTTTCTTGATACCAGGTCTTAATTCTTTGGCTCTCACCAAGGCTGCATCCGGCAAGCAATCTACCTTTTCTCTTTTTGAGATGGAGTTTCACTCTCTTGCCCAGGCTGGAGTGCAATGGTACGATCTTGGCTCACTGCAATCTCCGCCTCCCGGGGTCAAGTGATTCTCCTGCTTCAGGCTCCTAAGTAGCTGGGATTACAGGTCGGCGTCACCACCCCCTGCTAATTTTTGTATTTTGAGTAGACACGGGGTTTCTCCATGTTGGTCAGGCTAGTTTGAACTCCCGACCTCAGGTGATCCACCCACCTCGGCCTCCCAAAATGCTGGAATTACAGGCATGAGCCACCATGCCTGGCCATAATCCACCTTTTTAAGGGACTATTTCTAATTTCCTGCGTACTGGATAACTAGCTAAAAGGAAAGGTCATTGGGAAATGTGCCACAGACCTGAGTTGAGCAACACAGAGAAGGGGTTGCAGCTCATATATCCTGTATTTCCAGTGCTGCTCTGGCTATTACTCTCTTTTGCTTCTTTGCTAAGCTTTTCCATGGCTCCACTTCCTCAGTTCTCAACTCAGGGCAATCTGGTTTGTGTTCCTGGCAATTACAGTAAAAACTCACCAGAATTCTAGAAAAAGGTTCACAAATTCAAGTGCCCACAAGTGCCAGGACAGTAACATAAATGAATACATAAGTTAGATATGTGAAGTCAATAGGGGATGTTGAAGATCAGTGGTAAACCAGAGAGAGCAGATGTCCATCTAAAGAAATTTAAACTCAAGGCCAGGTGCAGGGGCTCACGCCTATAATCCTAGTACTTTGGGAGGTCAAGGCAGGTGGATCACCTGAGCCCAGGAGTTCAAGACCACACTGGGTAACATAGTAAGACCCCGTCTCTACAAAAAATACAAAAATTAGCCAGGCATGGTGGCACATGCCTACATTTCCTGCTACTCAAGAGGCTGAGGTGGGAGGACCACTTGAGCCTGGGAGGCAGAGGTTGCAGTGAGCCAAAATCATGCCACTGCACTCCAGCCTAGGTGACAGAGCCAGACCCTGTCTCAAAAAAAAAAAAAAATTAAACTCAAGGCCAGGTGTGGTGGCTCATGGCTCATGCCTGTAATCCCAGCACTTTGGGAGGCTGAGGCTGGAGTATCACTTGAGCTCAGGAGTTCAAGACCAGCCTGGGCAACAAAGTGAGACCCCCATCTCTACAAAAAATTTAAAAATTAGCCAGTGGCACACCTCTGGTAACTAGCTACATGGGAGGCTGAGGCAGGAGGATCGCTTGAGCCCAGGAGGTTGAGGCTACAATGAACCATGTTCATGCCACTGCACTCCAACCTGGGCAACACAGCAAGATTACACAGCAAGACCCTGTCTCAAAAAAAAGAAAGAAAAAAAGAAACAAAGTTTGTTTATTTCATTCATTTATTATTTTGAGACAGGGTCTTGCTCTGTTGCGCAGAGGAGCATGAATGATCAGAGCACACCACAGCCCTGAATTCCCAGGCTTAAATTGATCTTGCCACCTTAGCCTCCCAAGTAGCTGGGACTACAGGTGCACACCACCATGTCCTGCCAGTTTTTGTATTTTTTGTAGCGACAGGGTTTCAGCATGTTGCCCAGGCTGGTCTCAAACTCCTTGGCTCAAATGACCCTCCTGCCTCAGTTTCTCAGAGTACTGGGATTACAGGCATAAGTCATGCCTAATCTGAGTACATTCTGTGATGCTTGCACAATCATTAAATTGCCTAACAATGCATTTCTCAGAACATATCCCTATTGTTAAGTGACGCATAACTGCATATGTATTTGTAGACTTAATGACTATGGTTTATTGTGGAAATCTTTATTAAATTTTTTAAAATAAAATTAATTAAAATGTTCTTTTTGGCCGGGCATGCTGGTTCACGCCTGGAATCCCAGCAGTTTGGGAAGTTGAGGCAAGCAGATCACTTGAGGTCAGGAGTTCAAGACCAGCCTGGGTGTCTAGGCTGCTGCAGTGGCAGAGACCTCATGGAGAACCTCTACTAGGGCAGTGCGGAGAGGAAACATGGGGTTGGAGCCCCCAAACAGGGTCTCCACTGGAGAACTGCCCAGTGGTGCTGTGAGAAGAGGGCCACTGTCCTCCAGATCCCAGAATGACAGATCCACTGACAGCTTGCACCCTGTGTTTGAAAATGCCATAGGCACTCAACACTAGCTCGTGAGAGAAGCCATGGGGCCCAAATCCTGCAAGGTCACAGGGTTGGAGCTGCTCAAGGCCTTGAGAATCCACCCCTTGCACCAATGTACCATGGATGTAGGGTGGGGAGACAAAGGAGATTTTACAGTTTTTTTTTTTTTTCTGAGACAGTCTTGCTCTGTTGCCCAGGCTGGAGTGCAGTGGTGTGATCTCTGCTCACTGCAACCTATGCTTCCCAGGTTCAAGCAATTCTCCTGCCTCAGCCTCCCAAGTAGGTGGGATTACAGTAGTGTACCCATGCCTGGCTAATTTTGAACTTTAAGATTTAATGAGGACCAGGCATGGAGGCTCACGCCTATAATCCCAGCACTTTGGAAAGCTGAGACAGGCAGACTGCCTGAGCCCAGGAGTTTGAGACCAGCCTGGGCAACATGGTGAAAACCCCATCTCTACAAAAAAATACAAAAATTAGCCAGGTTTGGTTATGTGCACCTGTAGTCCCAGCAAGCTGGGAGGCTGCAGTGGAAGAATCACTTGAGCCCGGGAGGCAGAGGTTGCAGTGAGCCTATCACGCTACTGCACTCCAACCTGAGTGACAGAGAGAGAGACTCCATCTCAAAAAGAAAATAAATAAATAAAAATTAAAAAATTAATGGCTGCTGTTCTGTGTTCCAGAGTTGCATGGGGGCATATAGCCTCATTCTTTTGGCCAATTTCTCCCTTTTGGAATGAGCGTTATTTGCCCAATGTTTATACCCCCATTGTATCCTGGAAGTAACTAACTTGTTTTTTATTTGACAGGCTCATAGGCAGTAGCAACTAGCCTTGTCTCAGATGAGACTTTGGAATTTTGAGTCAATGCTGGAAGTGAGTTAAGACTTTGGCGGGGACTATTGGGAAATCATGATTGTATTTTGAAATGTCAGGACATGAGATTTGGGCGGGGGGGCATGATTTGGGTGGAATGATATGGTCTGGATCTGTGTCCCCACCAAATCTCATGTTGAATTGTAATCCCCAATGTTGGAGGTGGGGCCTGGTGAGAGGTGATTGGATCACGGGGTTGGATTTCTCATGAATGGTTTAGCACAATTTCCCCTTGTGTGATATAGTTGTTTAAAAGCGTGTAGCACTTCCCTCCTCATTCTCTCTCTTGCTCCTGGTTCCTATCATGTCTTTGCCTTCAGCTATGATTGGAAGCTAAGCTGCTATGATTCCTGTACAGCCTGCAGAACTGTGAGACAATTAAACCTGTTTTCTTTATAAATCACCCAGTCTCAGGTATTTCTTTATAGCAACATGAGAATGGACTAATACATTATGTGAATTACATCTTAACAAAACTGTTATTTTAAAAAACAGAGGTCAGGCATGGTGGCTCACACCTATAATCCCAGCACTTTGGGAGGCTAAGGTGGCTGATTGCTTGATCTCAGGAGTTCAAAACCAGCCTGGGCAACATGGCAAAACCCCATTTCTACAAAAAATTTTAAAAATAGCCAGATGTGGTGGTGCACATCTGTAATACAGTCTGTAGTCCCAGCTACTTGGGAGGCTAAGGTGGGAAGATATCAATTGAGCCCCCCAGGTTGAGGCTACACTGAGCCGTGATTGTGCCACTGCATTCCAGGCTGGGCAACAGAGTGAGACCTTGTCTTTTTTTTTTTTTTT
>NW_012101809.1:4848593-4851199 GCF_000951045.1 Mandrillus leucophaeus
CCACCATGCCCGGCTAATTTTTTGTATTTTTAGTAGAGGTGGGGTTTCACCATGTTAGCCAGGCTGGTCTCGAACTCCTGACCTCAGGTGATCCCCCCACCTCAGCCTCCCAAAGTGCTGGGATTACAGGTGTGAGCCACCACACCTGGCCTGACCTTGTCTTAAAAAAAAATAAAAAAGAAAGAAAGAAAATAAAAAACTAATCTCTGGTGACAAAATCAGAACAATGGTTGCCTTGGTGCTATGGAGAAGAATTAACTGGGAAGGAGCATGACAGAACTCTCTGGGAGTGACAGAAAGGTTCTGTATGTGAAGGAGGGGTTTGAGTTAAACAGATAGGTATTCGTTGAAACTCACGCATTTCATTATATGTCAATTAAAATATATCATATGTACATTATGCACATATAACTATGCATGTGTGTATATTTTCTGCTTCTTCCAAGGAATTGTATAACTTACATTAAGAAAATAATTCTTGGGAACAGATTGTGAGGACAAGAAAAAAAGATAATTCTTATAATATTCATATCTTCTTTTGAGCAGTTGTTCCACTGAGACAAATGAACATAGGTAATGATACCAAAAAAAAAGAATTGTATTTCTTTTCTTTCTTTTTTTTTTTTTGAAAAAGGGTCTCACTCTGTCACCCAGGCTGGAGTGCAGTGGTGTGATCATGGATCACTGCAACCTCAACCTCCCAGGTCAATCGATCTTCTCCCCCTTCAGCCTCCTAAGTAGTTGGGACTATAGGCATGTGCCACCACACCTGGTTAATTTTTGTATTTTTTTTGTAGAGATGGGGTTTCATCACATTGTCTAAGCTGGTCTTGAACTGTTGGACTCAAACAATCCCCCTGCCTCAGCCTCCCTGTGGGACCACAGGTATGCACAACCATGTCTGCTAATTTTTCTATCCTTTGTAAAGACGGGACTCGCTATATTGCCCAGGCAGTCTTGGAACTCCTGGGGTTAAATGATTCTCCCATCTCGGCCCCACAAAGTGTTAGGATTATAGGAGCAAGCCACTATGCCTGGCCAAGAATTACTTTTCTTTTCGAAACGAAGTCTTGCTCTGCCATCCAGGCTGGAGTGCAGTGGTGCGATCTTGGCTCACGCAATCTCTGCCTCCTGGGTTCAAGTGATTCTCCTGCCTTAGCCTCCCAAGTAGCTGGGATTACAGGCACCCGCCACCACACCCAGCTAATTTTTGTATTTTTAGTAGAGATGGGGTTTCAGGATGTTGGCCAGGATGGTCTCAAACTCCTGACCTCAAATGATCTGCCCGCCTCTGCCTCCCAAAGTGCTGGGATTACAGGTGTGAGCCATTGTGCCCGGCCTCTTTTTTTTTTTTTTTTTGGGCCTTGTTCCTGCTCTGTTGCCCACGCTGGAGTACAGAGTCACTCATGGGTCATTGCAGCTGCGACCTCCCGGGCTTGAAGTGATTCTCCCACCCCACCTCCCAAAGTGCTGGGATTATAGGCATGAGCCACCACCGCACCTAGCCGCATTTCTTGTCTTTAATAAAGATCTTTACCATATGTTTTCTATACTTAGATACACAAAATGTTTGTCCTCGTGTTATAATCACCCACAACATTTAATACAACAAACCACACAATCACATAACCTAGAAACGTGCATCACACCACACAGCCCTAAGAGGGAGCAGAAACCTGGATTTACCCAACAGGCCAAGACTGTCAGCCAGGTGTGGTGGCTCATGCCTGTAATCCCAGCACTTTGGGAGATTGAGGTGGGCAGATCACTTGAGGCCAGGAGTTTGAGATTAGCCTCGCCAACATGGTGAAACCTCATCTCTATTAAAAATACAAAAATTAGCTGGTGTGGTGGGACATCTATAGTCCCAGTTACTTGGGAGGCTGAGGTACTAGAATCACTTGACCCCAGAAGGAGGAGGTGCAGTGAGCCGAGATCAGGCCACTGCACTCCAGCCTGGTGACAGAGCAAGACTCTGTCTCCAAAAAGAAGAAAAAAAAAAAGTCACAGTTGGGCGCGGTGGCTCACGCCTGTAATTCCAGCACTTTGGGAGGCTGATGCGGGTGGATCAGGAGGTCAGGAGATCGAGATCATCCTGACTAACGCGGTGAAACCCTGTCTCTACTAAAAATGCAAAAAATTAGCCAGGCATGGTGGCAGGCACCTGTAGTCCCAGCTACCCGGGAGGCTGAGGCAGGAGAATCCCTTGAACCCGGGAGGTGGAGGTTGCAGTGAGCCAAGATCATGCCACTGCACTCCAGCCTGTTGACAGAGCGAGACTCCGTCTCAAAAACAAAAAAAAGTCACAACTGTCTAATTTACACAACAAGTAAGGGCTCCAGGACCAATGATCATCAGCTACCCAAGTACCAAAAAATTGTGCTTCTGAAATCTCTTGATGTTGATTCTGACACAAAGAGCAAATGATGCCCTATGTGTGCCACTCACAGCAGAAGCCCTTTTTATCCCAATAATTATATTTCTGGCAAACAAAAATTTGTTTGAGAGTTCATCAAATCTTCATTAGTACTTCATAAGCTTCTCCGAGTCATATAGCTCTTAAAACAATCTTTGTGGCCAGGCGCGGTGGCTCACACCTGTAATCC
>NW_012101809.1:4855689-4860064 GCF_000951045.1 Mandrillus leucophaeus
AACCTGGGAGGCAGAGGATGCAGTGAGCTGAGATAGTGCCACTGCACTCCAGCCTGGGCAACAGATCAAGACCCTGTCTCGAAAAAATGAATAAAAAAAAAAAAAAAAAAAAAAAAAAAAGCTCATCATGTTTTAAGAAAGTTTATGAATTTGTGTTGGGCCCCATTCAAAGCTATCCTGGGCTACATGTGGCCTGAGGGCCACGGGTTGGACAATTTTGCCTCTAAAGCCTAATAAGTACTTGCAAGTTTTTCTTGAAATGTCCTTCTGGATAGATTGGCCTAGAAGCCTTCAAAATTGTATTATAGCACTGGACAGGGGGAAAAAAACAAGGCTTTTAGAATCAGACTGCCTAGAATCTGAGCCCTGTCTCACCCACTGACTGTGGGAAGGTATATGTCCTTACTGTAACTCAGTTTCCTTTATCTTTAAAATGGGAAATAAAAAACTGCCTGCTTTCTTAGAATAATTATGAAGAATAAATAAGCTAATCTACATAAATTACTTAGAACAGTACCTGACACATAGTAAACATTTGATAAATATTAAATGTGTAGGTAATTTTTTTTTTTTTTTGAGACGGAGTCTCGCTCTGTCGCCTGGGCTGGAGTGTAGTGGCCAGATCTCAGCTCACCGCAAGCTCGGCCTCCCGGGTTTACGCCATGCTCCTGCCTCAGCCTCCCGAGTAGCTGGGAATACAGGCACCCGCCACCTCGCTCGGCTAGTTTTTCGTATTTTTTAGTAGAGACGGGGTTTCATCGTGTTAGCCAGGATGGTCTCGATCTCCTGACCTCATGATCCGCCCTTCTCGGCCTCCCAAAGTGCTGGGATTACAGGCTTGAGCCACCGCACCCGGCCTAGTGTAGGTAATTTTAAGACAACTGTAGAATATTTATGGAAACTTACTGATAAATGGAACTTTGTTTTTTCACTAACTAATCTGTTAGACCTGGATATGTCTAGAACCTACCTGCATTGCTGCATCACCTATTGCACGTCGGATTTCCCTTAGAGTTTGATACTGCTCCAACAGGTGATCACCACAGATGATATCTACCTATGGACATGAAGAGAGTATTAGATTGATTTGTTGTTTCAAAATACCATCTGAAGAAATGAAGAAAAAAAATCAACATAAATTGTTTCCAAACTAGATTTTGCAATTTTATTTTCGACTGATTCAACACTCCTGAAAAGAGAGTTTTAGAAACTTTTTACAGAAATAAATAAGGTAACATGGGAAGAGCATTAGAGGATACAGCAGGACAACAGCACAGTACAACTGATATTCAAAATGATTTCCCTGAATCTCAAAGAAATTAAGTCATGCTGGATGTATTCAACATCAGGTAGCACAGGAAAGTATATCTTTTTAAATATCTGTGATAAAAATCATTAAGGCCAGGGGCAGTGGCGAACGCCTGTAATCCCAACACTTTGGGAGGCAGAGGCGGGCAGATCACCTGAGGGTAGGAGTTCCAGACCAGCCTGGCCAACATGGTGAAACCCTGTCTCTACTAAAAACGCAAAAATTAACTGGGCATGGTGGTAATCATGGTGCCTGTAATCCCAGCTACTCGGGAGGCTGAGGCAGGAGAATCACTTGAACCCAGGAGGTGGAGGTTGCAATGAGCTGAGATCATGCCATTGCATTCCAGCCTGGGCCACAGAGCAAGACTCTGTCTTTTAAAAAAAAAAAAATCATTAAAAGGTATTAATCCGTAAAAAGGCAATTATCCATTATTTGAAAAAATTCTCTTATGAGGAATATCTCATTTTCCAACAATGCCATATAAATCATAGTACAACACTGAAAGTTCACACTAAGGAAACTGTTTTGTAGATGAAACAATTTCAACAAGTAATTGCAAAGCTCCAAGATATATCTTTTTTTTCCCCCCCAAACAGGGTGTCACTCTGTCACGCAGGCTGGAGTACGGTGGCCCAATCATAGCTCATTGCAGCCTCAAACTCCTAGGCTGAGGCAATCCTCCCACCTTAGCAACCCAAATAGCTGGGACTAGAGGTGTGCACCACTACATCTGGCTAATTGTGTGTTTTTCTGTTTGTTTTTTGTTTTTGAGATGGAGTCTCGCTCTGTCGCCCAGGCTGGAGGGCAGTGGCGCAATCTCGGCTCACAGCAAGCTTCGCCTCCTGGGTTCACGCCATTCCCCTGCCTCAGCCTCCCGAGTAGCTGGAACTACAGGCACCCACCACCATGCCCGGCTAATTTTTTGTATTTTTAGTAGAGACAGGGTTTCAGCGTGTTAGCCAGGATGGTCTAGATCTATCTCCTGACCTCGTGATCTGCCCGCCTCGGCCTCCCAAAGTGCTGGGATTACAGTTTTGAGCCACCGCGCCCAGCCAACTGCGTGTGTGTGTGTTTTTTTTTCAATTTTTGTAGAGACAGGGTCTCTGGTATATGCCCAGACTTGTCTCAAACTCCTAGTCTTAAGTGATCCTCCTGCCTTGGCCTCCCAAAACACAAGTGTGAGCCAGTGTGCTCCAGCCAATATATTGACTTTTATATAGAATTCTCTAGAGAGAATATTGTTGTACATATACATTTTACTAAGACTCTACTATACTTACTTGCTAAGATAGAAATGCAAATCTTTAATCTTTCACTGAGTACTACTCCCTTCCTATTACCTCAAAATGGGGTTAGATCCTCAACAGCATATATATATATTTACACACACACACACATATACACACACACACACACATATATATATATCACTTAACTGGCTCCATCTCCTAACATTACTATTTAGATTATGGCATGAAATTTCTCCTTGTCTTCCATACCAGAATGTCACCTCTGCTTCCTCTTTCTCCTTTTCCTTTCTTCTTACATACAATCAATTACAAAGTCCTATTGCTTCTTTCTTCCTATCTCTTGAATTCATATCGTACCTTTCGACTACTGCCCGTAGGCTTAAACCACTAAAACCACCTCCTAGCCAGACTTCTTATCTTCAAATACTGTTTACTCCAATCAATTCTATACACTGTCAACATGTTAAACTCTAAAAACTTTCAGCATGGTTGGGAAAGAACAGTAATAGTAGCTGCATTTAAATGAGCAGCCACTATGTACAATAAGTTACATATGTATTTGATATGTGTTATCTAATCCTCATATGCCTATGAACTAGGTAACTACAATTCCAATTTTACAGATAGGGAAACTAAGAAGTGAAGACATTAAACTTTCCTGAGGTCACAAAGCTAGTAAATAGCAAAGTTCAGATATAAAACCGGGTCTGTCCAAGGTCTAACTCTCTCCAAAGCCTAAATGCCATCTCGGGGTTGGCAAACCTTTTCTGCAAAGGGCCAAATAATAAATGCTTTAGGCTTTGTGGGCCACAGCATCTCTGTTATAACTCTTCAATTCAGCTGTTATAGCACAAAAGCAGCCACAGTGTGGCTGTGCTTTCATTTTGTAAATACCACTCTGTCAATTTAAAAGCTAGTAAGTCTAAAATGCAAAAGTTGTTACTAATCTGAGATTATATAGAATTATGAGATAGAACCCAGGCTGGCATACTCAAGGGCCAAATCTAGCCTGTCACCTGTTTTTAGAGTGGTATTTCCAAAATGACTTAAAAGTAATGATATGAGATCTTACACACAGAACTCAGATCCATAAAAAATTAAAGAATTTGGTACTATCATTGTTTTATTAATTTTTTTTTTTTTTTTTTTAAGACAACAGTCTCACTCTGTCACCCAGGCTGGAGTGCAGTGGCACAATCTCAGCACACTGCAACCCCTGCCTCTCAGGATGAAGCGATTCTCGTGCCTCAGCCTCCCGAGTAGCTGGGATTACAAGGGCACACCACCACGCCTGGCTAATTTTTGTATTTTTAGTAGAGATGGGATTTCCCCATGTTGGCCAGCCTGGTCTCAAACTCCTAACCTTAGGTGATCCGCCCACGTCAGGCTCCCAAAGTGCTGGGATTACAGGAATGAGCCAAAGCACTGGGCCTATGTTTCATTAAATATTTAGCAATCCAAAAACCATCACTCTTAGTGGGCTTTACCACATGGTATACATTCATGGTATTATTACTATATTTTCAACTTTGAATTTTTACAGATCTTTACTTTTTTTGTAAAAAGCTTTACAAAAATCTTTAAAAAATAATTCACTGTAACAAATTCAGAAAACACAGAGGTGCTCGGTACTGTGGCTCTCATCTATCATCTTAGCTGCTTGGGAAGCTGAGGCAGGAGGATTCCTTGAGTTTGAGGCAGTGAGATATGAATCGCACCGCTCCACCCCCAGCCTGGGCGACAGAATGTAACCTCATCTCAAAAAAATAAAGAAATAAAATAAAAACAGACAGGTATATATAGTAACAAACTT
>NW_012101809.1:4862044-4870098 GCF_000951045.1 Mandrillus leucophaeus
GGATCTCAGCTCACTGCAACCTCCGCCTCCTGGGTTCAAGCGATTCTCCTGCCTCAGCCTCCCAAGTAGCTGGGACTATAGGCATACCACTATGCCCAGCTAATTTTTTTTTGTATTTTTAGTAGAGACAGGGTTTCACCATGTTGGCCAGGATGGTCTTGATCTCTTGACCTTGTGATGCGCCTGCCTCGGCCTCCCAAAGTGCTGGGATTACAAGCATGAACCACTGGACCCGGTCATACATACTCTTTTCTTCGCTATTAAGTTCTTTTTTTCTGTGTGTCTGGCAAATTCCTATCTGTTCTTCAATCCCATTCCTGAGTTAAATCATTCACTTTTGTGTTATCTCTACTGTTGCATTCATTACATCCTATTGTCAGTTAGTTGTTTACTTATATATCTTTCCTACAAAACTCTGAGTCCCCTGATGGCATGAATTTTGTCTCATCTTTGTACTCCTCAGGTCAAATACATAGACAGTCAATTTAGTAACAATATATAATAAATGGTAAGGAAACATCATATATTAGTCCTTAAAAAATTTTTGGAAACTAAATTTAATAGAAGGCTTAATATCATACACCAAATAAGTAATAATAATAAATAACGTAACTTTTTCTTTTTGTTTGAGACGGAGTCTTGCTCTGTCACCAGGCTTGAGTGTAGTGGTGCGATCATGGCTCACTGCAACCTCCGCCTGCCGGATTCATGTGATTCTCCTGCCTCATCTTCCTGAGTAGCTGGGACTATACAGGTGTGTACCACCATGCCCACCTAATTTTTGTATTTTTAGTAGACACGGGGTTTCACCATGTTGGCCAGGATGGTCTTGATCTCTTGACCTCATGATCTGCCTGCCTCAGCCTCCCAAAATGCTGGGATTACAGGTGTGAGCCACCGTGCCTGACCAACCTAACTTTTAAGATGGAATTAGTTATGGCAGGATTAACAAAATCAAATATCACATCTTATAGAAGAATTTTTAGTGATCAGTGTGAGGTTATGTTCTAAATTTCATTTCATAAAAGCAAAATAAGGTCTGACTGTCAAACAATGTACAAAGCAATATAAAACAATACTAATTACATATAAAGCAAAATACAATAAGACATCAACAAGTAAATATCACTAAATCAACCACAGTAACCCTGAGACACTGGAGTCTCTGAGACAGAAACATATTTGGATAATTATTGATCTCTAAATTTTAAATGAACTTAAATCTTTCTTAAGAACACATGATGGGCTGGGCACGGTGGCTCACGCCTGTAATCCCAGCACTTTGGGAGGCCGAGGCAGGCGGATCACAAGGTCAGGAGATCGAGACCATCCTGGCTAACATGATGAAACCCCATCTCTACTAAAAATACAAAAAACAAATTAGCCAGGCAAGGTGGTGGGCGCCTGCAGTCCCAGCTACTCGGGAGGCTGAGGCAGGAGAATGGCGTGAACCCAGGAGGCGGAGCTTGCAGTGAGCTGAGATTGCACCACTGCACTCCGGCCTGGGCGACACAGCGAGACTCTTGCCTCAAAAAAAAACCACACACACACACATGATGGCCGGGTGCGGTGGCTCACGCTTGTAATCGCAGCACTTTAGGAGGCCGAGGTGGGCAGATCGCCTGAGGCTGGGTGTTCGAGACCAGCCTGGCCAACATGGAGAAACCCTGTCTCTACTAAAAAAACTAAAAAATTAGCCAGGCATGGTGGCACATGCCTGTAATCCCAGCTACTTGGGAGGCTGAGGCAGGAGAATCGCTTTAACCCAGGAGGCGGAGGTTGTGGTGAGCCAAGATCATCACGCCATTGCACTCCACCCTGGGCAAAAATGGCGAAACGTTGTCTCAACAACAACAAAAAAGAACACATGACCTGTTGTCTTGTTTTTAAAATCTGATCTGCCACAAATAACTTTAAAGTTTAACAGACCTGTGGGAATTACTCATTCCTGTTAGTAAATAACCACAAATGAAGGTCATGTATCTGTAAACCATGCACACATTTCCCACCTGCAACTAACTGGTTTAAGAAAGGCAGCATAGCAGGCTCAAGGGACTGCAGGACACCAAGAATTGTAGTCTGATGACTAGTAAACCAGCTCCACGTTTTGTTCATATTAGAAGTAACTCTTAATTACTTACTCTATCTTAAATTTAGGCCTCAACAATTTTAGTCCCCAATTAATGGGTCTGTGTATTTGATAATTCTATTTTAACATTTTGGTTAAATAATAATTTATGAACATTACCAGCTATACAGTAGCTGAGTGGTATAATATTTATTTAGAGAGCCAAGAGCTGAAAAAGAAAATTAAAGGTTGAAACAAATTTTATATCATTTTTTTTTTGAGACAGGGTCTCATCATGCACTGCCACCTTGACCCCCCAAGCTTAGGTGATCCTCCTACCTCAGCCTACAGAGCAGCTGGGATTACAGGTATAAGCCTTTGTATCATTTTATTTCAAAATGCTAAAAGCCTTAAATTCTATGACGTAAGCAAAGAAGAAATCCACATTTTTAGGTAACAAAATCAACTTAGAAGAGATATACTGTAAAACATGGTGACTATACTTAATAATATATTATAGGCTGGGCATGGTAGCTCACGCCTATAATCCCAGCACTTTGGGAGGCCGAGGTGGGCGGACTATGAGGTCAGGAGCTCGAGACCATCCTGGCTAACACAGTGAAACCCCGTTTCTACTAAAAATACAAAAAATTAGCTGGGCGTGATGACAGGTGTCTGTAGTCCCAGCTACTCAGGAGGCTGAGGCAGAAGAATGGCGTGAACCTGGGAGGCGGAGCTTGCAGTGAGCCGAGATCGTGCCACTGCACTCTAGCCTGGGCGACAGAGTGAGACTCCATCTCAAAAACAAACAAACAAATAATAATAATAACAACAACAATATATTGTAACTGCTGAATAGAGATTTCAGGTGTTTTCACCACAAAAAATGTGGGGTAATGGTATGTTAATTAGCTCAATTTTGCCATCCCACAATGTATACATATTTCAAAACATCATGTTGTATACAATAAATAGGTATGATTTCTTTATTTCTCTTTTCTTTGAGACAGAGTCTCACTCTCTCACCTAGGCTGGAGTGCAGTGGTGTGGTCTCAGCTCACTGCAACCTCTGCTTCCTGGGTTCAAGGGCTCCTCCCACCTCAGCCTCCCAAGTAGCTGGGACTATAGGTATGTGCCACCATGCCTGGCTAATTTTTGTATTTACTAGGGACAGGGTTTCACCACGCTGGCCAGGCTAGTCTTGGACTTCTAACCTCAGGTGATCCACTCACCTTGGCCTCTGAAAGTGCTGGGATTACAGGTGTGAGCCACCTTGCCTGGCCTTCACTTATTTCTATTTTTATTTTTTTGAGACAGTGTATTGCTGTCACCCAGGCTCAGTGCAGCAGAGCAATCGTGGATCACTGCAGCCTCGACCTCCCAGGCTCAAATGATCCTCCCACCTCAGCCTCCCTAGGAGCTAGGACTACTAGGATTACAGGTGTGTGCCACCACACCTGGCTAATTTTGGTATTTTTTGTAGAGCTGGGGTTTCGCTATGTTGCCCAGGCTGGTCTCGAACTCCTGGGCTCAAGCTATCCACTCACTTTGGCCTCCCAAAGTGCTGGGATTACAGGCGTAAACCACCACGCCCAACCCAATATATATTGTTTCTGTCAATTAAAAAAACAGGCTGGGCACAGTGGCTCATGCCTGTAATCCCAGTAGTTTGGGAGGCTGAGGTAGGAGGATCACTTGAGGCCAGGAGTTTGAGACCAGCCTGGGCAAAATGATGAAACCCCATCTCTACTAAAAAACATAAAAAATTTAGCCGGGCATGGTGGTGTGCACCTCTAATCCCAGCTACCTGGGAGGCTGAGGCAGAAGAATTGCTAGAACCCAGGAGGTAGAGACTGCAATGAGTCAAGATTGTGCCATTGCACTCCAGCATGGGTGACAGAGCAAGACTCTGTATCACACACACAGAAGTCCAGCCTGAGCAACACAGTATATTATCCTTGCCACCAAACAAACAAACAAACAAAAAACCACAAAACACACACACAAATACTTATATAGCCACAGAATAATCCATATACCCAGGAGGGTGTCACTTCTTATTCTATAATAAGGGCAAGTCTTCTGACTTCTGCTTTTAGAAATAATAGGCTGTTATGTGATCACTCACAATTCTTAATCCAGGAGTCACTAACCAGTTTTATTTCTAACCAAAACCTAAGAATAACCTCAAGTGTGCTGTGGCTACAAGGTAAAAAATAAGTCATTTCTAGTTTTCAGCTGCCATGAGATATAACCAGGATATGTTAAGCTCAGTTAGAGAAGTCATATTTTATTGGATTTAGTATATATTTAACTACTAGTAAATACTGGTACTAAAAACACTAGCAAACTTTCAGTCACTTTTTTTTTCTTAGTTGGAGTTTCGCTGTTGCTGCCCAGGCTAGAGTGCAGTGGTGCCATCTCGGCTCATAGCAACCTCTGCCTCCCGGGTTCAAGCGATTCTCCTGCCTCAGCCTCCCGAGTAGCTGGGATTACAGGCATGTGCCACCGTGCCCAGCTAATTTTATATTTTAGTAGAGATGGAGTTTACCATGTTGGTCGGGCTGGTCTTGAACTCCTGACCTCAGGTGATCCACCTGCCTTGGCCTCCCAAAGTGTTAGGATTACAGGTGTGAGCCACTGCGTCTGGCCCTTTTCTTTTTTGATATAGAGTCTCCCTCTTGTCGCCCAGGTAGGGGTGTAGTGGCATGGTCTTGACTCACTGCAACCTCCACCTCCCGTGTTCAAGTGATTCTCCTGCCTCAGCCTCCTAAGTAGCCAGGACTACAGGTGTGCACCACTATACCTGGCTAATTTTTGTATTTTTGGTAGAGACAGGGTTTCACCACGTTGGCCAGGCTGGTCTTGAACTCCTGACCTCAGGCGATCTGCCTGCCTCGACCTCCCAAAGTGCTGGGATTTAAAGGCATGAGCCACTGCACCTGGCCAGTCACTGTTTTAACATATCTATTAATTTAACTAATAATAGAGTATTTTATTATTTTGTTTTATTTTACTATTTTTTTGAGACAGATTATCACTCTGTCGCCCAGGCTGAAGTGCAATGGCATGATCTAGGCTCACTGCAACCTCCATCTCCCAGGTTCAAGCAATTCTCCAGCCTCAGCCTCCCGAGCAGCTGGGATTACAGGAGTGTGCCACCATGCCAAGCTATTTTTCATTTTTTAATAGAGACAGGGTTTCACCATGTTGGCCAGGCTGGTCTCAAACTCCTGACCTCAAATGATCCACCTGCCTTGGCCTCCCAAAGTGCTGGGATTATACAAGTGAGCCATCGTGCCTAGCCACAATACACAGCATTTCAGATAAAAATTATTCTATAAGACTTTACACATGATGGAGAATAACAAAAATGCTTTTTAAATTTGACTAATGAAAAAGCAAAGCTAAATAAATGTGCATTTTTACTAACTGGACCACATAACTACAACTACGAGTATATTTTACTTTTATGTTCAATGATATATGAAGTTTGAAGCTTCCATCGTACAACAAGAAAATATTACAGCCAGGTGCGGTGGCTCACACCTATAATACCAGCACTTTGGGAGGCCAAGGCAGGCAGATCACGAGGTCAGGAGATTGAGACCAGCCTGACCAACAACATGGTGAAACCCCGTCTCTACTAAAAACACAAAAATTTGCCGGGTGTGGTGGCACAGGCCTGTAATCCCAGCTACTTGGGAGCCTGAGGCAGGAGAATCACTTGAACCCGGGAGGCGGAAGTTGCAGTGAGCTGGGACCGCCCCACTGCACTTCAGCCTGGGCAATGGAGTGAGACTCCGCCTCAAAAAAAAAAGAAAAATATTACATAGCTAGAACAGGAGATCTCTTTTAATCCATAAAAAAAACTAATAGGGTCAGCCGGGCACGGTGGCTCATGCCTATAATCCCAGCACTTTGGGAGGCTGAGGTAGGAGGATCACCTGAGGTCAGAAGTTTGAGACCAGCCAGACCAACATGGAGAAACCCCATCTCTACTAAAAATACTAAATTAGCTGGGCATGATGGCACCTGCCTGTAATCCCAGCTACTCAGGAAGGCTGAGGCAGGAGAATCGCTTGAACCCGGGGAGCGGAGGTTGCAGTGAGCCGAGATCATGCCACTGCACTCCAGCCTAGGCGACAGAGTGGAACTCCATCTCAAAACAAAACAAAACAAAACAAAACAAAAAACTAATGGGTCCCTATTAGATAAATATATTTCACTTCTCTTAGGTGTCCTGAGCTTTGCTTGTTTTTTTGTTTTGTTTGGTTTTGAGATGGAGTCTTGCTCTGTCGCCCAGGCTGGAGTGTGGTAGCTCAATCTTGGCTCACTGCAACCTCTGTCTCCCAGGTTCAAGTGATTCTCCTGCCTCAGCCTCCTGAGTAGCTGGGATTACAGGTGCATGCCAGCACATCTGGCTAATTTTTGTATTTTTAGTAGAGACGGGGTTTCGCCATGTTAGTCAGGCTGGATCTCCTGACCTCGTGATCTGCCCACCTCAGCCTCCCAAAGTGCTGGGATTACAGGCGTGAGCCACTGTGCCTGGTCGAGCTTGCTTGTTATACTTGAACAACTAATAAATGCAAGGATGTCCTATGAAGAAAAGTGGATGATAAGCAATATTTTTCTCTACTACCAAAATGGAAAGAGTTGGAACTGAAGACTCTAATATTTCTCCTATCTTCAGCTTTTCTCTGATACTAATAGATTGCCATCAGTGGCAGTAGGAAATGGATACTAGCCTGGCACAGTGGCTAACTCCTATAATCCTAGTGCTTTGGGAAGCTGAGGCAGGAGGATTACTTGAGGCTCGCAGTTTGAGACCAGCCTGGACAACATAGCAAGACCACAACTCTTAAAAAAAAAAAAAAATAAGATGGGCATGGTGGCATGTGCCTCTAGTCCTAACTACTCAGGAGGTTGAGACAGGAGGCAGGACCAACCAAGCCCAGGAAAACCTCAACGTTGCACTGAGCTATGATTGTGTCAATGTACTTCAGCCTGGGCAACAGAAACAGACTGTCTCAAAAAAAGAAAAAAAAAAAAAAGAAATGGACAGTAAATCAAATGTGATTAGAGCTGGAGGTGTGAATCACTATGTATCGATATTCAGTTAGCATTAACAATGTCTACATCACAAAACAAAAATAATTGCATGAAATCCTAGCGAGTTATTTCTTCAGTGTGCTAAAGGTAATCTCACAACTTTACCTATTCTTTTACATGTAAGTACTGTACCTGACAAGCTGGATCAAGACCCATTTTTCTTCTGAGGAATTTTTCTACATGTCCAATAGTTGCTTCTCCTGAAACTCGAACAAACTTCTTTTCCAATGGCTACAAAAATAGATAGATAAAACTATTTTTAGGTTAAATATACCTGTACATGCGTGAGATGTATGTATATATATGTAATGTGTAAACATTAAAGAAAATTTTACAGCAAAGATGATGCAATAGACTCTTGAAAAGACTTACTATGAAGCAAGTTAGTATACATATCAGAGAAGAAAAATGGAAATTCTGCTTAGCTTTCCCTTTCTGAAAAGTATGTCAACAATTTTTCTAAATAGGCTTGGTTTATTTTAATGTTTCATTGAAAAAACAAAACTCAGAGTAAAATTTATTCATTCATTTCAAGTACTGAACTTACACTTCAAAGACACAGAGAAAACACCCAATACCAAATGTCTAAAACAACTTCGAGGCTGGGCATGGTGGCTCACGCCTGCAATCCCAGCACTTTGGGAGGCAGAGGCAGGCAGATCATTTGAGGTTAGGAGTTCAAGACCAGCCTGGCCACCATGGTGAAACCCCATCTCTACCAAAAAAATGCAAAAAAAATTAGCCGGGTGTGGTGGCATGCACCTGTAATCCCAGCTATTCAGGAGGCTGAGGCAGGAAAATCATTTGAACCTGGGAGGTGGAGGTTGCAGTGAGCCGAAATCACACCACTGCACTCCAGCCTGGGCGACAGAGC
>NW_012101809.1:4871093-4871468 GCF_000951045.1 Mandrillus leucophaeus
CAAAAAACAAACAAAAACAAAAAACTGCGAGGAAGAAAAAACAAGATGGAGAAGGAATGGCGAGACTAAAAAACATTAAGAGGTGTAAATGACAAACACATTAACCAATTACAATGTATGGACCTTACTGAATCCTGATTGAAAAACTATCAAACTATTTTCATGGGATAATGTAGGAAATTTAAATAGTGCATGAATATTTCATCAAGGGATTATCTGTAGTATCATTATTATGTTGCCATAAACAGATACTTAACATGAATTTATAATTACTGGAGTGGTGTGTACATGGGGAGTTCATTATACTATTCTGCCTACTTTTGTGTAAGTTAAAAAAGTTTCATAATAAAGGGATTTCTTTTTCCTTTTTTTTTT
>NW_012101809.1:4875418-4876907 GCF_000951045.1 Mandrillus leucophaeus
TAAACGGATTTTAGTACATCTACAAAATTTTGCAACCATCACTGCTATGTAATTTCAGAATATTTTCATTACCCTAAAAAGAAGCCTGGCTGGGCAAGATGGTTCACGCCTGTAAATCCCAGCACTTTGGGAGACTGAGGCGGGTGGATCACCTGAGGTCAGGAGTTCGAGACCAGCCTGGCTAACATGGTGAAACTCCGTTTCTACTAAAAATACAAAAAATTAGCTGGGTGTGGTGGGGCACACCTGTAATCTCAGCTACTTGGGAGGCCAAGGCAGGAGAATTGCTTGAACCCAGGAGGCAGAGGTTGCAGTGAGCCCAGATCGTGCCATTTCACCCGAGTGGTTGACAGAACAAGACTCCGTCTACAAAAAAAAAAAGAAAGAAACCTGTACCTCTTGGCAGTCACTCCCCATTCAGCCTCTTCCCCAAGTCTCTGCCAACCACTAATCTGTTTTCTGCTCCTGTGGATTTTCTTGTTCTGCACATTTCAGATAAATGAAATCATATAATATATGGATGGCCTTTTGTGACTGGCTTCTTTTCCTTAGCATCATGTTTTCGATGTTTACCCATGTCAGACCATGTATCAGCACTTCGTTCCTTTTTACTATCAAATAATACTCTATTATATGGAAATAGAACATTTTGTTTATCCATTCATCAGCGAATAGGTTATATACATTGTTTTCAATTTGGGGTTATTATAATGTTTTTTGAGATGGAGTTTCACTCTTTTGCCCAGGCTGGAGTGAAGTGACATGATCTCAGCTCACTTTGCCGAGTTTTCCACTCTCCCGGTTCAAGTGATTCTCTTGCCTCAGCCTCCCAAGTAGCTGGGCCTGGCTAATTTTTGTATTTTTAGTAGAGATAGGGTTGTGGCATGTTGGCCAGGCTAGTCTCGTACTCCTGACCTCAAGCAATCCACTCGCCTTGGGCTCCCAAAGCACTAGGATTACAGGCATGACCCAATGTCCCCAGCCCAATTTGGGGTTATTATTTAAAAAATTATATTTTTCAAATCAAATCCAAATAATGTATATACAATGTAATTAACTTATATGTCCCTTGAGTTACTTTTATCAATAGGTTTCATCTGTAGGTTTATTCTTCATCTCTTTCCTTTTTAATTTATTTGCTGAAGAAACAGAATTGGTTGTCATGTAGTTTTCCACTATCTTGATCTGGCTTATTATATTCCTACAGTTCATTTAATATATCTCTCTTTTTTTTTTTTGAGACGGAGTCTCGCTGTGTCGCCCAGGCTGGAGTGCAGTGGCACAATCTCGGCTCACTGCAAGCTCTGCCTCCCAGGTTCACGCCATTCTCCTGCCTCCACCTCCAGAGTAGCTGGGACTACAGGCGCCCGCCACCACGCCTGGCTAATTTTTTTTGAGGGTTTCACCGTGTTAGCCAGGATGGTCTCGATCTCCTGACCTCATGATCCGCCCACCTCAGCCTCCCAAAGTGCTGGGATTACAGGCATGA
>NW_012101809.1:4880407-4882739 GCF_000951045.1 Mandrillus leucophaeus
GGAGTCTTGCTCTGTCACCCAGGCTGGAGTGCAGTGGCGCGATCGTGGCTCACTGCAACCTCTGCCTTCCAGGTTCAAGCGATTCTCCTGCCTCAGCCTCCCAAGTAGCTGGGACGACATGTGTGTGCCATTACGCTAATTTTTGTATTTTTAGAAATGGGGTTTCACCATGTTAGCCCGGATGGTCTCGATCTCCTGACCTCATGATCCGCCCACCTTGGCCTCCCAAAGTGCTGGGAATACAGGCGTGAGCCACTGCGCCTGACAGATTTTAGCTTTTGAGACGGAGTCTCACTGTCACCCAGGCTGGAGTGCAGTGGTGCAATCTCGGCTCACTGCAACCTCTGCCTCTTGGGTTCAAGTGATTCTCCTATCTCAGCCTCCCAAGTAGCTGGGACTACAGGCACCTGCCACCACGTCTGGCTAATTTTATATTTTTAGTAGAGATGGGGTTTAATCATATTGGTCAGGCTGGTCTCAAACTCCTGACCTCAGGTGATCCACCTGCCTTGGCCTCCCAAAGTGCTGGGATTACAGGCATGAGCCACCGCACCCGGCCCCAATTTCTTAAACCCAGAAGAAAATGATTTTATTGTTTTATAGGGCTGTCATTACTAAAAGAGAAAACTAAAACAAAATTTTCATGAAAAAAATGTAACCAGTGATGGGCTCAAACAAAAATTCTAACATAAGCATATACATATATGTTTTTGAGATGGAGTTTCCCTCTTGTTGCCCAGGCTGGAGTGGAATCACGGGGTCTTGGCTCACTGCTACCTCTGCCTCCCGGGTTCAAGCGATTCTCCTGCCACAGCCTCCCAAGTGGCTGGGATTATACGCGCGAGCCACCACACTAATTTTTGTATTTTCAGTAGAGACAGGGTTTCACCATGTTGGGCAGGCTGGTTTCAAACTCCTGACCTCAGGTGATCCGCCCACCTCGGCCTCCCAAAGTGCTGGGATTATAGGTGTGAGCCACCGTGCCCAGTCAGTTTTTTTGTTGTTTGTTGTTGAGACAGAGTCTCGCTCTGTCACCCGGGCTGGAGTGCAGTGGCGCGATCTTGGCTCACTGCAAACTGCCTCCTGAGTTCACGCAATTCTCCTGCCTCAGCCTCCCAAGTAGCTGGGACTACAGGTGCCTGCCACCATGCCCGGCTAATATAGTAGAGACGGGGTTTCATCATGTTAGTCAGGATGGTCTCTATCTCCTGGCCTCGTGATCCGCCTGCCTCAGCCTCCCAAAGTGCTGGGATTACAGGTGTGAGCCACCATGCCTGGCCTGTTTTTTTGTTTGTTTGTTTTGAGATGAAGTTTTGCTCTATTGCCCAGGCTGGAGTGCAGTGGCGCAATCTCAGCTCACCGCAGCCTCTGCCTCCAGGGTTCAAGCAATTCTCCTGCCACAGCCTCCTGAGTACCTGGGATTACAGGCATGCATCACTATACCAGGCTAATTTTTGTATTTTCAGTGGAGACAGGGTTTCCCCATGTTGCCCAGGCTGGTCTCAACTCCTAACTTCAAGTGATTCTCCCGTCGTGGTCTCCTAAAGTGCTGGGATTACAGGTGTTAGCCACCACACCTGGCCAAGCATATATTGTTTCAACCAGATACATTTTTATATCCCCAAAATGTTTACACCAAGCGAATTACAAACAATGCTTCTATTCAAAGTTTCTACTGAATCTTGGCTTATGTATTTAAAAAAAATCAACAGCTTTATTGAGATGTAAATTCACATACCATTAAATTTACCCTTTAAAAGTGTACAATTAAACGGATTTTAGTACATCTACAAAATTTTGCAACCATCACTGCTATGTAATTTCAGAATATTTTCATTACCCTAAAAAGAAGCCTGGCTGGGCAAGATGGTTCACGCCTGTAAATCCCAGCACTTTGGGAGACTGAGGCGGGTGGATCACCTGAGGTCAGGAGTTCGAGACCAGCCTGGCTAACATGGTGAAACTCCGTTTCTACTAAAAATACAAAAAATTAGCTGGGTGTGGTGGGGCACACCTGTAATCTCAGCTACTTGGGAGGCCGAGGCAGGAGAATTGCTTGAACCCAGGAGGCAGAGGTTGCAGTGAGCCCAGATCGTGCCATTTCACCCGAGTGGTTGACAGAGCAAGACTCCGTCTACAAAAAAAAAAAGAAAGAAACCTGTACCTCTTGGCAGTCACTCCCCATTCAGCCTCTTCCCCAAGTCTCTGCCAACCACTAATCTGTTTTCTGCTCCTGTGGATTTTCTTGTTCTGCACATTTCAGATAAATGAAATCATATAATATATGGATGGCCTTTTGTGACTGGCTTCTTTTCCTTAGCATCATGTTTTC
>NW_012101809.1:4883509-4889976 GCF_000951045.1 Mandrillus leucophaeus
TCACCGTGTTAGCCAGGATGGTCTCGATCTCCTGACCTCATGATCCGCCCACCTCAGCCTCCCAAAGTGCTGGGATTACAGGCATGAGCCACCGCGCCCAGCCTAATACATCTCTTTGTCCTCTGTATTTCTTGTAAATTAATAATTAAATCTAGAAGCATAATCACCTTCCTATATGTTTTGGCAAGAACCCTTCAAGGTGGTATTGCTATCATGTTTTTTCATGTGTGAGAATCACAGCTATATATTCTGGGTTGCACATGTGTTTTTGAGGAAGCAGTAGACTAATACTTTATCTCTTCTTTTTTTTTTAAGACAGTCTTACTCTGTCACCTAGGCTAGAGTGCAGTGACACAATCACAGCTCACTGCAGCCTCAATCTCCTAGGTTCACGTGATCCTGCCACCTTAGCTTCCTGAGTAGCTGGAACTATAGGCCCATGCCATCATGCAGAGCTAACGTTTTTATTTTTTATAGAGACAGGGTATTCCTATGTTGCCCAGATTGGTCTCGAACTCCTGGCTCCAAGCAATCTTCCTACACTGGCCTCCCAAAGTACTGGGATTACAGATGTGAGCCAACGAACCTGGCCTAATATTTCAATTCATTCTCTAGTTCTTTCTTCATAAGGTTTTAAAATTCTGTTGGACTGACTACTGCAAGTTATTAGACAGACATCTTCAGGGAACACTGGTAGCATATATCCCTGTGCTTAAACCATACAAAAACCTATCTGCCACTATCCCACCCACCACATGGCTACGAGAATTTCCTAAAGCTAAACACCACCAGTTTGATGTTTTGCAACTTAGAAGAGGTTCAATGCTATCAAAAATCACGGGGATTTATGTTCGGATGTAGTGGCTCACACCTGTAATCCCAGCACTTTGGGAGGCACAGGTGGGTGGGTCACCAGAGGTCAGGAGTTTGAGAATAGCCTGGCCAACATGGTGAAACACCGTCTCTACTAAAAATACAAAATTAGCCAGGTGTGGTGGTTCATGCCTATAATCCCAGCTACTCAGGAGGCTGAGGCTGGGTTCAAGAATCGCTTGAACCCAGAAGGCGGAAGTTGCAGTGAGCCGAGATTGCGCCACTGCACTCCAGCCTGGGCGACAGAGGAAGACTCCATATTAAAAAAAAAAAAAAAAAAAAATTGTGGGGACTTAAAACTGCATTCCCTCTATCACATCAGTCTCTGAGACACATGTATAATATGCTTCATCCAGAGAATTACCTATCAATTCCTATGCTTTAATTCATGTCTCTGAGCTAGTGTGTTCATAAAACAGTACAGTATATCCAACTAGGTATAATTCACCTAATTTTCAGTACAGGCTCGACAAAGTCACTGAAAATCTGAACAGATCAAAGTCACCTATTCCTTGTATTTTTACCTCCCAAGTAACTATAAGGTCTGATTTACCCCCTTTTTTAAAAGTTACCTTTTCCTGATGACTCGCATTATAGTAGTAACACTGTATACAATGGTACCTGTGATTTTGGAATCTTTAAATCAACTCTGAACTTAAATATGTTACAAAGGAGTTCATTCTTACCTCTAAAACTTCAGTGAATAATTGAAGTAACAAGTAGGGCAAGATAACTTGAGCAAAAAATGTGACATGCAAGTAAAATTTTAAGCTCACATTTAACTCAAAATGCCAACTATGCAAAAAATGTTTTGAGACATTTTTTATCACTAAATTAACATAGCATTTGGATTTAGTTTTAAAAAGTATTCACTTAATTTTCCTTAGACTACTGTTCTGAATGAACAAATTCCTACTTAATAACTTTTATTCATAAATCTATAAAATATTATTAAATGTACTTCATATTTAAATAACTTTATACAATCTCCATTTGGTTGCTAATGTGACTCGAATTTGTGTGCTACAGAGTCCTCTTGTGAAATGAATGAAAAAAAAAAGTAAAATACCTTAAAATGTCCCGTGCCTTCATTAGCACTGAAAAATGAGAGCAAAATTAATCAATATTTAATACTTTAAGCTATATGTTTAATCATAAAACAACATATATATTCGAGAAACATCAATTCATTGTAATTCTAAAACACGGTCACCTGAAGTTTTATGAAATAAACAAATGTAATTGTCATTTCTGCCACCTAGTGGTTAAGGCAAAGGCAATTTTATGCAGTATTTTACACTACTTTCTATACTTAATTTTAGAAGTTAAAAGTATATTCTTTGTTATTTGATGGAAAATATGAGAATTTACTTATTTCTTCCAGCTTTATTAGGGGATAATAGACAAATTAAAATTGTGTATATCTATAGGTTTTAAGATGCATATATACCGTAAACTAATAAAATCAAGCAAATTAATATATTCATCAGCTCACATCCTGTTTTACTGTAGTGAGAACATTTAGGATCTACTCATCAATTTTCAAGTATATAATACATTATTAACTGTAGTCGTCATGATGTACAATAGATCTCCAGGAAAAAGTATATTCTTAAATATTAGATTCCCCCTCATCCTGCATTTAGCATCCTAACATTTTACAGCTTAAAGTCTGATTTCATGTTTGTTTTTCTTTTAATCATAATTAATGTGATTTTTCTTTCTATAGTAATGTTTACAATATAAAATTTCTTACAAGAAGGCTGCTCTGCTTCCTATTGCTTTTCTTGCAGAATAATTACCTGGACATAATTTTACTGTTTCCTTTTCACCTAGAAGCCTACAGATTTCTTGGTTAAATCAATTACTTTTAAGCCATGAGGGAGACAAGGGGATCTAACTTTTTGTTGAGAAAGTACTATGTGCCAGGCATTGAATTAGGTATTCATATATTGTGCATGTTTTTCATTTAGTTCTCACAATAGCCCTGCTAATCAGGTATTAGTACCCCTTTCTACAGACAAAAAAAAATTAAGCTCACAGAGGTCCTAACTTGCTTTGGGTCACACAGAGCTGGTAGGTAATAAAACTGAAATTCAAACTCAGGTGTGCCTAACATCAAAGCCAATATTCTTTCTTCCTTATGTTGTGAAGATTAGACAAGTTCACAATTGCATCATTTCCAAAGTATTCTTTTTCTTTCTTTTTTTTTTTTTTTTTTTTAAGACATAGGGTCTTGCTCTATCACCCAGGCAGGAGTGTAGTGGCTCACTGCAGCTTCAACGTTCTGAGCTTAAGTAAACTTCTTGCCTTAGCCGACCTGAGTAGCTGGGAGTACAGATATGTGCCACCATGCATGGCTAATTAAAAAAAAAAAAAAAATTAAGAGATAGGGTCTCACTATGTTGGCCAGGCTGGTCTCAAAACTCCTGGCCTCAAGCCATCCTCCTGCCTTAGCCTCCCTGTGTACTGGAATTACAGGTGTGACCCACCACACCCAGACTCCAAAGCACTCCAGCCCGGGCAACAGAGCAAGACTCCGTCTCCAAAAAAAAAAAATTTAAAAAATAAATAGAAAAAAGTGAGAGATACAGAAATATATAATTTATATATTACAAATAAACCTATAAATGATTTATTTTATATATTGTACCAATATATAAATGTAAACTGTAAATCCGTAAATATACATATAAATATAAAATATACACATAAATAGAATGCTAAATTATCTTAGAGTTATAAAATAAAACATCCCATTCATTATAAGAATTATCTCTGTAGAATACACAGTACATGGGCATCAGCCTCTGCCTGAATATCAAAAGACAGCTTAACTGACAAGTCAGCAATTTCATTTGTGGGTGACTTTGTTAGAAATTGCTTGCTTGCGGCCGGATGCGGTGGGTCACGCCTGTAATTGCAGCACTCTGGGAGGCCGAGGTAGGTGGATCACATGAGCTCAGGAGTTTGAGACCTGCCTGGCCAACATAGTAAACCTCCGTCTCCACTAAAAATACAAAAATTAGCCAGGCATGTTGGCACATGCCTATAATCCTAGCTACTCGAGGGGCTGACGCAGGAGAATCACCTGAACCTGGGAGGCGGAGGTTGCAGTGAGCCGAGGTCGTGCCACTGCACTCCAGCCTGGATGACAGAGCCAGACTCCATCTCAAAAACACACAAAAAATTACTTGCTTCCACTTAATCAAATAGCTTCACCCAGTAACATATACCTAGTAGTCATAGTTTTGTTTTCTGATATTGTGAATCAGACCAATTTTTCTTTTACTTGGTAGCCCTTTAAAGATTTTAAACTAATTTGAGGGACTCACCATTGCTTTATTTCCAAATGAAATATTTTTGTTCCTTCTGCTACCACATAGGACACATTTTCAAACTTTTACCATTCTGGTTATACCTGTTTACCAATATATCTCTTAAAATATGGTATCTAGAGCTGAACACAATACTCAATACTAAGGCAGTATAGAGTGGCATACTACTCTCAGGTTTACTAAACATCACTGAGCTTAAAATGGCATTAAATTTTTGCTGTATCACACATCTCATAAAACCCCATTTTCTTTGGTATGCAGGTGTGTATGTATTATAGCACCATGGACCACTTAACTTTTATTTTTGAATGACCCTGCATTATTTTAGTAGTCATATTGATAATAATTTAGACTTAAGAATATCATATGTTGATTCTTACAACAGTCCTTTGAGTTGCTATTGTAACCTCCAGTTTAGAAATACAGAAACTGATGATCAGTTCAGAGAAGTCACATCCCAAGGGTTACCTACCCTGAGTTAGTCTTCAAAATCTATACTTTTTTGACATACCATGAGGTCTGTCTTGGGTTATTTCTTTTTATAATCTACACATAGAAACTATAGAACAAAAAGGATAAGAGACTATCTTAAGATCATAAAGCCGGGCACAGTGGCTCACGCCTGTAATCCCAGCACTTTGGGATGCCGAGGTGGGTGGATAACCTGAGGTCAGGAGTTTGAGACCAGCCTGACCAACAAGGAGAAACCGCATCGCTACTAAAAATACAAAATTAGCTGAGCGTGGTAGTGCATGCCTGTAATCCCAGTTACCCGGGAGGCTGAGGCAGGAGAATTGCTTGAACCCAGGAGGCAGAGGTTGCAGTGAACCGAGATCATGCCACTGCACTCCCGCCTTGACAACAAGGGCAAAACTCTGTCTCAAAAAAAAAAACAAACAAACGGTCAGGTGCAGTGGCTCACACCAGTAATCCCAGTACTTTGGAAGGCCAAGGCAGGTGGATCATGAGGTCAAGAGATGGAGACCATCCTGACTAACATGGTGAAACCCCGTCTCTACCAAAAATACAAAAACATTAGCCGGGCGTGGTGGCAGGCGCCTGTAGTACCAACTACTCTGGAAGCTGAGGCAGGAGAATGGCATGAACCCGGGAGGCGGAGCTTGCAGTGAGCCGAGATCATGCCTCCAGCCTGGGCAAGACAGCGAGACTCCATCTCAAAAAAAGAAAAAAAAGACCATAAAACATGCATACTCTGTTGGGCGCAGTGGTTCACGCCTGTAATCCCAATACTTTGGGAGACCGAGGTGGGTAAATCACCTGAGGTCAGGAGTTCGAGACCAGCCTGGCCAACATGATGAAACTCCATCTCTACTAAAAATATAAAAACTTAACCAGGCATGGTGGCATGCACCTGTAATCTCAGCTACTCGGGAGGCTAAGGCAGGAGAATCGCTTAAACCCCAGAGGCAGAGGTTGCAGTGAGCCGAGATCGCACCACTGCACTCCAGCCTGGGCAAAAAGAGTGAAACTCCGTCTCAAAAAAAAAAAAAAAAAATGCACACCCAATTTAGGGGAGAAATCTAATTTCATATTCCAGTAACTGAAAAATTAGTGCAGAGGCTGAACCCACCTCAATGTTTTTCCTCCTCCAAGTCAAGCAGAGTCAAGCACTGAACCAAATTTGCCTTTGTGCTTCCATCAGACTAAAACTCCCCTTGTCCTGCCATGAAAACAGTTTCCTACGGGTTACCCCCAATAGCCTAACTTTTGTGGTAACATAAATGCTTTTCCATGTAATAAAAAGTTAGGGTGAAGTGCAGTGGCTCACGCCTGTAATCCCATCACTTTGGGAGGCCTAGGTGGGTAGACTGCTTGAGCCAGGAGTTCAAGACCAGCTTGGGCAACATGGTAAAATATTAGCTGGGCATGATGGTGTGTGCCTATAGTCCAAGCTGCTCAGGAGGCTGAAACGAGAGGACTGCTTGAGTGTAGGAGGCAGAGGCTGCAGCAACCCAAGATCGCGCTACTTCAATCCAGCCTGGGCAGCAGAGAAAGACCCTGTCTCAAGGAAGAAAAAAAAAAGATAAAGGACCATATTATGAGGTATACTGAATACCCATCATAATCAACAATTTCTGAGATTCAGTTTTTATTTACACAGCAGGACCTTAATATATACCTTATGAGGCCGGGTGCAGTGGCTCACGCCTGTAATCCCAGCACCTTGGGAGGCCGAGGCAGGCGGATCACGAGGTCAGGAGTTCGAGACCAGCCTGGCCAACATGGTGAAACCCC
>NW_012101809.1:4890736-4891203 GCF_000951045.1 Mandrillus leucophaeus
TTAATAATGGAACAACTTTGGTAATGGTAATGACTGCCTTGAGCATTGTGGTCAAGTCTCACTCAGGAAAGCCTGCTATGATTAATTATTGATTTCTGCTACAAGTAAAGAGAGAAGAAATGGTGGCACACCCATCACATGTTTACCATCGTTGTATTACAATATCTGACTTTTCAAAAAAGGTATAAAAAGTGGATCCAAGTTCTTGCTGTGGATTAGTGGAAAATGTTACATTTCTCCAAAATAATTTTTTTTGAGACAGAGTCTTGCTCTTGTCACCCAACCTGGAATGCAGTGGTGCAATCAAGGCTCACTGCAGCCTCAAACTCCCAGGCTCAGTCGATCCTCCCCATCAGCCTCCCTAGTAGAATGGACTACAGGTGCACGCCACCATGGCCAGTTAATTTTCTTTTTGTATTTTTTTGTAGAGACAGGGTTTTACCATGTTGCCCAGGTTGGTGTCCAGC
>NW_012101809.1:4892094-4894945 GCF_000951045.1 Mandrillus leucophaeus
TTTTTAATAAAGACAGGTTTCACCATGTTGGCCAGGCTGGTCTCCAACTCTTGACATCAAGTAATCTGCCCACCTCGGCCTCCCAGAGTGCTGGGATTACAGGCAAGAGCCACTGCGTCCGGCCAATTCTTTCTAATTTTCAAATTTTAATTAGCTAGTCATTAAAAGATATTACTCCAGCCTTCTTTTGATTAGTATGAAAACAAAACAAAAGTCACATTATCACATGTGTAAAAATTCAAACTCAATGGCAAGTAAGACTTTTTCCCATCCTAGAGTCATAGACTCCAGTGTCGCCTCCTAGGGACACTGCCATTAATATGTTCTTTTTTTGTTGTTGTTGTTCCAGCAGTGTCTTTCTCTGTCACCCACGCTGGAGTGCAGTGGCACAATCTCAGCTCACTGCAACCTCTGCCTCCCAATTCAAGCAATTCTCCTGCCTCAGCCTCCCAAGTAGCTGGAATCACAGGCGTGTGCCACCACATCTAGCTAATTTTTTATGTTTTTGGTAGAAACAGTGTTTCACCATGTTGGCCAGGCTGGTCTCAAACTCCTAATCTCAAGTGATCCACCCACCTTGGCCTCCCCAAGTGCTGGGATTAAAAGAGTGAGCCACTGTGCCTGGACTTTTTTTTTTTTTTTCCAGACAGAGTTTCACTCTCATTGTCCAGGCTGGAGTGCAATGACATGATCTTGGGTTACTGCAACCTCTGCCTCCCAGGTTCAAGTGATTCTCCCACCTCAACCTCCCAAGTAGCTGGGACTACAGGCACCCGCCACAACACCTGGCTCATTTTTGTATTTTTAGTAGAGACAGGGTTTCATCATGTTGGTCAGGGTGATCTTGAACTCCTGACCTTAGGTAATCTGCCCGCCCTGGCCTCCCAAAGGGCTGGAATTACAGGCATAAGCCACCATGCCCGGCCAATATGTTCTTATATGGCCTTTCAGGAATGGTCTGTGCACATAAAAAGTATACGTGTACGTGCGTATTTTCCACCGTCCTCTTTTTAGAAAACTTAAGTAAGCACATGGTACATGTGCTTGCCTTTCTGCACCTTGCTTTTCCCACTTAATACATCTTGGAGATTATTCCACATCATCACACACATTATTATATTAGTGCATATTCATGTATGGACATACCATTATTTAACCTACTCCCTTATAGAGATACAAACTGTAACACTCTTTAATAGTAGAAATTGCTGGATTAAAATTTGGAATTACATGATTTCTTCTAATTTTTCCAAAGGGATCTTTATGTCATTATCATGAACCACTACTATGGGCTTCTTGGGGACATAAGAAATGTCTCTTGCCTTTTAGGGGTTCTTAATATCAGTTGAGAGCACGAAGTGAATATACAAGGAGATAAATACGACAAAGCACACGCTAGATAATAAATGATACAAGCAGCCCAGAGTTATAAAGAGATGACTGAGAAGTAAAATAGTCAACAGTGATACATGAGAAATCTAGATTTTTCCAAGAAAGGCATTTTAGTTTACTGTGCCAGCCAGTTAAGCGTTTGAAAACTACAGTTTGATACATGCCAACTCTGGGACCATGACAGTCTGTTTAACATTGCTGCACTAAAATGGAGTACACCATATGCTACAGTGTATGAAAGAAGCAATTTATTCTAATTAGAAAAGTATCTAGCTGGGCACGGTGGCTCACTTCTGTAATCCAAACACTTTGGGAGGCTGAGGTGGGTGGATCACCTGAGGTCAGGAGACCAGCTTGGCCAACATGGCAAAACCCTGTCTCTACCAAAACTACAAAAATTAGCCAGGCGTGGTGGCATGTGCCTGCAGTCCCAGCTACTCGGGAGGCTGAGGCAGGAGAATCCCTTGAACCCGGGAGGCAGCGGGTGCAATGAGCTGAGATTGCGCCACTGCACTCCAGCCTAGGCGACAGAGTAAAATTCTGTCTCCAAAAAAAAAAGAAAGAAAGGTATCTAACTAATTTGGCAAAATCAACTAAAGTTGAAGAGGAACATACCCTAAGACTGAGTAAAACTACACTCGTGGAGAACTATCTATCTCACATATACACAGGAGATACATATGAATATGTTTACAGCAATATTGTTTACAATAGCAACAAGTAAATAAACCAGCAAACTTGGAAACAACCTAAATATTCAACAGAACAGGAAAAGACAAGAAATAATATATTCATTTTAATGGAATGCCAGATAATGGTAAAAATGAATGAACTAGAGCTATATATTTCAACAGGGATGAATCACACAATACTGAGTGAAAAGTATACCATTTCAAGTTTGGCAAAAACAATGCTACATACTGCTCAGGAATAGATATACAAGTGGCAACCACATGAAAAAAAAAAAAGGCATGGGAATGACAAACACTTTTTTTTGTTTTTGAGACAGAGTCTCACTCTGTCACCCAGACTGGAGTGCAGTGGCATGATCTTGAGTCACTTCAATCTCCACTGCCTGGTTTCAAATGATTCTCCTGCCTCAGCCTCCTGAATAGCTGGGATTATAGGCACCTGCCACCATGCCTGGCTAATTTTTGTATTTTTAGGAGAGAGAGGGTTTCACCATGTTGGTCAGGCTGGTCTTGAACTCCTGAACTCGTGATTCGTCCGCCTCAGCCTCCCAAAGTGCTGGGATTACAGGCGTAAGCCACCATGCCCAGTCTTTTTTTTTTTGAGACAGAGTTTTGCTCTTGTTGCCTGGGCTGGAGTGCAATGGCATCATCTTGGCTCACTGCAACCTCTGCCTCCCAGGTTCAAGCTATTCTCCTGCCTCAGCCTCCCGAGTAGCTGGGATTACAGGTGCCCGCCACCATGCCCAGCTAATTTTTTTGTATTTTTA
>NW_012101809.1:4895150-4896707 GCF_000951045.1 Mandrillus leucophaeus
CCATGTTAGCCAGGCTGGTCTCAAACTCCTGACCTCAGGTGATCCACTTGCCTCAGCCTCCCAAAGTGCTGGGATTACAGGCGTAAGCCACTGCACCCGACCCTTTACACCTTTTTCTAATTATTTCTAATATTCAATTATTTCATAATTCTCAAAGGGGATGTCAGAAAAACTTGATTTTACCTGAATTCAGAACAATTTCCTGTTAGGACTTTTAATATTCTTTATTTTAAGTTAAAAGGCAGATTTTTAGGGTACTCACCCAATGAACTCCAGTAATAAAGACATATCAAGTTCTGGTGGAATACGAAACACTGATTCTAGGACTTTTTTAGATCTTCCTTTGCTTGAAGGGACTGGCTGTGGAACAGCTATTTAATAGTTAAACAAAAATGTTAATTAAGAATACAAATGTCATAAATTGAGATCTTTGGAAAAATAACTACACAAGTATTGTAACTATGTTGGGTATTTAAAAGATCATAAAGCACTCAATCTCCCTGTCTTTAATGACATCAGCTAATCTGTCAAAGCCAGTGCAATGAGAGGCAAGCCTGGGGACCACTCCACAATGGAAGGCAAACATGTGGCTGGCTTATTAGGGCCGCAGAGAGAGCTCATCAGAACAGCAACATGTGTAGACAACCCTCCATAAGCACTACTATGTGCCAGGGCTCATACTTAGCACTTCACATGCATCATCTCATTCGTCCTTACTATAGTCCCATGATATAGGTACCAGTGCTACTTTTTTTCTTCCTTAACTAATAAAGAAACTGAGACGGCCAGTCACCATGGCTCATGCCTATAATCCCAATCCTTTGAGAGGCTGAGGTGGGTGGATCACCTGAGGTCAGGAGTTCGAGATCAGCCTGGCCAACATCGTGAAACCCCATCCCTACTAAAAATACAAAAATCAGCCAGGCATGGTGGCATGTGCCTATAATTCCAGCTATTTGGGAAGCTGCGACAGGAGGATCGCTTGAGACTGGAAGGTGGAGGTTGTAGTGAGCCAAGATCATGCCATTGCATTCCAGCTTAGGCGACAAGAGCAAAACTCCGTCTCAAAAAAAAAAAAAAGAAACTGAGGCTTAGAGAGAATAAGCAATATGTGTAAGGTCACCCAGGTAACTAAGTCACAGAACCAGGATTTAGGCCAACCAAGGTGGTTCACCCCTGTAATCCCAGCACTTTGGGATGCCAAGGTGGGTGGATCACCTGAAGTCAGGAGTTTGGAACCAGCCTGGTCAACATGGTGAAACCCCATCTCTACTAAAAATACAAAAAAAATTAGCCAGGTGTGGTGGCACATGCCTGTAATCCCAGCTACTCGGGAGGCTAAGGCAGGAGAATTGCTTGAACCTGGGAGGCGGAGGTTGCAGTAAGCCAAGATCACGCCACTGCACTCCAGCCTGTGCAGCAGACTGAGATTCCATCTCATTTAAAAAAAAAAAAAAAAAGCCGGGCGCGGTGGCTCAAGCCTGTAATCCTAGCACTTTGGGAGGCCGAGACGGGCGGATCACGAGGTCAGGAGATCGAGACCATCCTGGTTAATAC
>NW_012101809.1:4900290-4902658 GCF_000951045.1 Mandrillus leucophaeus
AGAAACCTCGTCTCTATTAAAAATACAAAATTGGCCAGGCACGGTGGCTCAAGCCTGTAATTCCAGCACTTTGGGAGACCAAGGCGGGCAGATCACGAGGTCAAGAGATTGAGACCATCCTGGCCAACAGGGTGAAACCCTATCTCTACTAAAAATACAAAAATTAGCTGGGTGTGGTGGCAGGCGCCTGTAGTCCCAGCTACTCAGGAGGCTGAGATAGGAGAATCGCTTGAGCCCAGAAGGCGGAGGTTGCAGTGAGCCGAGATCATGCCACTGCACTCCAGCCTGGTGATATCTCAAAAAATAATAATAATAAATAAAAATACAAAATTAGCCAGGTATGGTGGCACATGCCTGTAATCCCAGCTACTTGGGAGGCTGAGGCAGGAGAATTGCTTGAACCCGGAAGGCGGAGGTTGCGGTGAGCTGAGATCACGGCATTGCACTCCAGTCTGGCAACAAGAGCAAAACTCCATCTCAAAATAAAAAGAACCAGGATTTAAATCCAAATCTATTTGACATCCATTCCGTGACATTACATCATCATAAAAACTAACACTGGAACAGTTACTGTGTGCCAGGCACTGTTTTAAGTGCTTATATTACTCAATATATTTTTTTAAATGAAGTGGTATGATTATCACTATTTTGTAGATGAAGAAACAGACATTTAAGTATGTAACTGGCTTGGCTTAAGTTATACACCTCACAAAGTGGCAGGGCTAGGGACAAACTCAGAGAATCTAGCTCCACAGTCTGCAATCTCTAATTTTTATAAATAAATTGGATTACATACAGAATTACCTTCAAAATCTCTCTGATCATATAACAAGCTAACCCCAAAAGGAACTTCAAAGGGCACATATTTTATTGTTAGTATTCTTTAATCTATAAGTACATTGTAGTATACACCCAAACTTACCAGGTTTAGGTACTTCTAGACCTCTTTCTTTATAGAAATCATGCATTTGCTTTTTTTCTCCTAAAAAATGATAAAACACAGACTAAATTACACTTAAAATGTAACTAGTAGAGTCAGAGATTCTGGGATTCACAACCATGTAATAAAAGAAACTTACTTTCCTCTAGATTGATCACTAATTTGTACACTATGTCTTGTAACTGTCGGTCCAACCTAATAAAAGGAAAGGATGGAGAATACCTCAGAATTCAGAAAAATGCATTTTGGTACAGAGTGAGTTAATTGTGTTTTCTCTTGAAAGTAGGTATCTTCTTTCTCAGAGGTGAGTTACTTTTAAGTAGAATTTACAGTTCCTAAAATATAACTCACTCAAGAAAACCTTAAGTAAATATATATAATCATAAGTATTCACAGATTCTTGAATGGGTAACTAAACTGTTTCATATGCGTTGATTTCTGTGTGTGTGTGTGACAAGGTCTCACTTTTGTCACCCAGGCTGGAGTGTAGTGGCTCAATCATGGCTCACTACAGCCTCTACTTCCTAGGCTTAAGTAGATTTTCCCACCTCAGCCTTCCAAATAGCTGGGACTAAAGGCGTGTGACACCACGCCTTGTTAATTTGATTTTATTCCCTTCATAAGAATATGAGTTGAGGGTAGAGACTGTATTTTGAACTTCTATCATCTGCAAAGCACTCCTGTGTGAAGGTAGTAAAAATCAGTAGTATATGTTGAATAAATAACAGTAATCTATTGTTAGTACTTTTCCTCTCTTAAGAAACTGAGTATGAACTGGAAATTTGATTAATAAGCCACAATGAGCTATGACAAATGGGCTTTACTAAAGAGGCCAGTTGTTTCAGGTATTACTTCTAAAAAAACAGGATTTGGAATACCTATATACTGGAAATGAAAAGCCTAAATTAGCCTCATTAACCTGAATGATTGATGGGATTAAAATTCTCAGGAAAGAGGCCTGTGCCTCTTTTAAGTCCTCAGCAGATATTACAGTGCCTGGCACATAGTAAGTGCTCTATACATATTTCTTAAAAGAATATGTAGTTCCCTTTCAATTTTGAGAGAGGTTAAGAATTTTTTTTTTGAGACATTCTCCTCACTCTGTTGCCCAGGCTGGAGTACAGTGGCACGATCTTGGCTCCTGCAACCTCTGTCTCCCAGGTTCAAGTGATTCTCCTGCTTCAACCTCCCAAGTAGCTGGGATTACAGGCATGTGCCGCCACTCCTGGCTAATAGTGGAGATGGGGTTTCACCATGTTGGCCAGGTTGGTCTTGAACTCCTGACCTCAAGTGATCCACCCACCTCGGCCTCCCAAAGTGCTGGGATTATGGCGTTAGTCGCTGAGCCCATCCTGAGAGGTCAAGAATTTATTCCAACTATATAACTTCAACCTTTCAGAAAAAGTATATTTAAAATACAATTGTAAC
>NW_012101809.1:4902708-4906115 GCF_000951045.1 Mandrillus leucophaeus
TTGATTTCTGTGTGTGTGTGTGACAAGGTCTCACTTTTGTCACCCAGGCTGGAGTGTAGTGGCTCAATCATGGCTCACTACAGCCTCTACTTCCTAGGCTTAAGTAGATTTTCCCACCTCAGCCTTCCAAATAGCTGGGACTAAAGGCGTGTGACACCACGCCTTGTTAATTTGATTTTATTCCCTTCATAAGAATATGAGTTGAGGGTAGAGACTGTATTTTGAACTTCTATCATCTGCAAAGCACTCCTGTGTGAAGGTAGTAAAAATCAGTAGTATATGTTGAATAAATAACAGTAATCTATTGTTAGTACTTTTCCTCTCTTAAGAAACTGAGTATGAACTGGAAATTTGATTAATAAGCCACAATGAGCTATGACAAATGGGCTTTACTAAAGAGGCCAGTTGTTTCAGGTATTACTTCTAAAAAAACAGGATTTGGAATACCTATATACTGGAAATGAAAAGCCTAAATTAGCCTCATTAACCTGAATGATTGATGGGATTAAAATTCTCAGGAAAGAGGCCTGTGCCTCTTTTAAGTCCTCAGCAGATATTACAGTGCCTGGCACATAGTAAGTGCTCTATACATATTTCTTAAAAGAATATGTAGTTCCCTTTCAATTTTGAGAGAGGTTAAGAATTTTTTTTTTGAGACATTCTCCTCACTCTGTTGCCCAGGCTGGAGTACAGTGGCACGATCTTGGCTCCTGCAACCTCTGTCTCCCAGGTTCAAGTGATTCTCCTGCTTCAACCTCCCAAGTAGCTGGGATTACAGGCATGTGCCGCCACTCCTGGCTAATAGTGGAGATGGGGTTTCACCATGTTGGCCAGGTTGGTCTTGAACTCCTGACCTCAAGTGATCCACCCACCTCGGCCTCCCAAAGTGCTGGGATTATGGCGTTAGTCGCTGAGCCCATCCTGAGAGGTCAAGAATTTATTCCAACTATATAACTTCAACCTTTCAGAAAAAGTATATTTAAAATACAATTGTAACTTATATATTCTTCTTACCTTATGTTATAAAGAGGTTGTGTCTGATGTACTACTATATTGCATTTTGGACATCTGTTGCTGTAGTAAAAATGTCTTACAATGCAGCTTTTACAAACTGTTGAAAAAGAAAATGTTGAAGTCAGGATGCTTTGAAGACATTTAGAAAAACTGAAAAATTATTCAGAAATGTGACCAGTATGCTTACAGGTATGAAGACATTCTGTAATGGTAGTTGCATCTATTAAGTAGCCTTTGCAAATGGAACACAAGATGTATGGGGTCAGCTCAGAGAGATTAATCAGGCGCTGCAAATACAATGGAAACAGTTTTAAAATACAAGTCCTTGCCTTTTTCAAATTTTTTCTTTTTTTGAGACAGAGTCTCACTCTAGCCCAAGCTCATTGCAACCTCCGCCTCCTGGATTAAAGCGATTCTCCTGCCTCAGCCTCCCGAATAGAGGGGATTAGAAGCGCGCACAACCACGCTGGCTAATTTTTGTATTTTTAGTAGAGATGGGGTTTCACCATGTTGGCCAGGCTGGTCTCGAACCCCTGACCTCAGGTGATCCACCTGCCACAGCCTCCCAAAGTGCTAGGATTACAAGCGTGAGCCACCGCACTCAGTCCACCTTCCTCAAAACCTTAAACCATAATCTCAAAATGTCATTGCAACATGGAAACATTTACCTCCAACCCATTAAAATACCGCTGAAAGTTACAGTAATAACACAATATAAATTATTGTTTCTTTCTTTTTTTTTTTTTGAGAGGGAGTCTGGCTCTGTCGCCCAGGCTGGAGTGCAGCGGCAGGACCTCGGCTCACTGCAATCTCTGCCTCCCGGATTCAAGTGATACTCCTACCTCAGCCTCTTGAGTAGCTGGTATTACAGGCGTGTGCCACCACGCCTGGCTACTTTTCGTCATTTTTAGTAGAGACGGCGTTTCACCGTTTTGGTCAGGCTGAACTCCTGACCTCGAGATCCACCCGCCTCGGCCTCCCAAAGTGCTGGGATTATCGGCGTGAGCCACAGCGCCCAGCCAAATTACTGTTTCAAAAGGATCTTTACGCCGGGCGCGGTGGCTCATGCCTGTAATCGCAGCACTTTGGGAGGCTGAGACGGGCGGATCATGAGGTCAAGAGATCCAGACCATCCTGGCTATAACGGTGAAACCCCGTTTCTACTGTAGCCGGGCGTGGTGGCGGGCGCCTTGTAGTCCTAGCTACTCGAAAGGCTGAGGCAGGAGAATCGCAAGAACTTGGGAGGCGGAGGTTGCAGTGAGCCGAGATCGTGCCACTGCACTCCAGCCTGGGCGACAGAGCGAGACGCCATCTCAAAAAAATAAAAAACAAAAAACAAAACAAAATTAAAAAAAGGATCTTTGCTGCCCACTAAGCAGTAGCTTCAATAATTATTTACAGGACACGCTACGTGGCTCACGTCTGTAATCCTTTGGAAGGCCAGAGGGAGAATCGCTTGAACCCAGGAGTTCGAGAACAGCCCGGGAACATAGGGAGCCCTCCTCGCTTAAAAAAAAAAAAAAAAAAGTTTAATTAGCCCGGCGTGGTGGCGCGTGCCTGTAATCCCAGCTATTCCGGAGGCTGAGGCGGGAGGATCGCCTGAGGCCAGGAGTTGGAGGCTACAGTGAGCCATGGTCGCGCCACTGCACTCCAGCCTGGGCGACCCTGTCTCAAAATAATTGTGATTATTAACAGAACGAATGAGTCGGACTCGCAGAGCCTAAGTGACCTGCAGGAACCTCACAAAATAAGCGGGTAAAGACCCGGGCCGGGCCGGAGGCCTGTCGGCGCCACACGCCTAGGCAGCCGGGGCCGGGATCGGGGGAGGTCGGCTCCAGTGCTCTCGGCGGCAGTGGCGCACTAGGATCGGGCCCACACTCGGCCGACGACTCCCAGCTACGTCCCTGACGCCGCTTGAGCCCGGAGGGGTCGCGCGGGGGCTCTAAATACCTCCTCCTCGTCCTCCGAGTCCTGCCGGCCTCCCTCCAGCCTCAACGAGAAGTGACTCATGTCCTCCTCCTCCTCCTCCTCCTCCTCTTCCAGCTCCTCTTCTTCTTCCAACTCCTCGTCCTCGTCCTCGAAGCGGCCTCTGAAGCGGCCCAGGCTGCGCTCCGGCTCCAGTTCAGGGGGCCGAGAGCCGGAGCAGCCGGGAGCCCCAGTCTCAGACAGAGGCGCCGGTCCCTCCTCACCCGCTGCGGGTGCGGGGGCAATCTCTGCCTCCCGGATTCAAGTGATACTCCTACCTCAGCCTCTTGAGTAGCTGGTATTACAGGCGTGTGCCACCACGCCTGGCTACTTTGTCTTACAATGCAGCTTTTACAAACTGTTGAAAAAGAAAATGTTGAAGTCAGGATGCTTTGAAGACATTTAGAAAAACTGAAAAATTATTCAGA
>NW_012101809.1:4907788-4910617 GCF_000951045.1 Mandrillus leucophaeus
ACCTGAGGTCGGGAGTTCGAGACCAGCCTGACCAACATGGAGAAACCCCCATCTCTACTAAAAATACAAAATTAACGGGGCATGGTGGCGCATGTCTGTAATCCCAGCTACTCGGGAGGCTGAGGCAGGAGAATCAGGAGGTGGAGGTTGCGGTGAGCCAAGATGGCACCACTGCACTCCAGCCTGGGCAACAAGAGCGAGACTCCATCTCAAAAAAAAAAATAAATTTTAAAAATATGGCCAGGCGCAATGGCTCACGCCTGTAATCCCAGTACTTCTGAAGGCTGAGTTGGGTGGATCACCAGATCAGGAGTTTGAGACCAGCCTGACCAACGTGGTGAAACTCCATCTCTACTAAAAATTCGAAAATTAGCCGGGCGTCGTGGTACACGCCTGTAATCCCTTCTACTCAGGAGGCTGAGGCAGAAGAACCACTTGAACCCGGGAGACGAAGGTTGCAGTGAGCGGAGATCACACCACTGCACTCCAGCCTGGGCGACAGAATGAGACTCTGTCTCAAAAAAATAAAAATAAAATAAAATAAAATAAAATAGCTGAATGTGTGCCGGGGTGGTGGTTCATTGAGGCTGAGGCAGGAGAATCTGTTGAGCCCGGGAGGCGGGGGTTGCAGTGAGCAAAGATGGCGCCACTGCTCTCCAGCCTGGGCGCCAGAACGAGATCCGGTCTCAAAAAAAAAAAAAAAAAAGGAAAAAGAAAATGCTGGCTGGGCGCAGTGGCTCACGCCTGTAATCCTAGCACTTTGGGAGGCTGAGGCAGGCGGATCACCTGAGGTCAGGAGCTCGAGACCAGCCTGACCAACACGGAGAAACTCCGTCTCTACTAAAAATACAAAATTAGCCGGGCACGGAGGTGCATGCCTGCAATCCCAGTTACTCGGGAGGCTGAGGCAGGAGAATCGCTTGAACCCGGGAGGCGGAGGTTGCAGTGAGCCGAGAGCGCCCCATTGCACTCCAGCTTGGGCGACGAGAGGGAAAACTCCGTCTTAAAAAAAAAAAAAAAGACAATGCTGAATGTGTTGTTACTGAACAATAGTAATACTAGTTTGGTTGGGAGCAGTGTAAGTACTTCCTAGGGAACTGATGAAGAAATCATGTCATGGTGTTTCCTTGGGGAACAGTGAACCAAGTTAAGCACTCCCATTGCTTCTGGACCAGACCCCGCCTCTCTTTCTCCAGTCCCAACGTCTGGTCAAGCTTGAGATACTGAAGTCTGGAAGATCCAAGAAGGAATGAAAGGAAGAAAATGTCTCCTAAAACATGGAGGAGGTGTAGACTCCAGAGGGTTGGAAATAAAAATGACTATAGTATTGAAAAAGAGTGCCTCAAGTGCATGTTTGCGGAGCTCTACAGTGATTCCATGTAGTCAGGAGTTCAAGACTAGCCCGGGAAACACAGTGACAGCTCATCTCAAAAACAAAAACAAAAACAAAACATGCAATCCAATTTGGAAATGGACAAATAATCTGAATAAACATTTTTCCAAAGAGAATATATCAATAAGCATATGAAAAGATGGTCAACATCATAAGTCTTCATGGAAATGCAAACCAAAATTACAATAATATGCTATTTCACCCTATTAGATTTTTTTTTTTTTGAGACAGAGTCTCACTCTGTTGCCCAGGCTGGAGTGCAGTGGCATGATCTCGTCTCACTGCCACCTCTGCCTCCTGGCTGCAAGCAATTCTCATGCCTCAGCCTCTCAGTAGCTAGGACTACAGAAGTATGCCACCACACCCAGCTATTTTTTTGTAGAGATGTGGTTTTGCCATGTTGGTCAAGCTGGTCTCAAACTCCTGACCTCAAGTGATCCATCTGCCTCTACCTCCCAAAGTGCTGGGATTACAGGCGTGAGCCACTGTGCCCAGCCTACTTCACCCTATTAGGATGGCTATAATAATAAGCAAATAATAAAAAGTTTTGTGGAGGATGTAGAGAAATGGGAACCCTCACATGTAGTTGGTGAGAATGTCAAATGGTGCAGCAACTTTGAGAAACAGTCTGCCAGTTCTCAAAAGGTTGAACATAAAGTTACCATGTGAGCCAGCAATTCCACTCTTAGGTATATAAAGAAAAGCTAAAACATATGTTCCCACAAAAACTCTTACATGAATGCTCATACCGACATTATTCATAATAACAAATAATTAGAATGAACTCCAATATCCATCAACTGATAATGGATAAATAAAATGTCATTGATCCACTCAGTGGAATATTATTTAGCCACATTTTATTATTTCATAAAAAATGAAGCAATGGGCCAGGCACAGGGGCTCAAGCCTATAATCCCAGCACTTTGGGAGGCTGAGGTGGGCAGGCAGATCACTTGAGGGCAGGAATTCGAGACCAGCCTGGCCAATATGGTGAAACCCTGTCTCTACTAAAAATACAAAAATTAGCCGGGCATGGTGGCACATGCCTGTATGTATTCCCAACTACTCAGGAGGCTGAGACAGGAGAATCGCTTGAACCCGGGAGGCAGAGTTTGCAGTAAGCCGTGGTCATGCCACTACCCTCCAGCCTAGGCGACAGAGCAAGGCTCTGTCTCAAAAAGAAAAAAAAAACAACCAGCAGCCGCAATGGCCAATCAGCATATGAAAAACTGCTAAATATCACTAATCATTAAAGAAATGCAAATCAAAACTACAAGGAGGCTGCTCACATCTGTAATCCTAGTACTTTGGGAAGCAGAGGTGGGCAGATCACTTGACATCAGGAGTTTGAGACCAGCCTGGCCAACATGGTGAAATCCTGTCTCTACCAAAAATATAAAAAAATAGGCCGGAGGAGATGGCTCATGCCTATA
>NW_012101809.1:4911947-4913244 GCF_000951045.1 Mandrillus leucophaeus
AAAAAAAAAAAAAAAAAGAAAAAGAAAGAAAAAATGCCAAATAGATACAAGCTTTTTCATGGAAACAGACATGTTGATTTTAAACTTCAAAACATCTGTGTTATGTGATAGAAAAAAAACATATGCAACAATAGCCAGGAAAACACTACAAAGACAAAGCCCCAGCTTGGGCAACATGGTAAAACCACATCTGTATAAAAAACACAAAAATTACCCAGGTGTGATGGCCTGCGCCTGTAGTCCCAGCTACTTGGGAGGCTGAGATGGGAGGATTGCTTGAGCCAGAGAGGCTGGGGCTGCAGTGAGCCAAGATCCTGCCACTGCACTCCAGACTGGGCAACAGAGTAAGAACCTGGCTCTAAAATAAATAAATAACTTTGTTAGGCTGAGGCGGGTGGGTCATTTGGGCTCTAGAATTCAAGACCAAGCTGGTACTATGGCAAAACCCTGTTTCTAAAAAGAATACAAAAACTAAAAGATTAGCTGGGCGTGGTAGCACTTGCCTGTAGACTCAACTACTGGGGGATAATGGGAGGGTAGGCTGAGGTGGGAGGTTTGCTTAAGCCCACAAGGTAGAGTCTGCAGTGAGCCATAATTGTGCCATTGCACCCCAGCCTAGCTGACAGAGCCAGACCCTGTCTCAAAAAAAAAATAAAAATCTATAAGATGTGTTAAAACCCATAAAAGCACATCAAAAAAGTTCAATTTTATTACATGTAAATTAAATGACGATAATGACAATAACAATAAACCATACTGAGATACCATTTCTCACCTATCAGAATGGCAAAAATTTAGGAAGTAACAATTCACTCTGTTGATGAGGCTGTGAGGAAATAGTCACTCTCACACCTTGCTGACAGGATTGCAAATTGATACAAACTTTATGGAGGGGAATTCTGCAACACCTGGGAAAACAAAATGTCCACTTATCTTTTCACCTAGCAATCACTCTTCTGGGAATTTATTCTGAAGATACAACCCAACAATATAAAAATACATACACAAAAGGTTATGTAATGCAGCACTGTTGGTAATTACACAATACTAGAAATTAAGTGTCCATACATACGAGAGTAGTTGAACAATTGAACATCCACAAGATAGAGTACTGTGAAACGCTAAAAAAAAAAAAAAAAAAAAAAAAGAAAACAGGGCAGAGCAAAGGGAAAGCCAGGCAGCGGCCAGCAGCTTCTGAGGACGGGAATTTATTCTGAAGATACAACCCAACAATATAAAAATACATACACAAAAGGTTATGTAATGCAGCACTGTTGGTAATTACACAATACTAGAA
>NW_012101809.1:4913294-4914095 GCF_000951045.1 Mandrillus leucophaeus
ACTGCAACCTCTGCCTCCCCGGGTTCAAGCAATTCTTCTGCTTCAGCCTCCCAAGTAGCTGGGATTATAGGCATGTGTCACCACACCCAGCTAGTTTTTTGTATTTAATAGAGACAGGGTTTCACCATGTTGGTCAGGCTGGTCTCAAACTCCTGACCTCAGGTGATACACCCACCTCGGCCTCCCAAAGTATTGGGATTACAGGCAGTGAGCCACCTCGCCTGGCCGATTTCCAGGATACGTTGCTAAGTGAAAAAGAGCAACTTAAAAAAGAGGATCTATAGTATGCTACCTTTTGTTTAAGAAAGAGAGGCCAGGCCGGGCACGGTGGCTCAAGCCTGTAATCCCAGCACTTTGGGAGGCCGAGACGGGCGGATCACTTGAGCCCAGGAGTTCAAGACCAGTCTGCGCAATGTGGCAAGACCCCATCTCTACAAAATATATACAAAAATTAGCCAGGCATGGTGGCTCAAGCCTGTAGTCCCAGCTACTAGGGAAGCTGAGGTAGGAGGATCCCTTGAGCCTAGGAGGTTGAGCCTATAGTGAGACACAATCACACCATAGAACTCAAGCCCGGACAACAGAGTGAGACCCTGTCTCAAAACAAAGAAATAATCAGAAGAAGAAATTAACAAACAAACATAAAAGTGTAGTAAAGAAAGGAAAAGTGACTGGGCGCCATGGCTCACGCCTGTAATGCCCGCACTTTGGGAGGCCGAGGCAGGCGGATCACGAGGTCAGGAGATCAAGACCATCCTGGCTAACACGGTGAAACCCTGTCTCTACTAAAACTACAAAAAA
>NW_012101809.1:4916460-4918427 GCF_000951045.1 Mandrillus leucophaeus
TCCTGACCTCTGATCTGCCTGACTCTGCCTCCCAAAGTGTTGGGATTACAGGCGTAAGCCACCACACCTGGCTTATTTTTCATTTTTCTATACATTTATAACCAACAGTAAGAGACTGTTGAATATTTTCACATTTTTTGAAGGTCACAGAGCAACGTTAACATTAACATTGATTATTAATATCACTTTGCATGGTTTCCACTTGCAAACTTTTTTTTTTTTGAGATGGAGTCTCACCCTGTCACCCAGGCCGGAGTGCAGTGGAGCAATCTTGTCTCACTGCAGGCTCTGCCTCCCAGGTTCAAGTGAATCTCCTGCCTCAGTTTCCCAAGTAGGTGGGATTACAGGTGCCCGCCACCATGCCTGGCTAATTTTTGTATTTTTAGTAGAGATGGTTTTCACCATGTTAGCCAGCTGGTCTTGAATTCCTGATCTCAGTTGATCCACCTGCCTCGGCTTCCCAAAGCGTTGGGATTACAGCTGTGAGCCACCGCACCCGGCCAGCACACTTATTTTTTATGGCCCCAGACTATTGTGCAAAGCTAGAACTGCCAGCATTCTAAAAATTAGTGAATCTAATTAGTACACTTCTTTTTTAAAGAGACATAGGTTAGCAATTCTGAAGCCACTTTCTGTACATCCTAGGATTGAGCAAGTAAGTAAATATGTTGTGAACAACCACAGAATTCTCACTATTGGAAAAGGGTGTTAAAAATACAGAAAAGGGAATGGATATAATAAATTCTGCTTTACTAGATTAGAATTGGAGACATTTAAGGTGAACTTAAGGATAAATGGATATAGATATGTGTACATGTAGATGTATATACATTTCTCAGCACTATCTGTGAGAGGGCCTAGAAGCAATTACATACCTCACACTCTGGTCTTGGTTTCTAATACCAATAAAAGGAACTGGCCAGGCATGGTGGCTCATGCCTGTATTCCCAGCACTTTGGGAGGGTGAGGCAGGTGGATCACTTGAGCCCAGGAGTTCAAGACCAGCCTGGGCAACATGTCAAAACCCTGTCTCTACAAAAAACACAAAAATTAGCCAGGCATGGTAGCACATGCCTGTGGTCTCAGCTACTTGGGAGGCTGAGGTGGGAGGATCACCTTAGCCCAGGGAGGTCGAGGCTGCACTGAACCATGAACGTGCCACTGTACTCTAGCCTGGTACAATATAAAGGGAGTTTAGAATGTCTCGTGCTAGGAATTAAGAAGGAAGTGCTCAAACAATTATGTGGCCATATCAAATAAATACAGGAGCCAGTTTGAAGGAGATCCTAATGATCAAATTTGTGACAAATAATATCAAAATAAAAATGATGATAGTAACTGCGTGAATAAATAAATAGGGAGACAGATTTTTTTTTTTTTTCTTTTTTTTTGAGGCAGAGTCTCCTCTGTCACCCAGGCTGGAGTGCAGTGACATGATCGCGGCTCACTGCAACCTCGCCTCTTGGGTCAAATGATTCTCCTCTCTCAGCCTCCCAAGCTGGGATTACTGGTGTGAGCCACCATGCCAGGTTCTTTTTTTTCTTTTTTTTTTTTTTTAGTAGAGACGGGGTTTCACCATGTTGGATAGGCTGGTCTCAAACTCCTGACATCAAGTGACCCCCGAGCCCGGCCTCAGCCTCCCAAAGTGTGGGGATTACAGGTGTGAGCCACTGTGCCCGGCCAAGAGACAGAAAATTTCTTCCTTCCATTAGAAAGCCAACTAGTAAAGTGTAGGAGAAATGATGAAATTAGAAAATCACCAATTGGTAACCATAGTATTAATAACTGATGCAGAAAAAAATCAGAAATGGATGCAAAAACTAGTATGTGATAGTGTGAGGGGTTATGCTGGGCACAGTGGCTCACGTCTGTAATCCCAGCACTTTGGGAGGCCAAGGCGGGTGGATCACGAGGTCAGGAGTTCGAGACCAGCCTGGCCAGCATAGTGAAATCCCATCTCTACTAAA
>NW_012101809.1:4919970-4922836 GCF_000951045.1 Mandrillus leucophaeus
GTGTTAGCCAGGATGGTCTCGATCTCCTGACCTCGTGATCCGCCCGCCTCGGCCTCCCAAAGTGCAGGGATTACAGGCGTGAGCCACCGCGCCCAGCCAGAACACCTTTTAAAGTGAAGTAGAAATAACCAATGGCTATTTATTATGTACTAGCTATTGCATATGCATTATCTCATTTAATTCTCAAAACACTGTGATGTAAGTACTGTTAGTTTTTTGGTGAGAAATTGGGCAACTGGGGCCAGGTGTGATGGCCTGTAATCCCAGCACTTTTGGAGGCTGAGGCAGGCAGATCACCTGAAGTCGGGAGTTGGAGACCAGCTTGACCAACATGGAGAAACCCTGTCTCTACTAAAAATACAAAATTAGCTGGGCCTGATGTGGCACATGGGTGTAATCCCAGCTACTCGGGAGGCTGAGGCAGGAGAATCGCTAGAATCTGGGAGGCGGAGGTTGCAGTGAGCCGAGATCACGCCATTGCACTCCAGCCTGGGCAACAAGAGTGAAACTCCGTTTCAAAAAAAAAAAAATAAAAAAAATAAAAAACCAGAAATTGGGCAACTGGGGCATAGTAAATTAAGCAACTTGCTCCAGGTTATTCAGCCAGTAAGCAAGGTCAAGCCAGGTGGTCTGTGCCTGTAGTCTCAGCTACTTGGGAGGCTGAGGTGGGAGACTGCTTGAGTCCAGGAGTTCAAGGCCAGCCTAGGCAATATAATAAGGCTCCAGATCTCTAATAAATAAAATACAATATTTTTAAAAAGTAAGCAGGGTCAAAGGACACTGGTAAGACCTCAAAACCAATAACTTGAACGGCTGTGCTAGATTTTCCCAATGCCTCAGGCTCACTTTTCTCATCTGTACCTATTTCACAGAGTTACAAGGTTCCAATGAGATAAAATATGCAGGAGGGTTTTATAACCTGTGAAGCACATTGCAAAATGGCATATATGATTTTGTTTTTTTATTCCTGAGATGGAGTTTTGTTCTTCTTGTCCAGGCTGAAGTGCAATGGTGGGATCTCGGCTCACTGCAACCTCCACCTCCTGGGTTCAGGTGATTCTTCTACTTCAGCCTCCCGAATAGCTGGGATTACATGCGTGCGCCACCACACCTGGCTAAGTTTTTATATTTTTAGTAGAGACGGCGTTTCATCATGTTAGCTAGGCTGGTCTGGAACTCCTGACCTCGGGTGATCCACCCACCTCGGCCTCCCAAAGTGCTGGGACTACAGGTATGTGCCACTGCGTCCGGCCATGAGTTTTAAATATACAATTAAAATGGTTTATTTGTAATAACGGATAATAGCATGAATACATAACGTACATATTTCACAACCACAGAATTCTGTGATTTTTTTTTTTTTTTTTTGAGATGGAGTCTCCTTCTGTCGCCCAGGCTGGAGCGCAGTGGCTAGATCTCGGCTCACTGCAACCTCCGTCTCCGGGGTTCAGGCGATTCTTCTGCCTCAGCCTCCGGAGTACCTGGGATTACAGGGGCGCACCACCACGCCCAGCTAATTTTTTGTATTTTTAGTAGAGGCGGGGTTTCGCCATGTTGGTTGGTGAGGCTGGTCTCTAATTCTTGACCTCGTGATCCGCCCTCCTCGGCCTCCCAAAGTGCTGGGGTTACAGGTGGGAGCCACCGCGCCTGTAAAACTTTTTATTGCATTTAAAAACTTTTTATTGCAATGTAATGTGTATGGGCCAGGTGCAGTGGCTCACGCCTGTAATCCCAGCACTCTGGGACGCCGAGGGGCGGATCACCTGAGATCAGGAGTTTGAGACCAGCCTGGCCAACATGACGAAACCCCGTCTCTACTGAAAATACAACAATTAGCCGGGCGTGGTGGCACATGCTTGTAATCCCAGCTACTCGGGAGGCACAGGTAGGAGAATCGCTTGAACCCGGGAGGCGGAGGTTGCAGTGAGCTGAGATCGGGCCACTGTACTCCAGCCTGGGCGACAGAGCGAGACTCCGTCTCAAAAAATAAGTAAGTAAATAAAAAAATAAAATGTAATGTAATGTATATGGTTAAAAGTTCATAAAGCATGCACCTTGATTAACTTTTACAAAAGTAAAAATTGCAAAAAAAAAAAAAAAAAAAAAAAAGCACTATCCGGGTCAAAACGTAAAACATTACCAGTATCTTGGAAGCCTTCCTCTGGCAAATGGTATATACTTTTGAGTTAAATACGTGGATTCGAATGTTGACATTTGGACTTTCTTCTTGCGTGACTCTGGTAAGTTATTTAACCTTTCTTGGTTTCGGCAGAGCCATCTGTGGGGTGGGGATAATATTACCTCATAAGACTATTTAATTGTAGACGGGCGTGGTGGCGCATGCCTGTAATCCTAGCTACTGGGGAGGCTGAGGCAGGAGAATCGCTTGAACAGCCTGGGCGGCAAGAATGAAATTCCGTCTCAAAAAAAAAGAGAAAAAGATTATTGAATTGAAGATCACATAATGTAAAACGTCTATCATAATGCCTAAATATAGCTGCTCTGCAATAAATGGCAATTATTATCAGAGAAATGTAATAGGTGTTCCCTATGCCCACTTCCTGCCTTTCTTTCGCCCGTTTTTGAAAGTTGCTCTCTTTCCTATTCCGTTTCTCCTTCCTTTTCGCCCCTCCTACTGCCGTAAATGGCCTACTAGAGTTGTCGTGAAATGCTCCTCCCCGCCCTCCATGTGGCGAAAATGCAATCACGCTTGACGGCGCAAGGTGGCTCAGCCGCAAGATGGCGGCGCTGGCGGAGGAGCAGACGGAGGTGGCGGTCAAGCTAGAGCCTGAGGGACCGCCAACGCTGCTACCTCCGCAGGCGGGGGACGGCGCAGGCGAGGGTAGCGGCGGCACTACCAACAACG
>NW_012101809.1:4923851-4940277 GCF_000951045.1 Mandrillus leucophaeus
TTTGAGACGGAGCCTTGCTCTGTTGCCCAGGCTGGAGTGCAGTGGTGCGACCTCGGCTCACTGCAACCTCCGCCTCCTGGGTTCAGGCGATCCTCCTGCCTCAGCCTCGTGAGTAGCTGGGACTACAGGCTTCTACTACTACGGCCAGCTAATTTTTGTATTTTTAGTACAGCCAGGCTTTCACCATGTTGGTCTGGCTGGTCTCGAACTCCCGACCTCATATGATCCACCAGCCTCGGCCTCCCAAAGTGCTGGGATTACAGGCGTGAGCCACCGTGCCCAGCCACCATACAATATACCCTTGTAACAATCCTGCACGTCGTGTACCCCGTGAATCTCAGCTAAAAAGTTTTTTTTTTCTTTTTTTTTTTTTTTTCTGTGACGGAGTCTTGCTCTGTCTCTCAGGCTGGACTACAGTGGTGTAATCTCGGCTCACTGCAACCTCTGCCTCCCAGGTTCAAGCGATTCTCCTGCCTCAGCCTCCCAAGTAGCTGGGACCACAGGCACATGTCACCACACCTGGCTAATTTTTTTTTGTCTTTTTGGTAGAGACGGGGTTTCACTATGTTAACCTGCATGGTCTTGATCTCCTGACCTAGTGATCCACCTGCCTTGGCCTCCCAAAGTGTTGGGATTACAGGCGTGAGCCAGCGCGCCCGGCCACGTGAGGCACTTGTAATATGTATATGTAAAATGTTTGGTATGGATAAGTTTATGCCTCTGTATGTGTTCCTGACACCTGAGCCACTGCTTTCTCACAGCAACTGTTGTCACAAATCCATGCAGTAAAACTCATATACAATATAAGGTCTCAGAGGTGATCCTGAGCTGACAATAAATGTTTATTGAATTATCCAGTGCAGAGCTTTTAGCCAAATTAATCTGTATGAGGCCTAATCTTTGCAGCATTGCCAGAAATGAAGTACGAATACATAGCATTGTATTCATATCTCATTGTAATCCATAAATAGAAATGTGTGCAGATGTGGATTGAAGGCCGGTCGCAGTGGCTCACGCCTGTAGTCCCAGCACTTTGGGAGGACGAGGCAGGTGGATCAGTTGAGGTCAGGAGTTCAAGACCAGCCTGGCCAACATGGTGAAACCCCGTCTCTACTAAAAATACAAAAAATTAGCTGGGCGTGGTGGCATGTGCCGTTGTCCCAGCTGCTCGGGAGGCTGAGGCAGGCGAACCGCAGAAGTTGCAGTGAGCCAAGATAGCGCCATTGTGCTCCGGCCTGGGCAACAGAGCAAAATTCCGTCTTTACAAAAAAAAAAAAAAAAAGTGTTTGAGAGGAATCTTTTTTAATGTTGAATTTTGTGAATGAACTATAAGATGAATTATATTGTTGGTTATTTTGCTGTAATCTCCTATCTCTTCAGAAACTTGACCTAATTATAGATCATAACTGAGAAATCAGTAAGGAGGAAAAGAGGCCATCAGAGTAACCAAAGAAATTATCACATTTGTGCAGTAAAGAGCGAAGTGTACTATAATGGCAACTTACAAATATTTCCAACAACCAAATTCTGATTTAATTGACAGATGTATTGTTAGGTGGTGCTGTGTTACAAATAAATAGTTACGTTTTCTGTTTTGAAATGCTGGTTATGGAAATTGTTTTAAGCATATAACTATCTTTTGAAGATATAAATAGGGCATGGTCCTTCCCACCCTTAAGTGGTTACATTTTATAAGGGGTAAGAGATGTATATAATGTGAAGGGAACACGGGATAGGATATGTTACAGGAATGTTACACAGTGCTTGGGTGGCTCAGAGAACTGGAAATATTACTGCAGTGCATGGCTTGGTGGTAATGGGTGCCATTTGAACAGAGCGTTGAGAGAAAGTTAATGTAGTTGTTTGATTTGCACATACCATCTTTTATACAATTTGTCTTTAACATAAGGTAGTTCCAGGAGGAATATTGACTCTTCTTGTTATTGTTTTTTTTGTTTTTGAGACGGAGTCTTGCTCTGTCACCAGGCTGGAGTGCAGTGGTGCGATCTTGGCTCACTGCAACCTCTGCCTCCTGGGTTCAAGTGATTCTCGTGCCTTAGCCTCCCGAGTAGCTGGGATTACAGGCACGCGCCATCACACCCAGCTAATTTTTGTATTTTTAGTAGAGATAGGGTTTCACCATGTTGGCCAGGCTGGTCTTGAACTTCTGAGCTTGTGATCCGCCTGCCTCAGTCTCACAAAATGCTGGGCCACCGTGATGGCCTGTTATTGTTATCTTAAGATATGGATGTGCTGACAGGTTTCGGTTTGGGTGACTGAAACAAGTGAAAAAAATTCCATTAAAAGATTATGGCTGGGCGCGGTGGCTCATACTTGGTTTTTTTTTTTTTTGAGATGGAGTCTCGCTCTGTTGCCCAGGCTGACGTGCAGTGGCGCGATCTTGGCTCACTGCAACCTCCGCCTCCCGGATTCACGCCACTCGTCTGCCTCAGCCTCCCGAGTAGCTGGGACTACAGGCACCCACTACCATGCCCGGCTAATTTTTTGTATTTTTAGTAGAGACGGGGTTTCACCATGTTAGCCAGGATGGCCTCGATCTCCTGACCTCGTGATCTGCCTGCCTTGGCCTCCCAAAATGCTGGGATTACAGGCATGAGCCACTGTGCCCGGCGGCTCATACTTGTAATCCCAGCACTTTGGGAGGCGAGTGGATCACCTCTGGTCAGGAGTTCAAGACCAGCCTGGCCAACATGGTGAAACCCCCCCTCTACTAAAAATACAAAAATTAGGGGGCATAGTGGTGCATGCCCGTAATCCCAGGCATGCACCACCATGCCCTGGGAATTAGTTAGGGACTGGAACAGTAGGCAGGTTCTATTGTTAAAGTGAAGGCATTGAAAAAAAAGAATAGGCTGGTTCTTGGGCCATGTTGAAGATCTTTGTTTACCCTAAGAGCAGTAGGGAGTTGTATTGGGTAGGATTACTCAGGAGGCTGAGGCAGGAGAATTGCTTGAACCCGAGATGCGGAGGTTGCAGTGAGCCAAGATCGTGCCATTGCACTACAGCCTGGACGACAAGAGTTGAAACTCCATCTCAAAAAGAAAGAAAAAAAAAAAAGACTGTGTGGGCCAGGTGCGGTGCCTCATGCCTGTAATTCCAGCACTTGGGGAGGCCGAGGTGGGAGGATCACAAGGTCAAGAGATCGAGACCATCCTGGCAAATATGGTGAAACCCTGTCTCTACTAAAAATGCAAAAATTAGCTGGGCATGGCGCATGCCTGTAGTTCCAGCTACTTGGGAGGCTGAGGCAAGAGACTCACCTGTGAGGCGGAGGTTGCAGTGAGCTGAGATCTCCATACTGCACTCCATCCTGGTGACAGAGCGAGACTCCCTCTCAAAAAAAAAAAAAAAAAAAAAAAGATTATGTGATTGTGTTGAGGAAGAGACGTTGGGAAGAAAGAGACAACAATCTGAGCAACAACTCACCTCTGGGCCTTAACAAAACAGCCATAGTCACATGGTCATAATAGGTCATTTTCTTAAAAGTTGTTTTTTGTTTTTTAAACAGTTGGAAGTGTTGCTGTGGAAGACCAGCCAGATGTCAGTGCTGTGTTGTCGGCCTACAGCCAACAAGGAGATCCCACAATGTATGAAGAATACTATAGTGGACTGAAACACTTCATTGAATGTTCCCTGGACTGCCATCGGGCAGAGTTATCCCAACTCTTTTATCCTCTGTTTGTGCACATGTACTTGGAGCTAGTCTACAATCAACATGAGAATGAAGCAAAGTCATTCTTTGAGAAGTATGTACATTTTTACATATATATATACACACATAGTGTGTGTGCGCGTGCATATATGTTCACATCTGTAACTACACAAATGTAAGACTGCAACTTAAAATGTACGTTGTGAAGGAGAGGTACCTAAGGCTATGAGAACTTAAAATGTGGGGTTTAATCTAGCTGGAGAAGTCAGAGGAGGCTTCCAGAGGAGATGATACTTGAGGTGAGATCTGATATCTGAAGATTAGGTAGGAGTTAGCCAGATGAAGAAAAGAGGGAAAAGTATGTATTAAAGCTCTCTGATGGGAAGGATTCTGGTAGGTACAGAGGCTGAAAGATGGCCAGGGTAGCTGGAGCAGAGAATGGGATGGGGGTGTGGTATACCATGAAGCTGGGAATTAGGGACTGGAACAGTAGGCAGGTTCTATTGTTAAAGTGAAGGCATTGAAAAAAAAGAATAGGCTGGTTCTTGGGCCATATTGAAGATTTTTGTTTATCCTAAGAGCAGTAGGGAGTTGTATTGGGTAGGATTAGGTTTCATTGAGAGTCACTGAAAACTCATCAGCAATGGCATAAATAAAAGTTTATTTTTGCCTTTATCTTAAGAACACTAGGAAGCAGTGTTAGGATTAGATTAGAATAAGAGTAGCTGAGAACCCAAACAACAGAGGTTTAAATACAGTAAAAGTTTATTTATTTTTCTCATAAAGGTGGGACATTCGGGATTGGTGTGGTGGGTTCTTCATTACCAGGGCCCCAAGCTCCCTCAGTCTTGTTGCTCTCCCATGCTTTTCATGCATGTTCCACTTTGTGGCATAAGATGGTTTTCCTGCTCTAAGCAGTCACATCAGTGTGCCAGTCAGCAGTTAGGGCACACGGAAACTGCACACACTTCTTCCTTTTATATCTTAACAGTCAGTGGCCACACCTAGCTGCAGGGGAAATAAGAAATGTGGTCTTTACCTAAGTGTCTATGTGCCCAGCTGATATTCAGGTTTTCTTTTTTGGAGGAAGACAGGAAAAATGGGTATTTGGGGAGAGTGAAGCCTTTTTGCTACAGAGTCATTTCTGCTACAGAGTCATTAAAGGACCATGTCATTATTATATACTTTGAAAGGACTTCTATGCAGTGGGGAAACACATGGGGTATAGAATGACTATAGGGACAAGTTTTGGAAGTTATTGCAGTGGTTCTCAACTGGGGGTGGAATTGCTCCTTCCACTAGACCATTTGAAAATGTGTAGAGGTGGCCCAGTGCAGCGGCTCACGCCTTTAATCCCAGCACTTTGGGAGGCTGAGGCGGGCGGATCACTTTGAGCTCAGGAGTTCTAGACCAGCCTGGTGAAACCCAGTCTCTACAAAAAAATGCAAAAATTTGCCAGATGTGGTAGCTCACTCCTGTAATCCCAGCTATTTGGGAGACTGAGGCTGGAGAATTGCTTGAACCTGGGAGATGGAGGTTGCAGTGAGCTGAGATTGCGCCTCTGCACTCTAGCCTAGATGACAAGAGTGAGACCCTGTCTCAAAAAAAAAAAAAAGAAAATGTGTGGAGGCATTTTTGATTGTCATAATGACTGGGCAGAGGAGCAGGAATGCTAAATGTTCTAATATGTGCACCTAGGTAGTCCCACTTTACAAAGAATTATCCTGCCCAAAATGCTAGTAGCACCCTTGTTCGGAAACACTGGACTAGGTTGTGGTAGAGGTGAAGAGAAGTAGACAGAGTCATGAATGAGACACTTGATAGATTGGCTAGGGAGGTGAGGGAGATGGAGGTATCATTGAAATCTCCAGTTTTCTGGCCCCTCCAGCTGGATAGGGGAGCCAATTCCTGATACAGAAAACCCTAGAAGAGGACTTGATTTGTCAGACCTTGGAATAATTTTGAGTTCTGATTTGAATATGCCTTTGACTCATTTAAGAAATGTCAAGTTGATAGGTAGATGATATATGAGAGCTCAGAGGAGAGGTAGGGATTATAACTGTTAATCGGAGTTGTATGCATTATTGATGAATATGGATGAGGTTGACTAGGGGAGAGTATGAAATAAGCCAGTAAGTGGGCTAGGCCCAAGGAGCTCCAGATTTAATGGCCACGTAGAGGAGATATACAGGAAGAAAACCAGGGGAGAGTTGAGTTATAGAAGCCAAGGGAAAGTAGTATTTAAGAAGGAGGCAGGCCGGGCGTGGTGGCTTACACCTGTAATCCCAGCACTTTGGAAGGCTGAGGTGGGCAGATCACCTGAGGTCAGGAGTTCGAGACCAGCCTGGCCAACATAACAAAACCCCATCTCTACTAAAAAATACAAAAATGAGCCGGGTGTGGTGGCAGACATCTGTAATCCCAGCTGCTCAGGAGGCTGAGGCAAGAGAATCACTTGAACCTGGGAGGCGGAGGTTGCAGTGAGCTGAGATTGTGCCACTGCACTCCAGCCTTGGCGACGAGCGAAAGTCCATCTCAAAAAAAAAAAGGAGGCCTTGCTTAGCAGGGTGAATAAAATTTTTTTTTTTTTTTTTTGAGACGGAGTTTCGCTCTTGTCGCCCAGGCTGGCGTGCAGTGGCACCATCTCGGCTCACTGCAACCTCCGCCTCCCAGGTTCAAGCGATTCTCCTGCCTCAGCCTCCCAAGTAGCTGGGATTATAGGAATACATCACCATGCCTAGCTAATTTTGTATTTTTAGTAGAGACGGGGTTTCTTCATGTTGGTCAGACTGGTTTTGATCTCCCGACCTCAGGTGATCTGCCCACCTTGGCCTTCCAAAGTGCTGGGATTACAGGTGTGAGTCACCGGGCCCAGCCTGAATGAGAAATGTTTAATACAAGCAATAGAGTCTGAAGTCAAGATTTATCATTTAACACAGGGTAGTAGTAATAGAGGAACAGTAGAACTTGGAACCCCTGGCTTCTATGCCATTATAGTAATTCATTATACTAGGATGCCAATAGGAAGTATATAAAGCAAAACGTTCTGTAGCCAAGTGTTTTTGGAAAAAAAAAAAAAAAAACTAAGAAAGGCTGACGACAGAACTTCTACTCTAGAAGCTAATTTCTCTTTAAAGTACTGTCATCGAAACACTCCATTCTTGGCAACATAGACATTGTCACTTAAACAAAAACAGGCCGGGCGCAGTGGCTCACGCCTGTAATCCTAGCACTTTGGGAGGCTGAGGCGGGCGGATCACCTGAGGTCAGGAGTTCAAGATCAGCCTGGGCAATACGGTGAACCCTGTCTCTATTGAAAAGACAAAATTAGCCGGGCGTGGTGACACATGCCTGTAATCCCAGCTACTTGGGAGGCTGAGGCAGGAGAATCACTTGAACTCGGGAGGTGGAGGATGCAGTGAGTCAAGATTGCGCCATTGCACTCCAGCCTGGGCAACAAGAGTAAATCTCCGTCTCACCAAAAAAATAAAAAATTAAAAAATTAAAAAAAAAAAAAACAGCCTGGGCAAAAGAGCGAGATCCTGCTTCTACAAAAAGTAAACAAAAATTGAGCCGGGTACGGTGGCTGATGCCTGTAATCCCTCACTTTGGGAAGCTGAGGTGGGCAGATTGCCTGAGCTCAGGAGTTCGAGACCATCCTGGCCAACATGGTGAAACCCCATCTCTAGTAAAATACAAAAAATTAGCTGGCCATAGTGGCGCGTGCCTATAGTCCCAGCTGCTCAGGAGGCTGAAGCATGAGAATTACTTGAACCCCGGAGGCGGAGGTTGCAGTGAGCCGAGATCACGTAAACAAAAATTAGCCAAGTATGGTGGCACAGGAGTCCTAGCTACTGGGGAGACGGAGGCAAGGGGAATCCCTGAGCCCAGGAGTTTGAGGCTGCATTGAACCACTGCACTCCAGGTTGGGCTTCAGAGCAAGAACCTGTCTCTAAAAAAGAAGGAAAAACCTTTTTGCTCTTCCAGTCTCATGGTGTAGCTGTCTCCCCACATAGGAAGCTGGAATATCATAGGAGATTCTCTGTCTTTCCTTTATGGACAGTCTTATCCCTTGCCAGGACCCCCATCACCACAGGAGGATAATGGGCAGTTACTGATATAAGAGGCTGAGATTTCTAATTTTATTCAAATCTTCGATCATATATTGATGAGTTGTAGTGGGGTAACATACTTAACAGTTTAGAAATCTGTTGGCTATCTGTTTTTCAGAGCTGGAGCCCTAATATGTTTAGTTATTGTTTTAAAAATGTTTTTGCATTGGTTGCTGTTTTTAGTGAATGCCAAATATATTGTCTTTAATTTTACTCTCTTAGGAAAATTAAGAGTTGTAAAAACACAAGTACATTCAAATTTACTAGTTGTTATCAAGGCTAAAGGCTTTATTTTATTGTCTTTGGTAATAGTGAGTAAGTGGAAGTACTCACTGATTGGTATCAGCAGTGAGTACTTCCACTTAGTTTGTTGTTTAGTGATCATATTAAAGTATTGATATTTTAAAAATATGTCTGGTACGTATTTCCAATGAATATAGGAAATCATTAAAAATGATGGGTTTTATGAGAATGTTATGTATTGATTATTGTTGAGAGGCTGAGTAATGTGTACACTGAGTTCATTATATTCTTTTCTATTGTATACCTTTGAAATTTTCATAATAAAACTTTTAAAAGTGGGTTTTGAGAAACCATAACATTTAGTAAAGCAAGGGTTCTTATATTTTCAAATGTCTACCAGTTTCTTTTAAATGTCTCCATTCTAAAGAAACTGTCTACCAATGGTGGGTATATTATTTTTCACTTAGGATATTTAAATTCTTTTCTTAAAATGTTTGTGATACATTTCATTAGAGATTTACATTTGTTCATTTTTAGAATAAATTCAGAAACTGAATTATAATCATTTTGAAATGAGTTACTTCTTATCCTACAGTTTAGTTCAGGATTTTTTAGACTACTACACTGAAAATATTCTGGGATGGTTTATAAATATATGGGGGAGAGGCAGATCCCTTAATGATTACATTGAAAAATGACTTTTTAAAATCACTGAAACAGGTTCCATGGAGATCAGGAATGTTATTACCAGGATGACCTACGTGTATTATCTAGTCTTACCAAAAAGGAACACATGAAAGGGAATGAGACCATGTTGGATTTTCGAACAAGTAAATTTGTTCTGCGTATTTCCCGTGACTCGTACCAACTCTTGAAGAGGCATCTTCAGGAGAAACAGAACAATCAGATATGGAACATAGTTCAGGAGCACCTCTACATTGACATCTTTGATGGGATGCCGCGTAGTAAGCAACAGATAGATGCGATGGTGGGAAGTTTGGCAGGAGAGGCTAAACGAGAGGCAAACAAATCAAAGGTATGGGAATGAACCTAAGAACTCTATAATGCAGATTATGAAAAATTGTAGCATTTCCATCTACATAAGTTACACATTTTTCTTACAGCTAGCTTGGGAACGATGTTTTTGTTTGTTTGTTTTTGTTTTTGTTTTGAGACAGTTTTGCTCTTGTCACCCAGGCTGGAGTGCAATGGCGTGATCTCAGCTCACTGCAACCTCCACCTCCCAGGTTCAAGTGATTCTTCTGCCTCAGCTTCCCGAGTAGCTGGGATTAGAGGCACACGCCACCACACCCGGCTAATTTTTGTATTTACTTTAGTAGAGAGGGTTTCACCATGTTGGCCAGGCTGGTCTCGAACTCCTGACCTCAGATGATCCACCCGCCTCCGCCTCCCAAAGTGCTGGGATAACAGGCGTGAGCTACTGTGCCTGGCCGCTTGGCAACAATTTTATACTGTATATAAAATTTTGTGTTCTAAGGGTGATGTTTATATGTGACAATTTGGGTATGGTTGCATTTTATAGAACCCTGAATGCAGTGGCTGAAACAAATAATTTTTCTCCCATAAAATGAATTTCAGAGGAAGGCCTTCCAGGGCTGGCATGAAGGCTCCACAGTGCCATAAAGGTCCCTGGCTCCTTCTAGTTTCTGGTCCACCATCTTTAGAATGTGGCTTTCTTTGTGCTCACAAATGGCTATTGCAGTTTCAGCATTGCAGCTCCATTTCAAGAAGGAAGAAGGGGGAGGACAAAAGGCATATCTGTGCTGAAGCTTTCCCTTTTTAATCAGGAAAACAATTTTTTTTTATACAACCGTACCCAATATACTTATATGGACATTCCTAGCTGCAAGGGAGCCTGGAAACAGAAATGATTTAACTGAGCACATTGCTACTCCAATAAAATCAGGGTTCTGTTAGTAAGGAAAAAGGGGAGAATGGCTATTGGGTAGACAAGTACAGAACCCTGCTTCAGAGTGTAAATTACTATTTTGTAATTGTAATTTATCCTATCGATGTAAAATGGGTATATTAATGAACAAATAATTTAAAAAATGTTGACTCTTTTGACTTGTAGGTATTTTTTGGTTTATTAAAAGAACCAGAAATTGAGGTACCTTTGGATGATGAGGATGAAGAGGGAGAAAATGAAGAAGGAAAACCTAAAAAGAAGAAGCCTAAAAAAGATAGTATTGGATCCAAAAGCAAAAAACAAGATCCCAATGCTCCACCTCAGAACAGGTGAGGAAAAAGCTTCAGGAACTTGTGTGTGGAGGTATGAGACAATATGTTATAGAGAGTTCAAGTTTGTTAATAGTCAAAAGGTAATTTTGACTCTCTTTTTCTTTCACAGAATCCCTCTTCCTGAGTTGAAAGATTCAGATAAGTTGGATAAGATAATGAATATGAAAGAAACCACCAAACGAGTGCGCCTTGGGCCAGACTGCTTACCCTCCATTTGTTTCTATACATTTCTCAATGCTTACCAGGTTGGTAAACTAATTGGGTGGTTTCTGCCTGGAGAGTCATGTAGAATGATGATTTACCATTAAGAGAGAAACAAATGTGTTAGCTAAAATGGAGTTTTGTTATTTAAACTCTGTTGTTTTTTTTTTTTTTTTTTTTTGAGATGGAGTCTCGCTCTGTCGCCCAGGCTGGAGTGCAGTGGCGCAATCTTGGCTCACTGCAAGTTCCGCCTCCTGGGTTCATGCTATTCTTCCGCCTCAACCTCCCCAGCAGCTGGGACTACAGGCACACGCCACTACACCCGGCTAATTTTTTGTATTTTTAGTAGAGATGGGGTTTCACTGTGTTAGCCAGGATGGTCTCGATCTCTGACCTTGTGATCTGCCCGCCTCGGCCTCCCAAAGTGCTGGGATTACAGGCGTGAGCCACCATGCCCAGCCTTTAAACTCTTAATATAATTTAAAGACAGCAGTCAGGAAAAGAGAATTGGATACTGCACAGAATAGAAGGCAATGTTTAATGGCATTTGTTTCACTGATCAGAATTCTGCTAGCCTTTGAGGAGTAGCAAATTGTGGTTCATCTCTGTTGAACTTGGTTTAAGTACTTATGTAAACTTATTTATCAATTTTTTTTTTTTTTTTTAAAGACAAGAGTCTTGTGCTGTCGCCCGAGTGGAGTGCAGAGGTGAGATCTCGGCTCACTGCATCCTCTGCCTCCCAGGTTCAAACAATTCTTGTGCCTTAGCTGCAGCCTCCTGAATAGCTGGGATTACAGGCACCTGCCACCATGCCCGGCTAATTTTTGTATTTTTAGTAGAGACAGGGTTTTGCCATGTTGCCCAGGCTGGTTTTGAACTCCTGACTTCAAGTGATCTGGCCGCGTCGGCCTCCCAAAGTGCTAGGATTACAGGTGTGAGCCACTGTGCCCAGTCATATAAACTTTATTTTATTATTTTAATTTAATTTTATTTTTTTGAAATAGAGTCTCGCTCTGACACCCAGGCTGGAGTGTGGTGGTGCGATCTCGGCTCACTGCAACCTCCGCCTCCCAGTTCAAGTGATTCTCCTGCCTCAGCCTTCCAAGTAGCTGGGATTATAGGCATGAGCCACCATGCCTGGCTAATTTTTGTATTTTCAGTAGAGACGGGGTTTCACCAGGTTGGCCAGGCTGGCCTCAAATTCCTGAGCTCAGGCGATCCACTCGCCTCAGCCTCTCAAAGTGCTGTGATTACAGGCATGAGCCACCACGCCTGGCCAAACTTAATATTTTATTTTTTTTATTTATTTATTTTTTGAGACAGAGGCTGGAGTGTAATGGCACGATCTCGGCTCACTGCAACCTCTGCCTCCTGGGTTCAAGTGATTTTCTTGCATCAGCCTCACAAGTAGATGGAATTACAGGTGCCCACCATCCTGCCCAGCTAATTTTGGTATTTTTAGTAGAGATGGGGTTTCACCATGTTGGCCAGGCTGGTCTCGAACTCCCAATCTCAGCTGATCCACCTGCCTCGGCCTCCCAAATTGTTGGGATTACAGGTGTGAGTCACTGTGCTTGGCCAATATTTTAAATCAAGGATTTAAAAAGTCTTTATATATTCCTTAAAATAGGATGTTGAGGATATATTTAGTATAGTGTGAAAATGATTAACATTTGCTTCCTGTTCTGTACTCTGAATACCCTAAAATAGTATTGTTTAGTCTAAACCTTTTATTGGCAGGGTCTCACTGCAGTGGATGTCACTGATGATTCTAGTCTGATTGCTGGAGGTTTTGCAGATTCAACTGTCAGAGTGTGGTCTGTAACACCCAAAAAGCTTCGTAGTGTCAAACAAGCATCAGGTAACTGAGATGACCTTTTGGAATGTGAACTTGCCATTAGTCTACACCAATCTTGATTCCATGAAAAACACACAGAAGATTGTGTTCTTTACAGAAATTCACTTGATTTTACTTTAACTCAAGATTCTAACATTCCCAACAGTGAAAAAAGCTTTGGAGTGACTGGGATGCTAGACTGGTTTAATTTCTTTAGGCCTCAGTTTTCTCATCTGTAGAATGAGTATTAGGCTAAAAAACTTAAAGTTAAAAATCTAACATTTTATGATTGCTTGTAAATCTTGAAAAATCTTTAAGGGATGGTACTTCCTGTTTTAGTCATAAAAATGGCTAATAAAGAACAAATAAGGTCAGGATTTTATTTGAAAGTTTTTTTGTTTTTGTTTTTTTGAGACAGAGTCTCACCCTGTCACCCAGGCTAGAGTGCAGTGGTGCAGTCTCGGCTCACTACAGCCTCCACCTCCCAGTTTCAAGAGATTTTCCTGCCTTAGCCTCCCCAGCTCCCCACTAATTGGGATTACAGGTGCCCACCACCATGCCCAGGTAATTTTTGTATTTTTAGTAGAGATGGGGTTTCACCATGTTGGCCAGGCTGGTCTCGAACTCCTGACCTCAAGTGATCCGCCTGTGTGGCCTCCCAAAGTGCCAGAATTATACGTGGCTCACTGCAACCTCTGCCTCCCGGGTTCAAGCGATTTTCCTGCCTCCACACCCGGCCTGAGATAAAGTTTATTATTTAAATAAAACAATGTATTTTAAATTATTTTAATACGTCTATAGGTTATTTTTATTTTTATTTTTATTTTTTTTTTAGATGGGGTCTCACTCTGTTGCCCAGGCTAGAATGCAGTGGTGTGATCACGGCTCACTGCAGCCTCCAATCCCTGGGCTGAAGTGATCCTCCCACTTCAGCCTCCTGAGTAGCTGGGACTACAGGTGTGTGCAACCACACTGGCTAATTTTTTATTTTTTATAGAGACAGGGTTTCTCCATGTTGTCCAGGCTGGTCTTGAACTCCTGAGCTCAAGCAATCTGCCTACCTTAGCCTCCCAGAGTTCTGAGATTACAGGTGTGAGCCACCATGCCTGGCTCATAGTTTTCATTTTTGTGAAACACTGTGGCATAGTGAGCGAAACCGAGTTTCAGTCCTGGTTCCCACACTGAGTAGCTGTGTGCACTCTAGCAAATTATCTATTCTGAATGTCAATTTCTTCTTTTACACGCTGAGATGATACCACCTAATTTAGAGGGATTAGCACAGTGTGGTTGGTATATAGGAGGAAATTTTCAAATGTTAATTCCTCTCCTGAACTGTGGTATGATTACTTTAAAAGTTTTGATGAATGTACTTTTAAAACATCAATATTTCTGGACCATTTTAGATCTTAGTCTTATAGACAAAGAATCAGATGATGTCTTAGAAAGAATCATGGATGAGAAAACAGCAAGTGAGTTGAAGATTTTGTATGGTCACAGTGGGCCTGTCTATGGAGCCAGCTTCAGTCCGGATAGGTAAAATACAAACAATAAAAATTAAATACTGCTATGTTATATTGAAATTATATAAAAGTCAACTACTGGAAACATTATGCAAATACTGGGAAAATTCTGATAAAAATCTCATGGTTGTCGTTCATTATCTTTTAGAATCTTGCCGTTTGCTAATTCATCTTTGAATCCTGATGTTTGTACACGGTAGCAATTTAATGTATACTCTTTTTTTTTTTTTTTTTTTTTTTAAGACGGAGTTTCACTCTTGTTGCCCAGGTTGGAGTGCAATGGAGTGATCTCGGCTCACCGCAACCTCTGCCTCCTGGGTTCAAGTGGTTCTCCTGGCTCAGCCTCCCAAGTAGCTGGGATTACAGACCTGCGCCACCACACCTGGCTAATTTTGTATTTTTAGTAGAGACAGGTTTTCTCCATGTTGGTCAGGCTGGTCTTGAACTCTCAACCTCAGGTGATCTGCCCACCTTGGCCTCCCAAAAGTGCTGGGACTACAGGCGTGAGCCACTGCGCCCAGCCTGTATACTCAAATTTATAGAATCAAAATGCACAGTTTCAGGGCTTACTGGTTTTAAAAATTAGCTTTAGTATTTTCTTCTTTTCTTTTTTTTCTTTTTTAATTATTTTTATGTGTTACCCAATGGTAAATAACCAACCAAAGCTTTAGTTTTATAGAACTCCATTAGGGGTTGAAATGCTTCAATTGGGTCCCTGCATTGTGTCTTCTGGCTGCTTCATCAAATTTAAGACAAATTCCTGACATTAATGGCATATTAGCTAGTAATTGAGGATTTATCTTTCTATAATCAAAAGTACTAAGAGTAAATGAAAAAGGAAATTCGAAATTGGTTTTGTTTCCCTTTAGGTGTATGATTACAATGTCATCCTATGTGTATAGGTATTTGCCTATTTTTCATGATCTCTAACACTGTAAAAATGGGGGGAGGGTGTTTTGTATTCATAATACCCTTAGTATATTACTTGGATAGATAAAAGCTTTCAGGCCAGGGACAGTGGCTCATGCCTGTAATCCCAGTACTTTGGGAGGCCAAGACTGGCGCATCACCTGAGATCTGGAGTTCGAGACCAGCCTGGCCAACGTGGAAAATCCCGTCTCCACTAAAAGTACAAAAATTAGCAGGGCATGATGGTGCCCGCCTGTAATCCTGGCTACTTGGGAGGCTGAGGCAGGAAAATCATTTGAACCTGGGAGGCGGAGGTTGCAACGAGCCGAGATCGCACCACTGCACTCCAGCCTGGGCAAGAAGAGCTAAACTCCATCTCAAAAAAAGAAGAAAAGAAAAAAAGATAATAACCTTCCATTCATCAAGATTTCATCATTATGAAACTTTGAGAATTAGGTTTTTTGTTGTTTGATAAGGTTTTGCCAGATGATACATTTTTACTTGAGGGAAACGTCTGATTTCAGTGAAAACTGTAATACCTTCTGACTACCAATCCGTTGTGTTTATCCTTGAAAAAGGTAGAGAATTATTAGCATGTCTATAGTGTTTTTTTTTTTTTCTTCAAAAGACATTTCCTTTTTAATTCTTAAATAGCATACACAGCATAGGAAAATAGCATCTTTATTTTAGGGTCAAAAATTGTTGAGTTTTAAGTGACATATCACATTTCCTAAACTTTCTCAATTGACCTTACTTGACTATACTTTGGTAATTACCCCGGTACTTTTTTCTTGTAAAGGACTGATTTTCCGTACGTTTCTGTATCATCTTACCTCATTCAGTAGGTGCTCGGTGTATGTAGAGTGTCAGAGCTAACATTAGTTTGGTTAGTTCTTTCAGTTGATACCTACTGTGAATTGCATGAATGAATTAAAAGTGAGATGTAGCATGTTAGCTATATTTAATATATTCAAATATATGTAAAATATTCAAGTGTATATAAAATATTTAATGTATTCAAATGTATATAAAACTGGACAGGTGACCAAAGGTTACTCTGGGAGTCAAATATATTACCTTCTCTTCTCTCAGGAACTATCTGCTTTCCTCTTCAGAGGACGGAACTGTTAGATTGTGGAGCCTTCAAACATTTACTTGTTTGGTGGGATATAAAGGACACAACTATCCAGTATGGGACACACAATTTTCTCCATATGGATATTATTTTGTGTCAGGGGGCCATGACCGAGTAGCTCGGTAAGAACACTGTGATCTTATGACTGGGTGTATTCAATGAATAGAATGGTTTCTTGTTGGGAATTACAGCAGCCAGCCAAATTCATTTACACTTCCATTGTTGAGGATCAACTTTCTGAGAAGCTTTTGCATTTGTAACTTATTTGAAATTGGGGCCGGGCGCAATGGCTCACGCCTGTAATCCCAGCCCTTTGGGAGGCCGAGGTGGGCGGATCACCTGAGGTCAAGAGTTCGAGACCAGCCTGGTCAACGTGGTGAAACCCCTTCTCTACTAAAAATACAAAAATTAGCTGGGCGTGGTGGTAGTCGCCTGTAATCCCAGATATTCAGGAGGCTGAGACAGGATAATCATTTGAACCCAAGAGGCGGAGGTTGCAGTGAGCTGAGATCGCACCATTGCACTCCGGCCTGG
>NW_012101809.1:4941327-4944078 GCF_000951045.1 Mandrillus leucophaeus
TTGGTCAGGCTGGTCTCGAACTCCTGACCTCATGATCCACCTACCTCAGCCTCCCAAAGTGCTAGGATTACAAGCGTGAGCCACCGTGCCTGGACAAGACTTCAGCTTAAAAAAAAAAAAAAATTGTACCAGATGAACTCTCAGGACTGAGAGTCTCATTCTTCTTCCCCTCAGTTAACTAGTAAGTGGGGGGCCCACTCAGAAATAACTTTTCATATGGATGTTTCTGTATTTATTTTGTATGGATTTTTGGCATTTCACAGCTATGTACTAATTGTTGTCTTTTGCTTTCAATAACTTTATAAAAGGCTCTGGGCTACAGACCACTATCAGCCTTTAAGAATATTTGCTGGCCATCTTGCTGATGTGAATTGTACCAGATTCCATCCAAATTCTAATTATGTTGCTACGGGCTCTGCAGACAGAACTGTGCGACTCTGGGACGTCCTAAATGGTAACTGTGTAAGGATCTTCACTGGACACAAGGTATTTTACACTCTTATTATTCCAGCATCCAAGGTTGCTTTCAAGATAAAAATATTTTTTAAACAAGTGACACATAAATTTTGCAGACACCATTCTTACTACAAAACTTTAAAATTTTGTCTTATTTTCCTAGACATACTTTACTCTGATCCTTTCTATGAACTTCTTTTGTAGGGACCAATTCATTCCTTGACATTTTCTCCCAATGGGAGATTCCTGGCTACAGGAGCAACAGATGGCAGAGTACTTCTTTGGGATATTGGACATGGTTTGATGGTTGGAGAATTAAAAGGCCACACTGATACAGTCTGTTCACTTAGGTTTAGTAGAGATGGTGAAATTTTGGCATCAGGTAAATGACTATTAATGGCTTTATGGTAAATGCTATGTTAAGAGGAAACAGTGTTGACGATTGCAAAACTAAGTCCTTGTGTTTTAGGTTTTGCTTCCCTTTAGCTATGATTCCAGAGTGTCACCCTATACATGAATTACTTCTCAGGTTAAAGTACCGCTTGAAATGCTCCTTAGGAAGGAATAGAGTTGTTGGTCAAGTTTAGATTTTTCACCCAAAATGTACAGTAGATACATAAAGTGTACTGGACAAAATGTCCAAATGTAAATATGATGGATGCAACTAATGGTTTCCTTTGACTTCCCCTTAGGTTCAATGGATAATACAGTTCGATTATGGGATGCTATCAAAGCCTTTGAAGATTTAGAGACCGATGACTTTACTACAGCCACTGGGCATATAAATTTACCTGAGAATTCACAGGAGTTGTTGTTGGGAACATATATGACCAAATCAACACCAGTTGTACACCTTCATTTTACTCGAAGAAACCTGGTTCTAGCTGCAGGAGCTTATAGTCCACAATAAACCGCCGGTATTAAAGACCTTTTGGAAGCTACTGTTTTTGAAAAGGGAGACTAAAAGCAAATACCTCAGTGATTAATATTTAAGCTACAAAGAATGTTTTTGTCTATATGGATCTGGAAGTATGCTGCTTGGAAAATCTGAACGGGACAGTTCCACGTTTCTATAGCAACCACATTTGACTAATTTCCGTTAGTTGAATAAGAGGTATTATGATCATGGAGGGGACATTTATGGTGCTTTGGATTGTGTGGAAACTATGCATTTTCTGTTCAAATGCTACTTTAATTTATTACGTTTAGAAAAAAAGTTGATTTCAATAATTCATCCTGCTTCAAGATTCAAATTCAGAAATATACTATCATCTTGAATTTTAGCTGAAGAATCCTATGAGCATGTATGTTTCTGCTGTAAAAACGTAGTTACTGTATGGCACTCAAAAACTGTTAAATGATCCACTAACTTTTTTTTTCTCGGCCCATGATTAGTGGAATGTATGTAACTAGGTGGGGTTCCTTTGTTAGATCTAGATGAATTACAACCATCCACTGACATCTGAATTTATATACCTGTTGAGTTTTGAGTGCACCCAAACACTCGATAAACCAGGTGAAGAAATTTAGCTTCCATGTTCTACTTCAGCTAAAACAGCTACATACGACCTAGTACACTTGAAGTCAGACAGACATTTCAGTTGCTTACCTCCAGTACTGAGCCTTGCTTTGGGAAACTAAAAGATTTAGACCAAGTCACTGCCAGTTTTTGCCTTTGTTGCATTTTGTACAGTTTTTATATTTTTGATATCTTGTAAATAAAGACAACCAGCTTTTCCAGGTTCATAATTTATTGTACAAATTGAATCATCACATGATGAGTTGGGATTAGCTTCTCCAGGCATGGGAACTTAGCAGATGAGGTTAAGAACTGTAGACAGTTTAAAATCCTATAAGCAAAGCAAACAGTTTAGATACAAATGTGGTCAGCTTTACTTTGAAGACATTCAAGAATTACTAAGATAACATGAACCCATTGAAACTGAATGCAAATTTATTAGATTGTCAAAGATGTGACACCAAAAAAATTAAAGTCTATCTCAGATTAATACTTTTTTTTTTTTTTTTGAGACAGAGTTCGCTCTTGTTGCCCAGGCTGGAGTACAATGGCACGATCTTGGCTCACTGCAACCTCCGTCTCCTGGGTTCAAGTGATTCTCCTGCCTCAGCCTCCTAAGTAGCTGGGATTACAGGCATGTGCCACCACACCCGGCTAATTTTTTGTATTTTTAGTAAAGATGGGGTTTCACCATGTTGGTCAGGCTGGTCTCGAACTCCTGACCTCATGATCCACCTACCTCAGCCTCCCAAAGTGCTAGGATTACAAGCGTGAGC
>NW_012101809.1:4946883-4947898 GCF_000951045.1 Mandrillus leucophaeus
AAAAAAAAAAAAAAAAAAAAAAAAAGCAATTGGGGCAGGAGTATTATTATATCTGCAATTACATCTATATGAATCCTGGTTTTTAAAAAATAGTTAACTAACAGTCCTCCCTTCCACCCCCATCAGATGCTTAACCTTGTCTTCCATACCACTGTGAGCACCTTTATGTTTCTCTGTCATCTTCTTAGAAGTTGAGGATAAGGTAGTTCAGGTTAGAAACTATTTGGCCAGGTGCAATGGCTCACGCCTGTAATCCCAGCACTTTGGGAGGCCAGGAGTTCCAGACCAGCCTGGCCAACATGACGAAACCCCGTCTCTACTGAAAAAAAAAGAAAAAATACAAAAATTAGCCGGGTGTGGTGGCACATGTCTGTAGTCTCAGCTACTCAGGAGGCTGAGGCAGAATTGCTTGAACCCAGGAGGTGGAGGTTGCAGTGAGCCGAGATTGCACCACTGCATTCCAGCCTGGGTGACAGAGTGAGACCGTCTCAAAACAAAACAAAACAACTATTTGGTGGCCAGAATGAGGGGAAAATACTTTTCTGTGGTTTAGACTAGGAATAGGGGAGGAAGAATATACAGAGAATTGGAGTTCTAGAACTTAAGTTTTGGCTGGCTACAGTGGTATACACGCCTGTAGTCCCAGCTACTGGGGAGGCTGAGGTGGGAGGATTGCTGGAACCCGGAGTTTGAATCCAGCTTGGGCAACAGAGCAAGACCTCAGAATTATTTTTTTTTGAGACAGAGTCTTGCTCTGTTGCCCAGGCTGGAGTGCAGTGTCGCCATCTCAGCTCACTGCAACCTCTACCTTCTGGGTTCAAGCAGTTCTCCTGCCTCAGCCTCCTGAGTAGCTGGGATTATAGGCGTGTGCCACCATTCCCAGCTAATTGTTTGTATTTAGTAGAGACGGGGTTTCACCATGTTGGTCAGGCTGGTCTCGAACTCCTGACCTCATGATCCACCTACCTCAGCCTCCCAAAGTGCTAGGATTACAAGCGTGAGCCACCGTGCCTGG
>NW_012101809.1:4956323-4959923 GCF_000951045.1 Mandrillus leucophaeus
TAAAAATACAAAAAAATTAGCCATGAGTGGTGGTGTGCACCTGTAATCCCAGCTACTCGGGAGCCTGAGTCAGAAGAATCGTTTGAACTAGGAGGCAGAGGTTGCAGTGAGCCAAGATCATGGCATTGCACTCCAGCCTGGGCAACGAGTGAAACTCCATCTCAAAAAAAAAAGAAAAAAAAAAAAGATAAAAATGTGAAGGAGAGCTACAGCAGATGAGGATGTGGCATTTGGGCTTTCCACATATCATCTATTGCCAACACAACAACTCATTTAAAGGATCGACAAATGGGGGTTGGAGGATTATAAGAAGAAAATAAAACCTATGGGGATTTAAGGATAAGACAGAATTACATAAAAATTGGAAACAAACTAGAAAAAGAAATATTTGCAACTGATATAAAAGGTTGGTTAACGATTACACAAAGAGCTTCCAAGTCTGCAACCTCTGCCTCTTGGGCTCAAGCTATTCTCCTGCCGCAGCCTCCCGAGTAGCTGGGATTACAGGCGCCTGCCACCACACCCGGCTGATTTTTGTATTTTTAGTAGAGATGGGGTTTCACCATGTTGGCCAGGCTGGTCTCAAACTCCTGACCTCAGGTGATCCGCCTGCCTCGGCCTCCCATTGTGCTGGGATTATAGGCACAAGCCACTGCCCCTAGCCTCTTTTTTTTTTGAGACAGGTCTTGCTCTTTTGCCCAAGCTGGAATGCAATGGCATGTTCTCAGCTCACTGTAACCTTTGCCTCCTGGACTAAAGCAGTTCTCCCACCCTGGCTAATTTTTGTTTTGGTAGAGATGGGGTTTCATCATGTTGCCCAGGCTGGTCTTGAACTCCTGGGCTCAAGTCATCTGCCTGCCTTGACCTGCCAAAGTGCTGGGATTACAGGTATGAGCCACTATACTAGGCCTCTTTTTTTTCTTGTATGCTATAAATTTTGCAAAATGACAGTGGTTTATTTTTATAGTAAATGTTGGGGAAAGATCCTAACATCAAAATGGCTTAAGTTATAAAGGTTTAAATGTCAACTTCTTACCATTTATGTTGCTTTCACAGCTGGAGTTTTTTTGGACCTTAACTTGAAATATAAGACAATCAAAGCAATGCTTCCATATGTGGCCAGTACACACTGAGAAAGAAAGAAAAAAGTAAACAAGACTTGTTGCATCTATATTATTTTAAAATATAACTGCTTAAAGTTATCATTAATACTTACATTCCTTCTACCTGTGAGAGTATAAGAGTTGAAATATTTTTTAATACCAGTGAACTGGTATTGCGCATCATTTTCTGGACCTGCCATGATTTCAATCTTTTAAAAAAAGAAAGAAAGCAACAATAAATTGGTTTGGATGTAATTTAAAAGTAAATAAATTTTGTCTTGTTTTAGTCTAAAAACTCAAGGTCACTGCATATAAATACTGTAAATATTTATCTATATCTCACCCAACACAGCAGTAGCAAAGATGGTGGAAAAAGCCTTCCTGATAAGCTTTTGGAAGTAGGATTTTACCTTGATTGCTATTTCATGAACACCTCAGAATACATAAAATCACTCAGCATAAGAGGAGAACACAATAGCCCCTGCTAAGTTCATTCTCTGACCCAATACAAATTAATGTTTTCATTCCTGGCTCCATCACACCACAGTACGTTGAATTAATCCATTTTAAGGCTACTCGAAAATTGGAGCTGCTATTTTTCAAACGTTCTCCACGGGTGATCATCAACAGCTCAACTACAAGCCCTACTTTTACAATTTTTCTTGTTATAAGTAATTTAGGACCTCCATGGGACGGGAGAAGGGATCACTTACTAAATGGAGTTGATAATAGCTACTGGTGGTAGTAAGGAAGCTGGAATCCTTGCACCACCACCAAAATAGATAAAAGATTTAAATGTAAATAGTGAAACCAGAAAGTCCTGGAAGAAAACATGGGGAAATATTTAAGTCATCTCAGGTAAGGGAAAATATTAAGAAAAAAAAGCCAAAAGCAAAAAGACAAAACATAAAAGGATAACCAACCTATTAGTCAAAGAAATGTCAAATGAGACCAATATTTAATCAAATGAGCAAAGATAAAATTATGGTAAGTAGTAGTATTAAGTACATGAGAAAACAATAATTCTCTCTCTGTTGCTTGGAGTACAAACTGGTACAACTGGCCGGGCGCAGTGGCTCACGCCTGTAATCCCAGCACTTTGGGAGGCCGAGGCGGGCAGATCATGAGATCAGGAGATCGAGACCATCCTGGCTAACACGGTGTAACCCCATCTCTACTAAAAATACAAAAAATTAACCGGGCGTGGTGGCAGGCACCGCTAGTCCTGGCTACTCGGGAGGCTGAGGCAGGAGAATGGTGTGAACCCGGGAGGCAAAGGTTGCAGTGAGCTGAGATCGCGCCACTGCACTTCAGCCTGGGCGACAGAGCGAGACTCCGTCTCAAAAAAATAAACAAACAAAAAAATAAACTGGTACAACCTTCAGAAAGTCCAATTTGGCAGTATCTATCGAATTATAAAATGAGTGTACCCTTCCATCTAGCTGCTTTTTTTCTCCAGGAATTTCAATATTACCCTTATTGAAATATTACAAAGTGGAAACACATTGTGTGGTTCAAAGATGGTCAATGAAATATTGTTTATGAAAATCTTAAAAGTCTATTTATAGAAGACTCATTAAAAAATGGTTTCCATTAAACGACACAAAATATTCACAGATCTTTGTGTACCGACATGGGAAGATGTCCCAAGTAACATTAAATGTTGTAAGAAAAATCTTATTTCTGGATTTTATAAAGCACGTCAATGGTTCTCTGATTCTTGTCCCTAGACCAGCAGCATTAGCATCACTGGAAACTTGTTAGTGCACATTCTTAGGCCCTACCTATTGAATCAGAAACTCTGGGCCCAGGAATCTATTTTAATAAGGCTTCTAGATAATCCTGAAGCATGCTAAAGTTTGAAAAATACTGCAGTAAATGAAATAGAAAAACAAATAGTGTATTAAAAAAACTCTGGAAGAATATATAGCAAAGGCGGCTTAATCTATAGTACCTGTGTATTTTACAAAGGCATGAATTTCTTTTATAGACAAGATATATTCGAAAGGTCACCAGAACAAGAGCTGAAAATTCGTATGCATGACCGCCTATCTACCACGACCGACGCCACGCCGAGTCGATTGGCAACACAGACGAGCCGGTCGAGGTCCGGTCGAGATTGGTAGGCAGTGACAGTGACTCAGCTGGGTCTTGATGAAATGGAAGAGGGAGATATCTGTGAGGGAGTCATTGCTATGGAAACTGGAACTCCCCCATTCAAAGGCTTTCAGAGGCATTCTTGTGTAAAGAATTGGCAATGAAAATTTGAGAAAAATGACCTTAATTTTCAAGTTTCAAGAAGGTTCTTGGAGCAATGAAGGAAATCCAAACTTCCTTAGGCCTCTTCAGAGACCTTGGCCAGTCTAGCCCAAGTTAGGAAAATCTCCATTAAAAGTAACTTTATACACTTGATCTTAGCCAACAGAAGCGATAAAAGCAACTTTGTAATGTAGCTATCAACTGTTTCACTTTACTAAACTTACTAAAGACATACTCC
>NW_012101809.1:4959973-4963067 GCF_000951045.1 Mandrillus leucophaeus
CATTCATTTCATGATACATTTTTGGATTCATTTCTTAGGGTGTGAAGTAGGTTTTTAGGAGAAACGCTACAGAAAACAAGGGCTTAACTTTGACCATTAACTGAAAACCTCCACTACATTACATCTAACGAAACTTTTTAGGAGAATATGCCTAGCAATACTAAGGTGCTTTAAATTTCCTTTACACATAATATGGGAGGAAGGCTGATGTTTTGTGATATCCCACAGAAGACTAATTCTGACTGCAGGGAAGTGCATGGTTCAAGAACTGAAATCAATCACTCAAGTTAGTCTGGGTCTTAAAGGAGGAGGACTCTCGAGAGGCTCAAATGGAGGGTGAAATGGGGAACGGGGTTGTTGCTGGTGAGAATGATGGAGTAAGGTCGAAAAACTTGGTTCTGCATTCTTCAGCATGCGGCAGGTTACTTTAGGGCAAACATAAAGGAACCCTTATGTTTACAGTGCCCTTTGTAAGACTCCCAGTTGTGATTTAATGTTGTTAAATGGTGGTCTGTTTTAATTAAGCTGCTAACAGCTCTTCTTGAGACAAGGTCTTGCTCTGTTGTCCAGGCTGGAGTGCAGTGGCATGATCTCGGCTCACTGCAATCTCCGCTTCCCGGAGTCAAGCGATTCTCCCGCCTCAGCCTCCCGAGTAGCTGGAACTACAGGCGCGCGCCACCATGCCCGGCTACTTTTTGTACTGTTGGTAGGGACGGGGTTTCACCATATTACTCAGGCTGGTCTCGAACTCTGGACCTCAGGTGATCTGCCCGCCTCGGCCTCCCAAAGTGCTGAGATTACAGGCGTGAGCCACCGCTAATCCTTCCGTGCCTCTCTCCATCTGTGAGATGGGCACTTTATTAAAGGTTCAAAGTGACCAGTAGCTCTTGTTACTTTCTCTATTCCTCGATATTACTATTTTCCTTTCTAACTTAACACCTACCTGGAATGGTGAGATCACGAGGTAAGGAAGGCAAAGATGAGTGACAACCACTCACGTAACAGAAGCAGTCTCTTGCACTCAAGGAGTTTACAGCTCTCTGTTCTGGCTACCTCTTAGGAAAGGCCTTCCCACTGACAGTCTACAGACTGAAATCTAACCTTTTTACAGCGGGCCTGGCGAACTGTAGGGGCCAGGCCACATTCACTCGCTTTGAAAAAGGCTGCAGTGTAGCTAAAGGAGGCCCGGCTGGCCAGCTTCCTAAGCACAGCTCGGTGGGAACAAACAGCTATGTACATACAGAAGAAAAGAGGTTAATTCGGCCGGTGATGGGGGTCAGAAGCCCTAGTCCTCGTCCAATATTACGTCACTGGGTGACCTCGGGGGACGCTTCGCGGAGGGCCTCATTTTTCTCCACTGGCGAATGCAATTAAGGGTCTTCGGAAACTGTGGGAGCCCTTGGGCGCACCTATGCACCTCACCTCCAGGCTTCTCACCCGCTGGCCGCCCCCTTGCGCCCCTAGTTTTTTCTAGCTCCTTTCCCATTCCGCACCGTTTCTCTCCTCGAAAACTAAGACCTCGAGGTGTTCCTCGGCCAGAAACGGCGGGCGGTCCAAGCCCAGCCTCCCCTCTTCACCCACCTGCCAAAGCCAAAAATTCCGCAGCTGGTGTCCTTCAACAAAAGTAATCACCTCTCTTCCCGGCCGGAAGAAGCCGCCTCCCCCGCACGCGTTTAGCCGGCCACCGCGATTCGGCCTTCTGCGATGATTGGCTACGGCTCCAAGTCCCGCCCTTCCGATTCCTTTCTCTAGGTCACCTCCGCAACATGGCAACGGAAGTAGGGTGTTGAGCCCGCCCACACTTCCGGAAAATTGCTCTGGAGCATAGGTATCCTGGTCTCCACGTGTGTGAGTACCGCGGTTCGAGCTCAGTGCTAGCGGGGTGCTGACGCCGCGGGGCGGGTGAGTAAAGGGAGAGGCGAAAAAGGAGGAAACCTCATGGCTGTCAGGTCTCTCCCAGGCCTGGGTCCCTGCCAGGTACCGGCTAGATGAGTGTGGTTCGGCCACCTTAGCCCCGCTTCGAAGCCGGCTCTGTGCTAGCAGCCCCTGTAACTCCAGGCTTTGTGTTCCGAAAGTAGCCTAAGTATCTTAGGTGCCCCTGGATCTCCTTACTTTTTGGAGCCTCAGTTTCCCTTTGTTTGAAAGGAAATTAAGGGTGAAATTCCCAGCAAACCAAACCCCCTGAACTTTCCTGTTTCTTTGATACCCATCCCTGATTCCATATCCTTGACCCCACCCGGTCATCACTTCTCTAGTCTTAAGCCCTTCTAGATTCTTATTGCCAAGTGTCTGTCAAAACTAACCTCTCCTGTCTTCTGTTTTCACACCCAGTTCTGGTTCTCCTGGTTTCTCTACTGTCCTGCACTTGAATCCTTTCTTTTTCTTTTTCTTTTTTTTTTTAAATCACTGAGATAACAGGAAACAATGCATTTGAATCCTTCTACCAAATTTACTTGCCTTCAGTACTGTCCCTCTTCATGTCCAATCTATAGTCTGCAGTATATTTTTCTTGCTTATTGTTCTGTCGCTTTCCCTGCTTAAGTCTCTGACTTGCCAAAGTAAACTACCCATATCTAATTCAAGGTCTTCCACAAAAAAGCCCAACTTCTCCTTTAATGTTTTGAGACGGAGTCTTGCCTTGTCCCCCAGGTTGGAGTGCAGTGGCATGAGCTGAGCTCAATGCAACCTCCGCCTCCCAGCCTCAAGCAATTCTCCCGCTTCAGCCTCCCGAGTAGCTGGGCTAATTTTTGCATTTTTGGTAGAGACGGGGTTTCGCCGAGTTGACTATGCTGGTCTCAAACTCCTGACATCAGATGATCTGCCCGCCTCAGGCTCCTGAAGTGCTGGCATTACAGGTGTGAGCCATGGTGCCCAGCCTCCTTTAAAATTTAACTGCAGTTTTTATGCTTTAATCTCCCAGTGGTCTAGCTGAATAATTCTTCAGAGACAACAGCAAGCCTTTGAACAGTTGTTTGATAAGGAAATTGCTGGTGTTTATTGAAATAATAGGCTTTTCCCATCCATGTCTTTTCTCACATTCCCTTCTACCTGTCAAACTTCTGTTCATCTTTTACCCTTCAGCAAAAAGGATCTT
>NW_012101809.1:4963252-4989358 GCF_000951045.1 Mandrillus leucophaeus
TTTTAGTAGAGACGGGGTTTCACCGTGTTAGCCAGGATGGTCTTGATCTCCTGACCTCGTGATCCTCCCGTCTCGGCCTCCCAAAGTGCTGGGATTACAGGCTTGTGCCACCGCACCGGCCTAGGATCTTCTTTAGGAAGCTTGCCTCCTTTACTGAAGCCTTATCCCTTCCTACATCTTTGTGATCATTTATAATCCAATTTACATTTTAAGTTACTTACATAATTGTTTTATCTTCAAAAAGTGCTTATTCTTTGAAGGCAGAGAATTATATATTCATCTGTAGAGCTACAGTGTATCTCTGACTTAACTGTAGCTGCTTAGTGAGTATTTGCTACATTGAATCTATAACTTACTTTTCTGGAAGAAGGTGGGTGGACTTGTGGTTTTGAAGCAGAGACCTTTGGAAAGATAAAGTATGGATTATCCCGGGCCTGACATCTAAACCATCTATATTGTAGTTCTGAATGTTGTCTAGCATATTGCTGGAACAGTCTGTCTCTTGCCTCGTTGATCACACCTTTCTGAAATCTGCTATGAAGAGAACATGTCACCATTATCTTTTGCATTGTTTTTAGGAGACCCAAACATGGCAGCCCTGGAGGAAAGCTTCCCCCGAGGAGGTACAAGAAAGATCCACAAACCAGAGAAAGCTTTCCAGCAGTCAGTTGAACAAGACAACTTATTTGATGTAAGTAGTATGCTTGTTTGGTGACACTCACTGGAAACTTTTACTCTAGGGTCTTGTGAAAAATGAGCCTTATTTGAGAATGTGTTATTTTCCAGAATTTTTTTTTTGCGTTGAAGTCTGTGTCTATAAATTTAATTCATTTAGAGAGGCCGTACCACCACGATCCTGTATCTTTTGAAACTTGGCATTTAGTATTAGAGTTTAAAGTACAGTTGTTAGCTGGGTGTAGTGGCTCATGCCTGTAATCCCAGCAGTTTGGGAAGCCGAGGCAGGCGGATTAATTGAGGCTAGGAATTCAATACTAGCCTGGCCAACATGGTGAAACCCTGTCTATACTAATACCAAAACTTGCTGGTCATGGTGGTATACCTGTAGTCCTAGCTACTTGGGAGGCTGAGGCATGAGAATTGCTTGAAATGACAAGGCGGAGGTTGCAGTGACCCAATATTGTGCCATTGCTCTCCTGCCTGGGTGAGAGAGCGAGACTCTGTCTCAAAAAACACACAAACAAAATAAAGTGCTGCAGTTTCTTGTTCTTAGGCTCTCTTTGCTATGTGCCATGTTGATGAAGGATGGAGAGGAAGCAGTTTTTTTTTTTTTTGAGACGGAGTCTCACTCTGTTGCCCATGCTGAAGTACAGTGGCGTGAGTAGCTGGGATTACAGGTGCCTGCTACCATACCTGGCCAATTTTTGTATTTTTGTTAGAGACAGGGTTTCACAATGTTAGCCTGACTGGTCTGAAACTCCTGACCTCAGATGATCCGCCCACCTTGACCTCTCAAAGTGCTGGGATGACAGGTGTGAGCCGCTGCGCCCAGCCGATGTTTTTCTTGTTTTTGTTTTTGTTGTTTAAAGAGATGGGGAGGGATGATGTTTCACTCTGTTACCCAGGCTGGACTTAAACTCCTGGGCTCAGTCGATCCTTCCTCCTTAGCCTCCTGAGTAGCTGGAACAGCAGGCATGTTCCACTGTGCCTGACTGATCATTGCATTTTTACATGGGTTCCACATGTAATGGTCAGAATTTACATTAGACTTCACAGTCTCACCTAGACTAGACTGTGCTCCAAATGCTTGGGGAAAGGGAACTAACATTTGAGTGTGTGGCTTTAGGTCTATATTATGTAACCTTTTCAACTGTGCTGTAAAGCAGCAATTGCAGTTCCATGATGAGGAACAGTGTCTTGCTCTGTCGCCCAGGCTGGAGTGCAGTGTTGTGATCTCAGCTCACTGCAATCTCTGCTTCCTGGGTTCAAACGATTCTCCTGCATCAGCCTCCGGAGTACCTGGGACTATAGGTGTGTGCTGCCATGCCCGGCTAAATTTTTTTGTATTTTTAGTGTAAAAAAATACAGCCTGTTGGCCAGGCTGGTCTTTAACTCCTAGTCTCAAGTGATCAGCCCGCCTTGGCCTCCCAGAGTGCTGGGATTACAGTCAGGAGCCACTGTGCCTGGACTTTATATAATTTAGCTGAAACCACATAGCTTGTTATGGTTGAAAAGATGAGAGTTTAACTTGGGTCTGTGTAACTCCAGTGTCCATTTTCATGCACTCTTCTACATTGCTTCTCAAACTGAGGAACCCCAGTGTTCATCCCAGTCAAGAGAGGAAGAACAGAGAGGAAGAACACAAGAGAGAAGAGACTTTGGGAACATGAAGGAGGCTTCTCAGACCTTGGGCAGAGGGAGCATTGGCAGCTCTTTTTTTTTTTTTTTTAAACAAGAATTAAAGGAACACTTGGGAGTGGGATGGAGTAGGGTGGAGTGAAGGAGTAACAAAGCAAGGTGAGTGATTACCTGAAATAGGAGGGAAAAGTCAGATTGCTTCTTACTCTTTTGGGTCTTTGTGGGTTCCCCCTACCCGCTTCTAGATTTCTACTGAAGAGGGATCCACCAAAAGAAAAAAGAGCCAGAAGGGGCCAGCAAAAACAAAAAAGTTGAAAATCGAAAAGAGAGAAAGCAGCAAGTCCGCAAGAGAGAAGTTTGAAATCCTTAGTGTTGAGGTTTGTTAAAGTTGGTTTTCATTTAAACAATTGACCTTGGTTGCTTAAGTTTGTGTATGTTCTTTCTCTCTTCTTCCCTTCTTTTTTCCCTTAATTCCATTTTCCCCTTAATATATTATACTTCGTGTGTGTGTGTAGAGATTCTTGCAATTTATGATAAGGACTGAGCATAATTTCATTCTGTTGCTAACCGATGCTAGGAATCTTTTTTTTTTTCCTTTGTATTTATTTATTATTTTCCAGAGACAGGCCTGACTCTCTTGCTCAGGCTGGAATGCAGTGGCATGATCATAGCTCACTTTAGCCTTGAACTCCTGGGCTCAAGCAATCTTCCTGCCTCAGCTTCACCTGAGCAATTGGGACTACTGCAAGTGTGTGTCACCTTGCCCAGCTAAGTTTTAAATTTTTTGTGGGGCTTGGATCTTGCTCTTTTGCCTAGGTTGGTCTTGAACTCCTGTGCTCAAGCAGTCCTCCTGCCTCAGCCTCCCAAAGTGTTGGGATTATAGACATGAGCTACCCACCATGCCTGCCCCCTTTTTTTCCTTTAGAACTGCTGTGGGCTTGTGTCCTCACAGGACTTGTGTTGTCATATATTCAGAGGTTAGAATGGACAGTAACTTTAGCAGTTATTCTAATCCTATCCATTCATTTCATATATGTGAATCCCATCTCCAAGAATTGAAGTGGTCTGACTGTGTTCCTTACATTTTTATTTTTTTATTTTTAAATTATTTTATTTAATTAATTAATTTATTTATTTTGAGACAGAGTCTCGCTCTGTTGCCCAGGCTGGAGTGCAGTGGTGTGATCTCGGCTCCCTGCAACCTCTGCCTACCAGGTTCAAGTGATTTTCCTGCCTCAGCCTCCTGAGTAGCTGGGATTACAGGTACACGCCACCACGCCTGGCTAATTTTTGTATTTTTAATAGAGACGGGGTTTCACCATGTTGGTCAGACTGGTCTGGAACTCCTGACCTCGTGATCCACCCGCCTTGGCCTCCCAAAGTGCTGGAATTACAGGCGTGAGCCACTGCGCCCAGCCTTCTTACATTTTTGGATGATAACACCAATATATGTTAGCTTTAAAAAAAAAAAGAAGTTAAATAACTTTGAAGGGGAACATTCAGATTTGAAGGGGAACTTTGAAGTGGAACATTCAGATTCAGAGTCAGTATTTTGTCCTATATGATACTTTAAAAAAAATTGTTAGATTTGGTGCCAACATTAGAAAACTAAAAATTTTTTTTATTTGAGATGGAGTCTCGCACTGTCTCCCAGGCTGGAGTGCGGTGACGCCTTCTCTGCTCTGCTCACTGCAAGCTCCGCTTCCCAGGTTCATGCCATTCTCCTGCCTCAGCCTCCCGAGTAGCTGGGACTACAGGCGGCCGCCACCACGCACGGCTAAGTTTTTGTATTTTTGGTAGAGACAGGGCTTCACCACGTTAGCCAGGATGGTCTCAATCTCCTGACCTCGTGTTCTGCCTGCCTTGGCCTCCTAAAGTGCTGGGATTACAGGCGTGAACCACTGCACCTGGCCGAAAACTAAAATTTTTTTTACATGAAAAAAATTTTTCATGTAAGCACAAGGCCTGTATTCCCTCATGTTTGTAATGACAAGGAGCTGAGTAGTGGTTGTGCCCTTTAGACCTGGTATGGTCACTCCAGACTGCCACTGTCTCCACTAGCTAGCTGGCTTCCTTCATTGTGTTATCTGCCAGGCATTTGAATTTGGGTTGCTCAGAATAAGGTAAAAGGCAAAGGTGTCCTCCAGTATCCCAGTGCTGTTAACACTGTTGTATAATCTAGACCTTTCACAGTGCTCGGTCAGATATTTGAGAAGTTCACTGATATGTCCACATGTGTATTTCTTTTCACTTATAAAATTCCTGTAGGCTTTTATTTATTTATTTATTGTTATTTTTTATTTTCGAGACAGTTTCACTCTTGTTGCCCAGGCTGGAGTGCAGTGGCGTGATCTCAGTTCATTGCAACCGCTGCCTCCCAGGTTCAACTGATTCTCTTGCCTCAGCCTCCCGAGTAGTTGGAATTACAGGCATCTGCCACCATGCCTGACTAATTTTTGTATTTTTTAGTAGAGACGGGGTTTTGCCGTGTTGGCCAGGCTGCTCTCGAACTCCTGACCTCAGGTAATCCACCCACTTCGGCCTCCCAAAGTTTCGGGATTACAGGCGTGAGCCACCGTGCCCGGCCTATTTTTTATCTTTTTTTTTTTTTGAGATAGGGTGTCACTTTGTTGCCAAGGCTGGAGTACAGCGGTGTGATCACGGCTCACTGCAGACTCAACCTCCTGGCTCAAGCGATCTATTCACCTCAGAGTACCTGCGACTACAGGCGTGCACCACTATGCCTGGCTAATCTTTTTTTTGTAGAAACTATGTTGCCCAGGCTGGTCTCGAACTCCTGAGCTCAGGCAGTCCTGCCTTGGCCACCCAGAGTATTGGAATTATAGGCGTAAGCCACTGTGCTTGGCCTCATAGCTTTTAAATTGAGACTAGAAGCCAGACCTTCCAATCTTTCCTGTTGTTGTTCCTGTCCTTATTGTACACATTTCACTTTTTCTCTTCTAGTCCCTGTGTGAGGGAATGCGGATTCTGGGTTGTGTAAAAGAGGTAAATGAACTGGAACTGGTGATTAGTCTCCCCAACGGCCTCCAGGGGTTTGTGCAAGTCACTGAAATCTGTGATGCCTACACCAAAAAGCTGAATGAGCAGGTGACACAAGAACAACCTCTGACGGTAAGGGAAATCCGAATGAAGCCTGTTATTGAAAATAAGTGGAACACAAATAGATTTAAAATTACAACTTTGCCAGGTGCTAAGAAGGGAAGGTACAAGGTCCCATGAGAGTTTATTATAAAGGAATTTTTGACTAAGTTGTTGAGGAAGGGATGCTTAAGCTGAGATCTAAAGAATGAGGGTTCCCTAGATAAAGAAGGAATGGCGCTCAGGCAGAAGCAATGTGATATATAATAGAGAGAAGGCTAGTATGTCTAGGTAAGGAGAACAAGAGAGAGTGTGATGTGAGATGGGCAGGAGATCCTGAATGGGGGCCAGGGCATATGCAGCCTTGCAGACCATTTTAAGTATTGTTTTTAAATTCTAGAATCAATGGGAAGTCCTTGAAATGTTCTCACTGGGGTCGGTGAAATGTAGCATAGCGTGTAGATTGAAGAGGCATGAGAAGTTCCTTAGAGACAAGTTAGGAGGCTCTTGTAGTCGTTCATGTCCTGAGATTGATGGTGACCTGGGTTCAGGATTTCCTGAGGACTGAGGAGGCAAAGTCATTGCTTGGTGATAGATTCAGTATGGGTGGTGGGGCAGATAGAGGTGTCAGGACTGAGTTCTAGGTTTCTGTGGTGCATGAGTTGATACTTGGTCATGACATCCTGAGATAGGAAACCCTGAAGAGGACCTGGATTGGCAGAGATGATCTTGATTTTTCAGTTTTTGAGACAGAGTCTCACTCTGTTGCCCAGGCTGGAGTGCAGTGGTATGATCTCAGCTCACTGAAACTTCCGTCTCCTGGGTTCAAGCGATTCTCCTGCCTCAGCCTTCCCAGTAGCTGGGATTGCAGGAGCCTGCCACTGCACCCAGCTAATTTTTGTATTTCAGTAGAGACAGGGTTTCACCATGTTGGCCAGGCTGGTCTCGAACTCCTGACCTCAAATGATCCACCCGCCTTGGCCTCCCAGAGTGTTGGGATTATAGGTGTGAGCCACCATGCCTGACCTATAATTTTTTTTTTTTTTTTTTTTTGAGATGGAGTTTCACTCTTTCGCCCAGGCTGGAGTGCAGTGGCATGATCTCAGCTCACTGCAGCCTCCAACTCCCAGGTTCAAGCAGTTCTCCTGCCTCAGCCTCCTGAGTAGCTGGGATTTCAGGCAAACATCACCACACCCAGCTAATTTTTGTATTTTTAGTAGAGATAGGGTTTTACCATGTTGGTCAGGCTGATCTCAAACTCCTGACCTCAGGTGATCTGCCCGCCTCGGCCTCCCAAAGTGCTGGGATTACAGGCATGAGCCACTGCGCCCGACCCTCAAGTGCTTTTTAATGGTCATGTAAGAGATAGACTGCAAAACTGACCACTGGATTTAGCAATATGGAACTCATTGGTGGTTCTATGGGGAGATAAAGTGGTGGAGTGAGAGGGGTGGAAAGCAGATGGCAGTGAGCCAAAGAGTGAGTAAGAGATGAAGTAGAGGCAGAAAGTGTAGACAACTCTTTTGACATGTCATTTTACATGCCAGTTATGTAGAAATATTTGAAGGCCTTATGCTGAAATTCAAGACTGTGGCTAGGCCACAGACCCAACTTCCTTTGTGGATGCGGGGGTTATTCCTCACCTACCTTTTGGGTTCTTTGGCGTCTGAGGATGAGAAGTCACTGAGCCAAGGCTGGGTAATGGAGTTTTGGTTCAGGAGAAGGGTGTGTATCAGGTCTTTCTCATTTGTGTTATGCAGGACCTACTTCACTTGCCTGAACTTTTCTCACCTGGAATGCTGGTAAGATGTGTGGTGAGCAGTCTGGGCATCACAGACAGGGGTAAGAAGAGTGTCAAGCTGTCTCTGAACCCCAAAAATGTCAACAGAGTGCTGAGTGCTGAGTCCCTGAAGCCTGGCATGGTAGGTATCTAGGGTCAGGGAGGAGGAGTGGGCAGTGTGCCTTCTCCCTGCCTCCTAGGGAGCATGGTCTAGGCCACCTTTTACTCTCAGCTTAACTGTTACACGTAGGAGTGGGTCTTTTTCTGGAAGGAAGGTCTCTTGGGTTCTTTGGATACGTAATGGACATTGAAGACTTGAACCTAATCATTACATTGGAGAAGAGAAAAGAGAAATCAAGTCCAAATTTCTTTTGTTTTGAGTCAGAGTTTCGCTGTTGTTGCCCAGGCTGGAGAGCAAGGGTGTGATCTTGGCTCACCACAACCTCCACCTCCCGGGTTCAAGCGATTCTCCTGCCTCAGCCTCCTGAGTAGCTGGGATTACAGGCATGCGTCACCATGCCCAGGTAATTTTATATTTTTAGTAGAGACTGAGTTTCTCCGTGTTGGTCAGGCTGGTGTCGAACTCCCAACTTCGGTCTCCCAAAGTGCTGGAATTACAGGTGTGAGCCACCGTGCCTGGCTAAGCAAGTCCAAATTTCACTGGTGGCAAAGAAAAATGCCTCCTGGAAGCCTTAGCAGGGGACTTAGTGATGGTGAGGAGTTCCTCATAGTGCCTTACTTACTGAAACTTCCTTGCACATTCGGTCTTTTACAAAGGCTTCTGGCATTTGTACAGAATGCTTGAAAGTTGCTGTCTGAGAGCAGGTGACGGGGTAGTCAGCGAAGTTAGTCTATCAGCTGTATTAGTGGATATCTCACTACTTTATGTTCAGTCCTGTGGAGATTCAGGAGATGTTAGTCCTGGCTCAGAGCCTTCAAGTGTAGTAGGTACAAAAGGGTAAACTTACACTCATATGGATAATGTAAGTACTCTTGTAATTAATAGGACAGAGATCAATATGATCTTTGCAATGTTGGTTAGATGCAGTAGGATTTAGAAAAGGCCTAGAAAGTTTGGTAGGATTTAGTTGGATAAAAAGGGAATAAAAGTAAGTTAAGTTGCAGGAAATTGACAAGTGTCAAGAGCCTACCATATGACAGGTGACGTTTTGGGCACTTTGATGAAATTCTCACAGCAACCCTGTGAGGCAGGTAGATACTATGCCTTATACATTTGGAAAAATGGACTCAGAAAGGTTTAAGTAACTTACCAAAGACCAAATAGCTAGTAAGTTTCAGAGCCACACTGCTTCCCTTGTAATATAAAGGAGATTGGCATTTTTTTTTTCTTTTTTGAGATGGAGTCTTGCTTTGTTGCCCAGGCTGGAGTGCAATGGTGTGATCCTGGCTCACTGCAACCTCCACCTCCTGGGTTCAAGCAGTTCTCCTGCCTCAGCCTCTTCAGTAGCTGGGATTACAGGCGCGTACCACCACACCCAACTAATTTTTTTTATTTTTAGGAGAGACGGGGTTTCACCATGTTGTCCAGGTTGGTTTTGAACTCCTCACCTCAGGTGATCACCTGCCTCGGCCTCCCAAAGTGCTGGGATTACCGGCATGAGCCACCACGCCCTGCCAGCAGTATTTTTTTAATGTGTTGGAGGTGCTCAGAAGAGACATACTATGACAGTTAGAAGGGTAGTACTGGATTCTCTCAGTAGTCCTGGTTCTGGGAGCGCCCTTGCAGGGTCGAGCAGTTCATCTCTCTTTGCATAACGTAAAAGTCTGCTATCTTTTTTTATGAAGGACAGTCTCACTGTGTTGCCCAGGCTGGAGTGCAGTGGCATGATCTCTTCTCACTGCAACCTCCGTCTCCTGGGTTTAAGCAATTCTTCTGCCTCAGCCTCCTGAGGCAGGGATTACAGGTGCCATGCCTGGCTAATGTTTGTATTTTTAATAGAGACGGGATTTCACCATGTTGGCCAGGCTGGTCTCAAACTCCTGACCTCAAGTGACCTGTCTGCCTCGGCCTTCCAAAATGCTGGGATTACAGGCGTGAGCCACCGTGCCCAGCCGAAAGTCTGCTATCTTTTGAAAGCACTCGAGGCAAGAGATTCTTCTATATTGTTCCATCATTCAGCTGTGTTAAACATTTCTCATTGCCTGGCAACCGTCAGATCCTTCAAGCCTGGGAGTATTGAATTTGATGTCTGCTGTCTAGTGGGATTGTGGCTTAAAGTTAAACGTGGGGGTGGGATAGTGGCAGAGTGGGAGCTTAGTGGCAGGAACATTCAAGTTTGAACGTTTGTTGTGTGTCCCATTACCTTTGAATTGGAACTTTGGGGACTACTTTCTCTTCCCCAGCTACTTACAGGTACTGTATCCAGCCTGGAAGACCATGGCTACCTAGTGGACATTGGTGTTGATGGGACCAGAGCTTTTCTGCCACTGCTGAAAGCCCAGGAGTACATCAGACAGAAGAACAAAGGTGAGGGCAAGAAAAGGGGCCAGTACCTGGTGGTGAGGTGGTACATGTGGGGATTATATTTAAGTGCCATTTTGATGAGTAACGTGACAGAATGGTGACCCTGAAGGTGCTGTGGCTTTGGTTAAACCAGCACTTAATCCTAGTTAATAGGAAAGGAAAGATGTATGAAGGGCCAGCGAGTGGCAGGGTCTCACTAAGATCTGATGGAACAGTGTCAGTTTTTCTCACCTGGAAGATTCCACTGCAATTTGGGCCTCCATGGCTTCTGAACCAGCAATCTCCTGGCTTGTTGAGATGTTCATATTTTTGTATGGTAATTGAATTCCAGATCAATTAGGATAACTTCATTTCCTTCTTGTAGTTGGCGCCTTAGAGATTGGGAATGTGGGGAGTAATCGATGCTAATTGGGCAGGTAGGCCATGGGTCTCTTCAGGTATTACTTGGGCCCATGTTAAAAGTCCTTCTCATAGAGACATTTTTCCTTTTGGGGTCTGGATCTGGGCTTTCAGGTGCTAAACTAAAGGTGGGTCAGTACCTGAACTGCGTCGTTGAAAAGGTGAAAGGCAACGGAGGAGTTGTTAGTCTGTCTGTTGGTCACTCAGAGGTTTCTACTGCCATTGCTACTGAAGAGCAGAGCTGGACCCTTAATAACTTACTACCAGGACTGGTGGTCAAAGCTCAGGTGCAGAAGGTAAGCTGTTCATTGCTACTACTACTTTTTAAAACAAAAATAATTCTTTTAAAAATATTACATGCATATGGGCTAAAACTACTGTCTAATAAGGGTAGTCACTAGTCACTTATGCCCATTGAGCACTTCAGATGTGGCCAGTGCCACATGTTGAAATGATAATATGTTGGATATATTAGGTTAAAAAAACTATACTAAAATGTCTTTTGTTTCTTTGTAGTTTCTAAAATGTGATTGCCAGAAAACTTAAAATTACATGTGTGGCTAGCATTGTATTTCTGTGGATGGTGCTGATCTAAAGGGTCAAATGGAATTAAAAGGTTTATAATGAAGAACTTATCCGTCATAACCCCCATCTTTAACTCTTTTAGCTTATGTTTTGAAATTTCTCTCCATATTTTTGAGTAATAAGCTTCTGCTAGTATCTCTTGAGTTTTCAATCTTAGGCATTGAGTTTTAACTTTTTTTCAAGCTAGAAAACATTTAGGTCTCTCTTTTTTTCATTAAAATATATATATATTTTGTAGAGATGAAGTCTTACTATGTTGCCCAGGCTGGTGTTGAACTCCTGAGCTCAAGCGATCCTCCCACCCTGGCCTCCCAAAGTGCTTGGATTACAGGCGTGAGTGACCTCGCCCAGCATACTAGCATGACTTTCCTTTTTTTTTTTTTTTTTTGAGACAGAGTCTCGCCCTGTTGCTCAGGCTGGCATGCAGTGGCACGATCTTAGGTCACTGCAGCCTCTGCCTCCCAGGTTCAAGTGATACCCCTGCCTGAACCTCCCAAGAAGCTGGGACTATAGGCATGCACTACCACACCTGGCTGATTTTTGTATTTTTAGTAGAGACAGGGTTTCACCATGTTGGCTAGGTTGGTGTCAAACTCCTGACCTCAAGTGATCCACCTGTCTGGGCCTCCCCAAATGCTGTGATTACAGGCGTGAGCCACCACACCTGGCCTACTATGACCTTCTTGAATAGCTTTTTTTCTCTTGGAGGTGGCAGTCAGCTTTGTTTTTGTCATTTGCGAAATTCTTTTCCTATCAGTATTTTTTCCTATACCCTCAACTTATTTTCATCTCGCTACAATTCTGCATGCTTTCAAATCCTTTAAGTAAACTACTGGTTTCTTTTTCTTCCCACCTAGAACCCTTTTTGATGTCCTCCTGCTCTAGGATGGACTAGTTGCTCTGTAGGGCTCCTGCATAGCTGGTTTCCTAGGACTTCCCTTCTGCTCTCTCCTCTATCTCTATTGGAGCCTTCTTTGGTCCCATGTGTTCTTCTTTTTCGGTTTACTTCCTCGTTTTAGTGTGGCACATCCAGAAGCATCCTGGGAGAGCCTCTCAACTTTAACTTCCAATTGTCTAGGAAGTTTTTGTTTAGATTGCTGTATTATGAGTGAGGTGCTAAAAAACTGAGCAAGTCTGTGTGTGAGATTGTTGACTGTTTTTTAAATTTTTATAATTTTTATAATTATTATTTTTTTTGAGACAGAGTCTTGCTCTGTCACCCGGGCTGGAGTGCGGTGGCATGATCTCAGCTCATTGCAACCTCCACCATCCAGGTTCAAGTGATTCTCCTGCGTTAGCCTCCCGAGTAGCTGGGACTACAGGCATCCACCACCACGCCCAGCTAATTTTTGTATTTTTATAGAGACAGGGTTTCACTGTGTTGGCCAGGCTGATCTCAAACTCCTGAGCTCAGGTGATCCAGCTGCCTCAGCCTCCCAGAGTGCTAGGATTGTAGGCATGAGCCACCGCGCCCAGCTTCTTGGTGACTATTTAACTTTCCTGTCAGGAACAGGACTAGCAGATTTAATTTGGACAACCTCCTACTGTGATTGTTATAGGTCTTCTCTGGCATGTCAGATTTCTCTAGAAAGGATCTGACAATCTCCACCCAAGAGGGTCTAAGCCTGGCTGCCTGAGAATGAGTACGAGAAAGGGGCTGGATATTTACATGATATTTAGAATTTAATTGACATTTTCAGAATTTGCACTTTTCCTGTTTTTTGATTCTGGTAACAGTTTTCCTAGAGAATAGGTTTCATATTTTGTGGGGAGGTAAGAGAGAGGACTTAGTTCTCTGATTTCATTCATCTCCCTCATCACTATCTTTTGAGGGGATTGTCACTTTAGCTTTTTGTTGACTCTGTAGGGTGACTTGGCTTGCTTGTGGTCAGTATCTCCCTTTTGCAAGCCTTTGAGTTTTACCTTCCTATACTGGGCAAGTATGTAAGTAACAATCAATTCCAGTTGTCAGGCTGGCAGTTCCCCAAGGATACATGTACAAAGCTCCTTCCACTCCATGGAGGACTCCCAGAGAGTGGGAGGACTGATGTCCTCTCTTAGCTGGAAGGGAGGTGAGCCTACTAAGAAGGAAACAGCCAGTGCAGGAATTGTTCTGCCGGTTAGTTTTATAGGAAGAAAAGATTGATAAGAGTTAGCTGGGGGAGGAGAGATACACAGTTAGGGATAATGTGGCATTGAGTGTTTACTGTGAGCAGTGTCTTACATTCGTGGTTCTTTCAAAGAACTTTTTTTCATAACTTGTTCTGTTTATTTCTAGGTGACCCCATTTGGCCTTACACTAAACTTCCTCACATTCTTCACGGGCGTGGTTGATTTTATGCACCTGGATCCCAAGAAAGCTGGAACATATTTCTCAAATCAGGCAGTAAGAAATGTTGAACCTGTATTTTCTTGATTCCAACTGTGGTCCATTTGCTGTCCAGTATCACAGCTAGCTACAGGGAGGACCTAGGACTGCATGCATGCAGGTGTGCAGAGAGGAGACGAGAGGAATAATGAAAAGTGTTATGGAGGCCAGACGCGGTGGCTCATATGCTTGTAATCCCAACACTTTGGGAGGCGAGGTGGGCAGATCACTTAAGATTAAGAGTTCAAGACCAGCCTGGCCAACATGGTAAAACCCTGTCTCTACTAAAAATACAAAAATTAGCCGGATGTGGTGGTGTATACCTGTAGTTTCAGCTACTCAGGAACGTGAGGCAGGAGAATCGCTTGAACCCGGGAGGCCGAGGTTGCAGTGAGCTGAGATCGTGCCACTCTATCCAGCCTGGGTGACAGAGTGAGACTCCGTTTCAAAAAAAAAAAAAAAGTTATGGAAAGAAAGTAAGAAGCTCCCAGGGGCCGAACTGAAATTAGAGAAGGAGCAGGTGGAAAAGGAGGCAACTTTTAGTTTTTACTTCATAGTCTTCCATGTAGTTGGTTTTTTTTTTTCCTTTGGTATTACAATTTTTTGTTTTTCTAATTTAAAGTTGTTTAGAAGAATATTTAACATAGGAGAATAAGATACGTTTAAACAGCAAGAGGTGATTTTAAAAGTTCTATGAGTAGTATAGATCCAATTTTGAAAAAATATTTTAAAAAGTACCTCTGGTTAAAATACTGGAAGATTATGCAATCAGGTGTTAATAGTGATGAACTCTGGGTGATTTTTCTGTTCTGTTCTTTTCTTTCGTTTCTTTTCTTTTTTTTTTAGACAGGGTCTCACTCTGTCACCCAGGCTGGAGTGCAGTAGCGCAAACATGGCTCACTGCAGCTTCAGTCTCCTGGGCTCAATTGATCCTGCCATCTCAGTCCTCAGAGTAGTTGGGACCACAGATGCGTGCCACGATGCCTGGCTAATTAAAAAAAAATTCGTAGGCCAGGCATGGTGGCTCACGCCTATAATCCCAGCACTTTGGTAGGCCAAGGTGGGACAATCACAAGGTCAGGAGTTCAAAACCAGCCTGGCCAGCATGGTGAAACTCTGTCTGTACTAAAAATAATAAAAAAAAAATTAGCCAGACTTGGTGGTGTGTACCTGTAGTCCCAGCTACTCAGGAGACTGAGGCAGGAGAATTGCTTGAACCCGGGAGGCAGAGGTTGCAGTGAGCCGAGATTGCGTCACTGCACTCCGGCCTGGGCAACAGAGCAAGAGTCTGTCTCAAAAAAAAAAAAAATTGTAGAGGCAAGGTCTCGCCATGTTGCCCAGGATGGTTTTGAACTCCTGGGCTCAAGGAGTCCCCCATCTTTGCCTCCCGAAGTGCTGGGATTACAGGTATGAGTCACAACACCTGGCTCCGCTTGTATTTAAATATTCAAGTTTTCTACAATGAACATGGATATTTAGGAAGAAAATCCTAATATATGTTATTCAGAATTTTTTAGAATTCTAAAATGATTTCTTTTTTTAAATAGTAATGTATACTATAGAGAATTTATTTATTTATTTATTTTTCGAGACAAAGTCATACACTATTGCCCAGAGTGTAGTACAATGGCACGATCACAGTTAATTGCAACCTCAACCTCCCGGGTTCTGGCAATCCTCCCACCTCAGCCTCCTGAGTAGCTGGGACTACAGATGCATGCCACCACGGCCAGCTAATTTTTTCTGTTTTTTGTAGAGATGGGGTCTCGCTGTGTTGCCCAGGCTGGTCTTAAACACCTGGGCTCAAATGATCCTCCTGCCTAGGCCTCCTACAGTGCTGGGATTATAGGCTTGAGCTACTGCAACTAGCTGAGAATTTTTTTTTTTTAAAGTGAAACTAGGGTTTTATACTACCTAGTGATAATACTGTTAATATTTTCCTAAACCTCTTTTTAGTAATTTTTTTCTCCCTTTAATCATTCGTGTGTGGAATTGAGACATTTTACATGTTTTAATGTCATGAAGAGATCAGGCTTTTTCTCTTAGTTTCAGAGGAGCCTTGGATGTAGTGACACTAGTACATGGTTTCTGTTGTATTACAGATATATTAGCTCCTTGGTGTTGAGGGGACTTGAGTAAACTTTCCTGCTAATTTTTGTGTATTTATTTTATTATTATTTTTTGAGACAGGGTCTCACTCTGTCACCCAGGCTGGAGTGCAGTGGTGTGATCATCACTCACTGCAGCCTTGACCTCCTGGGCTCACTCAGGTGATTCTCCTGCTTCAGCCTCCCAAATAGTGCACGCCACCGTGCTTGACTAATTTTTTTTTTTTCTTTTTTTTTTGAGACTAAGTCTCACTTCGTCACCCAGGCTGGAGTGCAGTGGCACAGTCTTGGCTCACTGCAACGTCTGCCTCCCATTTCAAGTGATTCTTGTGCCTCAGCCTCCTGAGTAGCTGGAAGTACAAGTACGTGCCACCATGCCCGGCTATTTTTTTTTTTTTTTGGAGACAGAGTCTTGCTCTGTCGCCCAGGCTGGAGTGCAGTGGCGCTATCTCAGCTTACTGCAGCCTCCGCCTCCTGGGTTCAAGCGATTCTCCTGCTTCAGCCTTTTGAGTAGCTGGGATTACAGGCGCCTGCCACCACACCCAGCTCACTGCTGGGTTTTTTTTTGTATTTTTAGTAGAGACGGGGTTTCACTGTGTTAGCCAGGATGGCCTTGATCTCCTGACCTCGTGATCCGCCTGCGTCGGCCTCCCAAAGAGCTGAGATTACAGGCATGAGCCACCGCTTCCAGCCTAACTTTCTGTTTTTTAAATCTAGAGATGAGGTTTCGCCATGTTGGCTGGGCTATCTCAAACTCCTGATCTCAAGTGATCTGCCCACCTCAGACTCCCAAAATGCTGGGATTACAGGCGTGAGCCATGATCCCCGGCCAAATTTTTGTATTTTTTGTTGAGATAGGGTTTCACTATGTGCGCAGGCTGGTCTCTGACTCCTGAGCTCAAGTGATCCACCTGTCTCGGTATCCCAAAGTGCTGGGATTATCAGTGTGAGCCACTATAACTGGCTTGAGTAAGTTTTGATTTAGTCAGACATGGTCCCTATGGGACATTTTGACTTTGTTGCATGCTGCTTCAGTATGGAAGCCAGTTTGAGTACTTACCTACTAAGGATGTGAGTACTCACATACCTGGTTAGCATGTGGAGAGGCTTGATGCCTGGAAGGTCTGCTCTAGGGTGCTCCTGTGTGCCTCCTCCTGCTCACCCTGCCTTTCCTTTTGTCTAGGTGAGGGCTTGCATCCTCTGCGTCCATCCTCGAACCAGAGTTGTGCGCCTGAGCCTGCGCCCCATCTTCCTACAGCCTGGACGCCCACTCACCCGACTCTCTTGCCAGAACCTTGGAACGGTGCTGGATGATGTTCCTGTCCAGGGCTTTTTCAAAAAGGCTGGGGCCACCTTCAGGCTGAAGGATGGGGTTCTGGCGTATGCCCGGGTAAGGAGGCCTCTTTGTTTGGTCAGGGATCTTATCACTGGAAGGACTTTTGGAGCACAGGGGGCCGTTTCTGCTTCTTTCATCCCTTGATGCTAGTTTAGAATTTCTGGATATTGCAGTTCTAATTCCTGTTCATAGTGATTAGAACAATGTCTGTTGACTGTGTTAGGATGCCTTAGAACCAGCTTGCCATATCTGATACTTGGTTAATGGTTAAGTGTAAGGATGAGTTAAGATCCAGACCAGGGCCCAGCAGAGTTTTTCTTAAAGGGCTAGGTCATAAATACTTTAGGCTGTGAGCCCTGTGGTGGTCTCTGTCCTAATTGTTCAATGCTGTTGTTATGGCTTGAAAGCAGCCATAGACAGTACGTAAATGAACGGATGGCTGTATTCCAATACAACTTCTATTTACTAAAACAGGCACTAGGCACAGTTGACTGATCTATGTTCTGGACTTTCTCTGACCTTCCTGAAATTCTGTGATGATAAAGAGCAGTTTTTCAGTGTGAAGAATTACTTAACCCGGCAATCAAAGTACTGTTTTTGTGGTACATGATCAGTGTTGAGTCCTCTCTATGGGCTGTAAGGTCTCATTGGCTCAGACCTATTGTCTCTGGCTTGTCCTCAATCACTTGGTACTTTGCAGCTCAGCCATCTCTCTGATTCTAAGAATGTCTTCAATCCTGAGGCCTTCAAGCCAGGGAACACTCACAAGTGTAGAATTATTGACTACAGCCAAATGGATGAACTGGCCTTGCTCTCTCTACGAACGTAAGTCTGTCATTAACAGGTAGGGGTGTAGAGATGTGCGCCTGTACATGTTCATATTCCGTTTCTCCTGGCTGTGCTTGGGGAGGGTTTTCTTTCTTGCCAGCGTGACTGTGGTAGCCCTGAATTTTAGGCAACCTCTGCCCCAGTTTATTTAATTTTGTGTTTTCTCTTTGTCCTAGATCTATTATTGAAGCTCAGTACCTTAGATATCATGACATCGAACCTGGGGCAGTGGTAAAGGTAAGACCTCAAGCATATAATTAGGTACTCCCTCAGTTTCAGGCGTTCCTTAGTTCACATACAGGTGACTGTCAGCTCGTTAGTCCTCATGTTAACACACTGAATGTCATTTTCCTTACCTTTGCCTGCTGACTAGAATTTCTTTCTTTTTCTTTGGGTAACTCGTAATTAATTTCAAGGTAAGATCTTACTAGCACCACCCAGCTACACAATGGCAGTAGATCATAAATCCTGAGATTTGGGATTTGATGGTAGTTAGTAGACCAGATCAAAAGTTAGTCCTGTGATTATTGAGCTTCCTGGAATATTAGTGAGAAGCCAGTTCCAGATACCTGTCCTCTCCAACCATTTGGTTCTAATCGAGCAGCTCCCTTTATATGTAGAGTTTATTCCTCAGGACACCTTGACATAGTCCCTTTCTTTGGGGAATGTATTTTAAGGCACACAGAAAGCACATGCTCACACAGAAAGATGTGAAGGCTCCCACAAATAAAGCTGATGAAATAATCCAGCTCAGGTTGGGGTGTGTGCTTCACCTATATGCCATCTGGAATAACAGGCACAGTTAGCCCAGGAAGGTGGCTGTGAAGGGGAGGTGTGACATGCCTTGTAAGAGGTGGGGGAAAGGCCATTCTTGAGACATTGAGGCAGCTTATCTTTGGACTCTCTAGGGCATAGTGCTAACCATAAAGTCATATGGGATGCTGGTGAAGGTGGGCGAGCAGATGAGGGGCCTGGTACCTCCCATGCACCTGGCTGACATCCTGATGAAGAATCCAGAGAAGAAGTACCACATTGGGGATGAGGTCAAGTGCCGGGTAAGCCTCCTGAAGGGTCTCTTGGAATTTTGGCTAGATGGGAAGAGAGCAGTTCTCAACTGAAGTTTCTGCCTTTTTCCACAAAGTGAGTGTGTAATGTCTGTAGTGTGTCTAGTACTGTACCTGGCATTGGGAAGAGAAAAGTGAGTCCCTGTTTTGTGTAGTATAATTGGGAGTTAAAATATTCATACATGAAGAGAGAGCAAGCCAGCCTGTGATCTTTTTTTTTGAGACGGAGTCTCGCTCTGTCGCCCAGGCTGGAGTGCAGTGGCCGGATCTCAGCTCACTGCAAGCTCCGCCTCCCGGGTTCACGCCATTCTCCTGCCTCAGCCTCCCGAGTAGCTGAGACTATAGGCGCCCGCCACCTCGCCCGGCTAGTTTTTTGTATTTTTTAGTAGAGACGGGGTTTCACCCTGTTAGCCAGGATGGTCTCGATCTCCTAACCTTGTGATCCGCCCGTCTCGGCCTCCCAAAGTGCTGGGATTACAGGCTTGAGCCACCGCGCCCGGCCAGCCTGTGATCTTTTGCCATGTGGCTTGGTGCAGGTGGTGTGCTGTGGTCACACCTGAGAAAGGGGAGGCGAGGGTGGGCTGGAGCAGCCAGAATTGTTGACGTTATCAATAGCAACTGCCACTAACAGGTATTCTGTGCCAGTTTCTATGCTAGGCATGTGACAGGCATTATTTCATTTAATCCTTGAAACGACCCTAACAATTAAGTACTATTATTTTCATTTTGCAGGTGGGAAAATTAAAGCTTAGGAAAGCCAACTGTCTTGCCCAGAGTCACACAGCTAATAAACGGCAGAACCAGTTTTTGAATGTCAGCTCTGTATGACAATAACGTTTTCTAGATTTCTGGCAGAGGTAGCACTTGAACTAGAAAGGATAGGTAGGATTTGGGAGATTGGGGAGAGCAAAGGTTGTGTTCTAGGCACAGAAATAGCCCTAGCAAAGCTGCGAAAACATGGGTGAGTTACGACAAAGGCTCGAATCCCACGGAAAGCCTCATAGAGTTGTGAAGCTTCAGTATGATGATGCACACGGAGTGCTCCATGAGCAGGCACTTAGCATGTCAGATTTTCCTGTATTCATTTTATTTCATCATTATTGACTCAGCGGAGGTAATGATTGCCCATTGGTGCAAAATTTTACAGTAGTGGGATCAAGAGTTAAACAGAGTTTTTCTGTCTTTAAGGAGATGACCTTCTGAGGGGGTGAAAGACAGTTGCATCTCCATCTTATTTGATAGCTAATAAACAGCAGTACTAAGGTGGTAAATTGGTTCATCATTGGTTCTGTTAGACTAGATGCAAAGCCCACTAGGAAGGAGCCAAGATGGTGTAGAAGTCAGTGTAACCAAGACTCCACAGAGGTGCCGGGAATGTTGCTTCGTGGTCAGGAGAGGGTAGTGTGCAGCAATTTATGGGAGCAATTACATTTGAAATAGTGATTTGTATGCTGCAGATTGTCATATAGCAGGAAGCAAGAAGAATCTGCCACTGAGTTGATTAGAGGAAAAGCTATAGCAGGTTCTTGGGGAATGGCCCCATGGCTTTTGGGTTTAAGAGGTTGCAGAGACCAGCTCAGTGGCTCTCATGGTAACAGATAACTTGACAGCCTATGTCCCTCCCCTAGGTTTTGCTTTGTGACCCTGAAGCCAAGAAGCTGATGATGACCCTGAAGAAAACCCTGGTTGAGTCCAAACTACCTGTCATTACCTGCTATGCCGATGCCAAGCCTGGTCTGCAGACACATGGCTTCATCATCAGGGTCAAGGACTATGGCTGCATTGTGAAGTTCTACAACAATGTGCAGGGACTGGTGCCCAAGCATGAGCTCAGTACCGAGTATATCCCTGACCCGGAGAGAGTTTTTTACACTGGCCAGGTAACCCTTCCCCTAGACAGGTCCCCTCTACCCTTGGTGACCCCACAAACACAAATATGAAGGAGCAGTAAGTAGTAGGGCTGCCTTTAAGAGTAGTAGGGCTGCCTTTAAGAGGCTGAGGAAGAGAGCACATGGGGCAGTGGGTATGAGCCGGCTAAATGGAGGAGACGGGGAACAGAACAGGGAGAAAGCCTTGGCGAGTTCAGCAGAAGCTGACAAGCTGATGGGTCTCAGGCACGCATGGAAGAGGTCAGTCTTTACCTGTAATAAACCTGTGCCTCTCGTATCAGAAATTGTTGTGAGGTCACTGTCACCACACGGGGGCAGTGCTGTAAAACTAGTGAGTCTTGGTATCACTAGGAAAAACACTTTTTTATTCCTTTAAATGACTTTAAATGGATAGATAATAATTGTACATATTTATGGGGTACAATGTGTTATTTCTTTTTTTCTCTTTTCTTTTTTATTTTTTTCAAGACAGAGTTTCCCTCTGTCACCCAGGCTGGAGTGCAATGGCGTGATCTCAGCTCACTGCAGCCTCCACCTCCCAGGCTCAAGCGATTCTTGAGCTTCAGCCTCCCAAGTAGCTGGGACTACAGGCATGTGCCGGCACACCCAGCTAATTTTTGTAGTTTTAGTAGAGATGGGATTTCGCCGTTTTGGCCAGGCTGGTCTCGAACTCCTGGCTTCAAGCAATCAGCCCACCTTGGCCTTTCAAAGTGCTGGAATTACAGGCCTGAGCCACTAAACCTGGCCACCATGTGATATTTCAATACATGCTTATAATATGTAATGATCAAACCAGGGTAATTATCATCTCCATCACCTCAGAGAGAAAAATAATTTTTAAGACTTGGATGGTACAAAAAAAGTTATTTATGTCTTCTGTTTATCCCAAAGCCTGCCCTGGGAGATTGTGTAGTTCTCAGTGCATTTCTTCTTTTCACCACCTTCTGATCTGATCCAAAGGCTTGGTAGATCTCTCAAGGCCTCTGCAGCACTAGTGGAGGGCATGCTGCAGGGCCTGCAAGGCCTGCTGGGAGGAGTTGGCCAAGCCTGTGTGGTTTCTTGCCAGGTGGTAAAGGTTGCCGTGTTGAACTGTGAGCCATCCAAGGAGAGGATGCTCTTATCCTTCAAGCTGTCAAGTGATCCAGAGCCAAAGAAAGAGCCTGCAGGACACAGTCAGAAGAAAGGAAAAGCCATTAACATTGGGCAGGTACCTGGACTTTTCTGGACAAGCTTTTTTTATGTTACAGTGGCCTGTAAGACACAGTCAGAAGAAAGGAAAAGCCATTAACATTGGGCAGGTACCTGGACTTTTCTGGACAAGCTATTTTATGTTACAGTGGCAGAGAGCAGGGCACCACTAACACATGGTGTATTGGAACCCATGAAGCAGAAAGATAGAGGTAGCTCGATAAGATTTTGGGGCTAGAGGGGTTCTTGAGAGAGGACGTCATATGCATTCCTTCCTGTGTGTCAGAACAAATGGAAGCTGTCCACGAAAGTCCTGTTACAGTGAGGCTTTTCAGCAGTGGGCTGCTGACCTCTTTCCTCTTGGGTCCCTAGGGCCAACCTGCAGTTCTGGCTTTCCTGGGGCTCTGTGGAGGGACTTGAGAGAGGAGTGTGATGGGTCCACACATGAGTCCTCGTGCATGTGCACGTGCATGCATGCTGGGTAGTTGGGGTGGTGAGTGGTGTTTGGAAGAAAGCTGCCTCTTAGAGATCCTTGGTGCCAGAGTTTGATGCCTCCAAGCCCTGTCTGATCCAGACCAGGTTGTTCTCTGCTCATGACAAGTGCTATTTTTGTCTTTCTCTTCCCTGGGTAGTTGGTAGATGTGAAGGTTTTAGAGAAGACCAAAGATGGGCTGGAGGTGGCTGTCCTGCCGCACAACATCCGTGCTTTCCTCCCCACATCTCATCTGTCGGACCACGTTGCCAACGGCCCATTGTTACATCATTGGCTCCAGGCAGGTGACATTCTTCACCGAGTCCTGTGTCTGAGCCAGAGCGAGGGGCATGTTGTATCCTTGACTGGTATCTGTGGAACAGAGGAAGGTGGGGGGCCATGGGCGCTTGGATGGGAAATTCTGGGGAAATTAGTTAGAAACCCCATGGGGAAAAGACAGCTATTTGACCTCAGAAATACCTCCACAAAACCAAACCAGTGACGAAGCCTGTGCTGTGGAAAGTAAGAGCAGGCCTGAGTAAGTGCTGCCAACAGATGCTGTTGGTCAGGGTGGAGTAGCCTGAAAGGTCATAGAGAGGGGGACTCTAGGGGGCTGGAGAAGGAGGCCCAGTGGGCTGCTTGGGAGCACATCTAGCTTTTTGGGGGCTTTCAGTGCTTGCCCCTTGGATTAGAACAATTAATACAGTGGCGTCTGTCCCCCTTTCCTCTTTTTTTTTCACTATGTGCCTTCTCCCCCCAGGGCTATAGGCTCAGGAATATTCCCTTTGGTCTTTGCATAGGTTCTTTGAAGGAGTTTCTGCTCACAGAATGTAAAGTTCATTCTCCTTGGAGTAAAAACGGGCAGAGGAGGGAAAATGAGTTCATCAGTGTGAAAAGGGAGTAGTAGAGGATTGTGTGATAGCTGATCCAGCTGTCAGACCAGAGGGATGAGCCATCCCTTTTTGGTATCCTCTAGTAATCTGCAGATTAGTGAATCGGGAATGGAATAAAACCGTGATTCTCAGCTGTAGTGTGCAGTTGGGCCATGCAGATGGCTGAGTCACACCAAAGTTTCTAATTCAGTAGGTCTGGGTGGTGCTTGAGAACTTGCATTTCTCCCAGGTTTCAGGCAATGTTGATGCTGCTGGTCTGCACACTTAGAGAATTGCTGTAGGAGCAGAGGTCAGCCTGCAGTTCTGTCTTTCTCTGTGGAGAAAGGAGATGGGAGAGATGGACATTTCATCTGCCCTTTCTGGAACATTCCTTGATGAAGTACCACTAGCTTCTTTGCAGGAAGCCGGCCTTGGTCTCCACAGTAGAAGGTGGCCAGGATCCCAAGAACTTCTCAGAAATTCATCCTGGAATGCTGCTCATTGGTTTTGTGAAGAGCATCAAGGACTATGGCGTGTTCATCCAGTTCCCCTCAGGTCTTAGCGGACTGGCCCCAAAAGCTGTAAGTTCAACTCCATGTACAAGGGCTTTGAGGAGAAATACAAGGTCACAGAACCTGAGGGCAGGTGGGGAGGAATATTCTTTTTTTTACTTTTTGTATTTCATTCTTCTTCTTATTATTTATTTATTATTTTTTTGAGACAGCGTCGTTCTGTCTCCCAGGCTGGATTGCAGTGGTGTGATCTCTGCTCACTGTAACCTCCGCCTCCTGGGTTCAAGCGATTTTCCTGCATCAGCCTTCCAAGTAGCTGGTATTACAGGCACCCACCAACATGCCCAGCTTTTTTTTTTGAATGGTAGAGACAGGGTTTTACCATGTTGGCCAGGCTGGTCTTGAACTCCTGACCTTAAGTGATCCACCCGCCTTGGCCTCCCAAACTGCTGTGATTACAGGTGTGAGCTACCGCACCCGGCCAAGGATACTTTACTCTTTTGAAAGATTTTCAGGGGCACCACTTAAGGTGTGTGTGACATAAAGGCACCTGGGAGGGGTGAGTGCAGCTGAGCTTTTGGCCCATGTTCCTCTTGCCCAGCTGTGTGACCATCTGGAGGAAGGGACTCCTTTCCCACTCCACACTACACATTGAAGGCCTTGGTCTCCAGTGTGAAGATGACTGCACTTGTTTTTATTCTCAGCACATTTAGACAGGGAAATTGATCATCCTGAGCTACTGAGTACAGGTTTTGCAGACTTCTGAGGTTTTTCAGGTGTTAAGGGACCAGAATGTCCTTGAAATTATTACCCACCCCCCACCCCCAAGTTCCCATGCACTTTTCAGATGGGAACAATCCCAGCAGTCCCCTAGCGGAGCCTCCTAGTGTACCCGGCATGTCAGCTGAGGCCTGGGCGGGGACGGGACTCACCAAAGTCATGGAAGACAGTCGAGCAAATGGCGTGCAGCTGATTGCTGCCGCAGATCGTTCATCAGTATTTCTTCCCCTCTGTAGGCCTGTCTCCCTGGTGTTTTGCCTGGGAAAATCTCATTTGCATCCCCTGCCAGAAACATTTTAAAAATGGTAGCAGAGGGGAGGGCCCCTGAAACAAGCCCAGTGAGGGGCAGAGGGTTCCCGTAGGTTGTTGGGGTGAGGACAGCCCTGGTGTCTGCCTGGCTTGCCGTGAATGTGCCTTCTTGCCCGAGTGCCCTCTCCTGGAGGCTCTGGTTTTTTTGTTTGTTTGTTTTTTGTTTTTTTTTTTGAGATGGAGTCTCATTCTGTCGCCCAGGCTGGAGTGCAGTGGTGCAATCTCCGCTCACTGCAACGTCCGCCTCCCAGATTCAAGTGATTCCCCTGCCCCAGCCTCCCAAGCAGCTGGGATTGCAGGTGCGTGCCACCACTCCTGGCTAATTTTTGTATTATTAATAGAGTCGGGGTTTCAGCATGTTGGTCAGGCTGGTCTGGAACTCCTGACCTCGTGATTCACTCGCCTCAGCCTCCCAGAGTGCTGGGATTACAGGCGTGAGCCACCGCTCCCAGCCAATCCGGAGGCTTTGTTTTTATGGAAGGGGAGTAGAGCTGTGTTCAGAGAGGGTTTGGGGGAGCTTCCTGGGCCCCATTTCCCCCCACTCACATCCCCCTTTCTGGGGACATCAAGTGGGTTGTCTTAATGAAGACCTTTCCTCTTCTCATCTCCTGCCTGTTCTTCTCTTCAGATCATGAGTGACAAATTTGTAACCTCCACAAGTGACCACTTTGTTGAGGGCCAGACAGTAGCAGCAAAGGTGACCAATGTGGATGAGGAGAAGCAGCGAATGCTGCTGTCACTGCGGCTGTCGGACTGTGCTCTGGGGGACTTGGCTACCACCAGCCTCCTCCTCCTGAGTCAGTGCCTGGAGGAGCTGCAGGGCGTGCGCAGCCTCATGAGCAACCGAGGTGGGGCACCTGTGGGGCACCTGTGGGGCAGGGGAGATGGGCCAGGGGTGGGAGTATGCGTTGTAAATTACACCTATTGTTAGGTGAGTTGCTGGGCTTCCCAGAACATAAGAAAAAATTTTTTTGGTTAACTTTTTTTTTTAATGGAAGTATGACCTGCATAAAGTACTTATTATTATTATTATTATTATTATTATTATCGAGGCCAAGTCTCACTCTGTCACCTGGGCTGGGGTGCGGTAGCGTGATCTTGGCTCACTGCAACTTCCACCTCCCAAGTTCAAGCGATTTTCCTTCCTCAGCCTCTGGAGTAGCTGGGATTACAGGCACCCGCCACCATGCCTGGCTAATTTTTGTATTTTTAGAGAAGACAGGGTTTCGCCATGTTGGCCAGGCTGGTCTCAAAGTCCTGACCTCACGTGATCCACCCGCCCTGGCCTCCCAAAGTGCTGGGATTACAGGTGTGAGCCGCTGCGCCCGGCCATAGTGCATAGTTATTACGTGTGCAGCTTAATCAATGTTTATATTACACCCCTTTAAGATAAAGGCCATTACGAGCATCCTAGATGTCCCCTTCTCCCCACTGCCAGTCCAGAGTCAAAGTTTCCCTTAGTTCTGTGGCTTTATATTTGCATTTGTTGTGAATTCACTCACCTTTTCACCTTTCATTCCTTTATTCAGCAGATGAAATGGAACTGGGACCTGCCAGGCTTTGTAAGGGGTTATTATTCTGACCCTCTTAGACTTTGAACCATTGTGTGGGATTGTTGTAACTTTTTTTTTTTTCTTTTTTTTTTTTTGAGACGGAGTCTCGCTCTGTCGCCCAGGCTGAAGTGCAGTGGCCGGATCTCAACTCACTGCAAGCTCC
>NW_012101809.1:4989448-4992824 GCF_000951045.1 Mandrillus leucophaeus
TTTTGTATTTTTTTTAGTAGAGACGGGGTTTCACCATGTTAGCCAGGATGGTCTCGATCTCCTGACCTCGTGATCCGCCCGTCTCGGCCTCCCAAAGTGCAGGGATTACAGGCGTGAGCCACCGTGCCCGGCCGGATTGTTGTAACTCTAATGGAATTTCATAGCAGGAGGCTTGAGAGGGGACAGTGAAAATTCAGAAACCGAAGGAAAGCCTGTCTTCCTGGTATTTGTTGGCTACTCCCTTGAATTATGGTCAGGTAGGATTAGCAAGGGGCTTAGGTCTGTCTGCCTGTGACAAGAGTTTTCGTGGATACTGAACATTTTTGCAAAAAGTGATTTTACCTTGTCAGTGGTTCCAGTGCTCCACTGTCCTCCATGGTGACAGCACACTGCCAGAGGAAAAGAACAGTGAGAGTGTTGTTTCATGGTACTAATCCGTGTTTCCTTCGGGTCTCTGGCAGACTCTGTGTTGATCCAGACGCTGGCTGAGATGACCCCAGGAATGTTCCTTGACCTAGTGGTGCAGGAGGTATTGGAAGATGGCTCTGTGGTATTCAGTGGGGGTCCGGTGCCCGACCTGGTCCTGAGAGCCAGCAGATACCATCGCGCGGGTGAGTGCTTCTGTCTTACCCATTGTGGTTGGTGGGAGGACCCTTTGCCCATTGCTCCCTCTCCTGGATATAGAATTTCTAAATACTTAGGGTAGATGAGTTGATTCCGTAGAGATTTTTCGCATGCCTACCTTGAGTGAATGCAGAGGCTTAGGTACGAATCCTTTAATTGTTACAATAGGGTAAATCTAGATTTTTATATATTAGGTTACGTAAATTAAGGCCCACCTGAGCTTGAACTATGGGCGATAGACCCTTGGTTTCCCTAATTATGGCCCGCATGGACCCAGGACGTGTGTCCTCTCTGCTTTCTTGGATCTAAGGGGTAGCAACTACACGTGAGAGGTGCTGCTCTCCCTTCACCCTGTTCCAGAAGGATAATCACACTGTGGTTCTGCACTGCAGGGCAGGAGGTGGAATCTGGGCAGAAAAAAAAGGTTGTGATCTTAAATGTTGATCTTTTGAAGTTGGAAGTGCATGTTTCCCTTCACCAGGACTTGGTGAATAGAAAAGCTAAAAAGGTAAGCTTGCTTCTGACTTCCATTTTCGTGGTTTCACATGATGTACCCTTCAACCCCACACTTCCAGTTCAGGAATTCCAACTCAGATGCCTGTAGTGAGGGTAGCCCTATGTCTGGATGGATCCAGGACACCCCCGGTTTAGACCTCTCATCCTGGTGTGGTTCATAGTGCTGATTTCTATTCTGGTTCTGGTGATAAGTTACATGGGCACTCCATCTTTAGGGCCAAACAAATAAATAGTGCAGGTGTGGAGCTGGCTGTGTGGGTAGGGAGTGGCTGGCCTGGGACTCTGACAAGCTCGGGAGTGCATGCCCAGCCCGCATGGGGCTGAGACTGTTCAGTCCTGCCCAATTGTTGCCAGGTGGGAATATCTGGGGCTACTGCTGCTTGATTTTTAAGAGAAGGCAGAATTTGGATTTTTATTTGAAATAAAAGCTGAAAATGTTGGAAACTTATTTTTTTAAAATAAGTTTGGCATGAGCCGAACAGCATGTCTGTGGGCAGTTCAGATCTCCAGGCTGTGCGTCCACACCCTCATCTGCCTTGTCTTCTGGACACTTGTGTGTGACATAAGAATGGGTTTGAGGGAAATCTCAAAATTATTATTTTTCTCTGGGTGATGAATATATTTGATTATTGTCTAAAGCACTTATTAGGCACCTAGTTGCATAGAGTATGGTGCAGTATAGATACAATCCTTAATTTCTAGTTGCTTACAGTATTAATAGTTTAGAACAGACAGAGAGAGAATGGAGAGCAATACTAACCTCTCATTCAGTTTTCTAGCAGGACCCTGTACCGTTTTATCACCTGAGGGAAACGGGCATACAAGAGCATGAGCACAATTTGGATTCTGAGGAAAGAGAGGTTAGGTGCCTTGCACACAATAAGCTCTCAGTAATGACTCTATTCATTGCTTGGGTGGAAGAGTGATTAAATTGGGGATGGGGAGCTGCAGGACAGAGTCAGGAACCACAATGTCTATAAGCTGAGAGAGCTGTTAGAGGTTGCAAGACTCTGCATCAGAATTATCTCAATAACTTGTAAAATTCAGATTTAGTAGATCTAGGATAGGGTCTTGCAATTTAAGTTGAAAGCAAAACAAAACCAAGCCAAGGTAATTCAGAGGCAGCCCCATGAGTTTAGTGTACAGGAGAGAAAGCTAGGTCCAGGGAGTGAAGGCTAGTCTGTTCCAGCTCAGACCAGCCTTGGGTTCCCTAGCCTTGGGACCCCAGAGGGTTTCCTTAGCTATACCCTGCCCAGTGGGGCCATGAGTGAGTGACCATGCTGTGTAAACAGGAAAGCAGGGATGGTTGCTTTTCTCTCTTCTAGCTGAGGAAAGGCAGCGAACACCAGGCGATTGTGCAGCACTTGGAGAAGTCGTTTGCCATTGCCTCCTTGGTAGAGACTGGCCACCTGGCAGCTTTCTCCCTTACCTCTCACCTCAACGACACCTTCCGCTTTGACTCAGAGAAGTTGCAGGTGGGACAGGGTGTCTCCCTAACCCTCAAGACCACAGAACCAGGAGTGACCGGCCTTCTTTTGGCTGTGGAGGGGCCGGCTGCCAAGAGGACCATGAGGCCGACCCGGAAGGACTCTGAGACAGTTGATGAGGATGAAGAAGTGGATCCAGCTCTGACTGTAGGAACCGTAAAGAAGCACACCCTCTCCATCGGGGACATGGTGACAGGGACTGTCAAGTCCATTAAGCCCACCCATGTGGTTGTGACTCTGGAAGATGGCATCATTGGCTGTATCCATGCCTCCCACATTCTAGATGATGTTCCAGAGGGCATCTCTCCTACTACCAAACTGAAGGTTGGGAAGACGGTCACTGCCCGAGTGATTGGTGGGCGAGACATGAAGACATTCAAGTATGGAGGCTCGCGGGGGTGGCCTGACTTCGAGGGGAGATTGTTGTTGAGGGAGGACTGGGAAAGTAGGCGGGCTCCAAAAAGTTGCATGTAAGTCAGATTCTCTTTTAGTTAACAAAAGGCATTCACCAAAGAATTGTTTTGCATGATTCTTTTTTTTTTTTTTGAGACGGAGTCTTGCTCTATTGCCCAGACTGGAGTGCAGTGGCATGATCTTGGCTCACTGCAAGCTCCGCCTCCCGGGTTCATGCCATTCTCCTGTCTCAGCCTCCCAAGTAGCTGGGACTACAGGCACCTGCCACCATGTCCGGCTAACTTTTTGTGTTTTTAATAGAGATGGGGTTTCACCGTGTTAGCCAGGATGGTCTC
>NW_012101809.1:4993109-4997020 GCF_000951045.1 Mandrillus leucophaeus
ACAGGCACCCATCACCACGCCCAACTAAATTTTTGTATTTTTAGTAGAGACGGGGTTTCACCGTGTTAGCCAGGATGGTCTCAATCTCCTGACATGATCCACCCACCTCGGCCGCCCAAAGTGCTGGGATTATAGGTGTGAGCCACCGTGCCTGGCCTATTTTCTTAATATGTAACGTGAGAATCATGGTAGCGACTACCTTGTAGGGCCATGGTGAAGACTGAAAGAGGGAATGTGTAGTCTGTTCTTTGCCTAGTGAGTTGCCTGCCTCGGTTACTGTGCTGTATACATCTGCAGTTGTCATAATCCATTCTCCACATCCCACCTTAATTATCCTCATTTGCTTTAAATCTTGTGCCACATGTTACTGTAGCAGAAATTACTGCTATAACAAGAACAGCAAAAAAAGAATTCAAAGTCTGGCCAATAATTTGCATATTAATTTCAGTAGCCAACTGTGGGGTCTTCAGTAAGTCATTTATCCTCTAAATAAAGACCTCAGTTTCCTTATTTTTAGAACGAAAGAATTGGAGTGTATAGACTGTAAGGAAAATTGTTTTCAGGATCTGATATGACAGTCCTAAAAGATCAGGCCAGGCACAGTGGCTCACGCCTGTAATTCCAGGACTTTGTGAGGCTGGTGGATCACCTGAGGCCAGGAGTTCGAGACCAGCCTGGCCAATATGGTGAAACCCCTTCTACTGAAAAAACAAAAACTAGCCGGGCACAGTGCCCGTAGTCCCAGCTACTTGGGAGGCCGAGGCAGGAGAATCACTTGAACCCGGGAGGCGGAGGTTGTAGTGAGCTGAGATCATGCCATTGCACTCCAGCCTGGGCAAGAGAGTGAGACTCTGTCTCAAAAAAAAAAAAAAAAATCGGATGAGGCTGGGTGTAGTGGCTGAACCCTGTAATCTCAGCACTTTGGGATGATGAGGGAGGTGGAAAACTTGAGCCCAGGAGTTCACGACCTGCCTGGGAAACATGGTGAGACCCCATCTCTACAAAAAATAAAAATAAAAATTAGCCAGGCATGGTGGCATACACCTATAGCCCCAGCTACTTGGGAGGCTGAGCTGGGAGGATTGCTTGAGCCCAGGAGGTTGAGGCTATTCCAGCTTGGGTGACAGAGTGAGACCTTGTCCCAGAAGGAAAAAAAAAAAAAAGATCAGATGAACCTACTCCTTACTATTAACTGCAAAGGTTGGGGATGGAAACTTTCAGCCTGACACATCTCCCTTCAGTGGTGGTGTGACAGTGGAACAGGGTGCTTTTGTGAGCTTGGTTTGGTGGAGAGTAGAGAGAAATCCTGACCTACAGATTACTGTGTTACAGAGATGAAGAGAAATGATTCAGCTTATTTGTTTCTCCAGGTTTCTCCCAATAAGTCACCCCAGATTTGTTCGAACCATCCCGGAGCTGAGTGTTCGGCCAAGGTGAGGGGGACGTTAGCAGCACTGTCTCATGGAAGGAGCACTGGGCTTTGGAATTAGGAATCCTGAGTTAGAATCTTGATTTTACCAGTGTTAGGATTTATTTTTGCCTTTCTCTGTCCAAGTTTTCTTGTTTCTCCAGTGGGGGTATTTGGTTCTCTTAGGGCTAGAGGGATCATATGAAAATTAATGCAAAAGCTGTGTACAGGTTTTAATTACCAGTTTAAAGCCTGGTTTCAGTTCTGTTTGTCAGCATGTCACAAAAAGAAACATTTTTACTCTCAACCCAATTTTCTATAACCCAGTAATTCCCTAAATAAGCAAAATGTATCCAAGAATATCTGTTATTTCAACCTGGACGACTGCTTGGTGGGCTGGAAGCTGAGCTAGAATTTCAGGTCATGCTGGGGTAGATTCTGTAGAGAAGAGTGTTCCGTAAGATACCATGTGGGGAGGAGAACGAGGAGTTCTCTAAAAGAACCCAGCCTCTCAGATTGATAGACCCTTAGTGAATAAAGCTGGATGCATATGACCTTAATTAAGAAAGGCTCTGCAGCTCAGTCCTGAGATCCATCCAGGTTGTAAATCTTAGGCAACTAGAGATTTACAGAACAGCCTCCAGAGTAATTTCCAGGGCCAGACACTGGCTCACCTGTAATCCCAGCACTTTGGGAGGCTGAGGCAGGTAGTTGAGGTCAGGAGTTCCAGACCAGCCTGACCAACATGGTGAAACCCCGTCTCTACTAGAAATACAAAATTAGCTGGGTGTGGTGGCGGGCGCCTGTAATCCCAGCTACTTGGGAGGCTGAGGCAGGAGAATCACTTGAATCTGGGAGACCGAGGTTGGAGTGAGCCGAAATCTTGCTGTTGTGCTTCAGCCTGGGCAACAAAAGCGAAACCCGTCTCAAAAGAAAAAAAAAAAAACACAAAGGAAATATTCCTGGCACATTGAGTTTCAGATGCTAATAACACTTTTGGGACTTCAAAGTAAGCCCTAAACTAAAGTTTCAGAATAATAAGATTTGGGGGATGAATTACATTCCTATTTGTTAACTCTGTGGTTTCCTTAGTTTTGTAGATTTTGATTGTGTTTACCCTCCAGTCTTTGTTGGAAAATGAAGAAGCCTCTTCATATTAATGGTTTCAGCCTGCAGTATCTTCACCTCTGACATGTGATGTCTTGTTTTAATTAAACCCTTAATTAGGGTTGAGGTTAAGTAGTTTATTCAAACTAAGGATAGATATCTTAAATTAACAAATACACAGGGGATGAGTCAGTGGACTCTGTGGGAACACTGAGATCCTAAATGTTTTTTGATCCTAAGAGTACTGAGGGAACCCCTCATTAACACTGCTGGTGTTGGAAGACTATGGTATGAGCCAGAGTGGGGGTATTTGGCTGTAGCAGAGTGGGCCACGTCAGGAATTCAGTGGATTTGTTAAGGAGGTGGGAGATGTAGAGTTATAATAACAGATAGACAGATGGCCAGACACACTCCCAGACAGATGGCCAGACATCTTCCACTTCCTCCATGGACCTTTGTTGTACTGTGACTTGTTTTAATCTTAAGGCTCTTGAGAAACATAGTGAATTTCTCATGCTTATGTTTTAAAATAAATATTTTGAAGTCAGGATGAAAAACATTTAACTGATGGTTTTGACTTAACGGAGGAATTGTAGCTGTATTTTTATTTTCCATTTTGTATGGGGATCTCGTGCAGAACTGGTGCAGAAAGAGAATGCTGTCTGTTCTAGAGCTGAGTTCAGAGGTGTTGGGGGCACTCAAGGTTAAGATTCATCTTACCTGGTTACTCCTCTGGAGGGCTGGGAGGAAAGAGGCAAGGCCATTCAGGAGTGTTAGAAGGTGTCTCTGGCACTCCTGTTAGCCAGTGAGTTTTCTCATAGGTCCCCATTTAGTACTGCCAAGCCTGGTTTTTTCAGGGGTTGCTCTTTTTGCAGAGGAAGTTTCAAATCACTTCAGGAAAAGAACAAAGGATAACACGTACCTGTATATGTGGTGGGTTTGGTTTGGTTTGGTTTAAATAACAGAAATTTGTTTTCTCACAATTTTGGAGGCTAGAAGTCTGAGGTCAAGATGTTGACAGGTTTTGTTTCTTCTAAGGCCTCTCTCCCTGTCTTACAGATGGCCATCTTCTCCCCATGTCTTCACATGGTCTTCCTTTCATATGTCTCTGTGTCCTCATCTGTCATTTAAAAAAATTACAGTAACAACACATACATTTACCCTCTTAACAGTTTTCAGATGTACATTACAATATTGTTAACTAAATGCATGTTGTACAGAAAATCTCTAGAAGCTTTTTGTTTTGCGTGACTGAAACTATACCTATTGAACAGCAACTCTGCTTCTCCCTCTCTTCCGCCCTTGGCAACCACCATTTCCCCTTCAATCCCGGTGAATCTGACTATTCTAGGTACCTCATATAAGTGGAACACATACAGTATGCATCCTTTTGTGA
>NW_012101809.1:4998220-5000944 GCF_000951045.1 Mandrillus leucophaeus
TTTTTTTTTCTGAGATGGAGTCTCGCACTGTCGCCCAGGCTGGAGTGCAGTGGTGCAGTCTCGGCTCACTGCAGGCTCTGCCTCCCGGGTTCATGCCATTCTCCTGCCTCAGCCTCCCGAGTAGCTGGGACTACAGGCACTCGCCACCACGCCTGGCTAATTTTTGTATTTTTTAGTAAAGACGGGGTTTCATTATGTTGACCAGGCTGGTCTTGAACTCCTGACCTCGTGATCCACCCGCCTCGGCCTCTCAAAGTGCTGGGATTACAGGCGTGAGCCACAGCACCCAGCCTCCAGCTAGTTTTTTGTATTTTTAGTAGAGACAGGGTTTCATCATGTTGGCCATGCTGGTCTCAAACTCCTGACCTTAGGTGACGTGCCTGCCGTGACCTCCCAGAGTGCTGGGTCAATTCTTACTTTACTAGATAGGAAAGTTCCCATTTTCTACATTAGGGAGCACTTGCTATTGTATTTTACAGATTTACTAACATTACTTGTAGCATTTTATTGGTAAGTTTGGTTCATTTGGGCTTAGAAATTATTTGAATTGGTAAGTAGGGGTGGCAGTTCTGTGATTCCTTCGAAGTGATTGTGGACTGGTAACTTTCAGGCTACATCCCTTTGTGGCTTTTCTGAGAAGAAAAAAGAAAAAGGCTGAGTGCCGTGACTGACATCCATAATCCCAGCACTTTGGGAGGCCAAGGCCAGTAGATCACTTGAGGTCAGGAGTTCGAGACCAGCCTGGCCAACATGGTGGCTTTGTCTTTACTAAAAATACAAAGAAATTAGCCAGGTGTGGTGGCAGGTGCCTGTAATCCCAGTTACTTGGGAGGCTGAGACATGAGAATCACTTGAACCTGGGGGTGGAAGTTGTAGTGACCTGAGGTTGTGCCACCACACTCCATCCTGGGTGACAAACCAAGACTCTGTCTCAAAAAAAAGAAAAAAAAATTGATTGTTCTTTTTTTTAAAAAAAAAAAAAGAAAATCAAGAAAATGCTAATGGAAGCATAGGGCAGAGAGCCCTGGATTTTGAGTCAGAAGCCCTGACTTTAACTACTGGTTTAATAGCATAAAATGGGCTTAATATCTACCCTGTTGAACTCACACAGTTGTCAAATTCAGTGAGAGAATTTTTGAATGCAGTTTTGCAAGCTAAAGCAACAAAGTATTATGAAAGAAGTAAAACAATTTTGTTTCCTGAGTTTATAAAGGCTATTGTGGGCTACCTTCTTTAAAAGCAGCTTGTTCATAAGTAGGTGAATGAAATGGAAAAGATTAGCCTTGGGCCAGTATTGTGGACATTCCCCTTTGAGGAGTGAAACGGCCTTGGAGGGTGGGTGTGAGTAGGGGAGTCCTGTACAGTCAATCCATAGCCACTTGGGAGAGATGGTTTCAAACTCGAAGTCTTATCCAGTGCTGGGTTTACTCTTTACATTTCCTTTCTGCAAACAGTGAGCTGGAGGATGGCCGCACTGCTCTTAACACTCACTCTGTTAGCCCTGTGGAGAAGATTAAACAGTACCAGGCCGGCCAGACTGTTACTTGCTTCTTAAAGAAGGTAAGAAGTTTTGCCACTCGGCAATGAGATGTCATTCTTCTTTCAGAAGAAACGATCGTGACATTGGAGAAAAAAGCCATTAGCAGAGAAACGCATTTGAGTCTGTGCTACCATGCTGGGTTTGTGGGAGACAGTACATGGCCTCTGCCACTAAAGAACTTCTGGTCTAATTAGGGAGCTAAAATACGGCTTACACACGATTAGCAAGCAGCTCATAATTCAATATATTGGTAGACTAATTGTAGAAATGGAAAGCAAAATATAGGGCAAGATTTAGAATATAAATGTATATAATTTGGATTTTAGATTCATGCTTTTCATGAAGTTCAGGTGCACTGTAAAACAACATGAAATTGGGTGCCAGATTATGTGTTCCAACCCCAACTGGAACAGGAGTTCAAAAAGGAAAGAAAGCAACCTGTACTGGTTGAAACATAGGAGAGGCGGCTGGATTGGGTTTGACCTTGAAGAATAACACCTCTCCATTGTTGCCAGATTCCTCTTTGATGAGCATCTCTGAGCATGATCGTCACTGATACTTGATCCCTTCAGTTACCTATTGTCTATAGACATTCATATGCCCCAGATGCCTTAGCGTAGCAGATAAGGCTCTTCATAATCTGACTCTCCGTGCACGTTATGTGGCAGTTATTCTGAAAAGCTTCTCTGTCTTTTTCCCTTCCTGTCTTTATTTGTGCTGGTTTCTACATCTGGAGTACCTTCTATTCCGGTTGTCTACTGCCCTTCAAGCTTCAGCACAGATAACCTTCCCCCTTTACTAGTTACTGTAGCATGTTGTACTTCCTCCATGTTGCTTGCTGTTGCAGTTATTTGCATACTGATTTGACTTACTGTTTGTAGGCTGTAATCTCCTTGAAGGCAGGTCCTGGCTTTTATTTATCACTATGATGCCATGTACACAGAAGCTGCTTGATAAATGATTTGTTAAATTGACTTGAAAATTTGAGTACGTATTTATGGCCGGGCGCGGTGGCTCACGCCTGTAATCCCAGCCCTTTGGGAGGCCGAGGTGGGCGGATCACTTCACGTCAGGAGTTCGAGACCAGCCTGGCCACCATGGTGAAACCCCGTCTCTACTAAAAATACAAAAAATTAGCTGTGCCTGGTGTGCGTGCCTCTAATTCCAGCTACCCTGGAGGCTGA
>NW_012101809.1:5002699-5003932 GCF_000951045.1 Mandrillus leucophaeus
CTAAATGCATGTTGTACAGAAAATCTCTAGAAGCTTTTTGTTTTGCGTGACTGAAACTATACCTATTGAACAGCAACTCTGCTTCTCCCTCTCTTCCGCCCTTGGCAACCACCATTTCCCCTTCAATCCCGGTGAATCTGACTATTCTAGGTACCTCATATAAGTGGAACACATACAGTATGCATCCTTTTGTGAGTGGCTTATTTCACTTAGTGTAACGTCTTCAAGGTTTATCCATTTTGCAGCATGTGTCAGAATGTCCTGTCTTGTCTTTTTTCTTTTTTTAGAGACAGGGTCTTGTTCTGTCACCCAGGCTGGAGTGCAGTGGCGTGATCATGACTCACTACAGCCTTGACCTTCTGGGCCCAAGTGATCCCCCTGCCTCAGCCCCCCGAGTAACTGGGACTATAGGCATGCACCAACATGCCTGGCTAATTTTTTTTTGTAAAGATTGAGTTTTGCTTTGTTGCCCAGGCTGGTCTCAAACTTCTGAGCTCAGGCAATCTGCCTGCCTCGGCCTCCCAAAGTGCTGGGATTACAGTCATGAGCCACTGTGTCTGGCATATCCAGTCTTTTCAAGGCTGAATAATATTCCGTTGTACATATATGCCACATTTTGTTTATCCACTCATTGGTCAATGGACATTTAGGTTGCTTGTGCCTTTTGGCTATTGTTTGAACATGAGTGTGCAAATATCTCTTTGTGATCTGATTTCAGTTCTTTTGAGTATATTCCACCTATAAGTGGAATCGTTGGATTGTATGGTAATTCTGTTTTTCTGAGAAACTTCCATACTGTTCTCCATAATCGCTGCACCATTTTACATTCTCATCAACTGTGCACAAGGGTTTCTGTTTCTCTACATCCTTGCCAACACTTGTTATTTTCTTTTTTTTTTTTTAATAGTGGCCATCCTAATGGGTATAAGGTGATATCTCATTGTGCCTTTAATTTGCTTTTTGTGATAATTGGTGATGTTGAGCATCTTTTCATTTGCTTGTTGGCCGTTGGTATATCTTCTTTGGAGAAATGTCTATTCAAGTCCTTTCTCTCTTTTTGTTTTTAGACGGAGTTTTGCTCTTATTGCCCAGGCTAGAGTGCAATGGCACAACCTCAGCTCACTGCAGCCTCCACCTCCTAGGTTCAAGTGATTCTCCTGCTTCAGCCTCCTGAGTAGCTGGGATTATAGGCACCTATCACCACGCCCAGATAATTTTTTTTTTTTTTTTTTT
>NW_012101809.1:5009448-5012186 GCF_000951045.1 Mandrillus leucophaeus
GTCAGGAGTTCGAGACCAGCCTGGCCACCATGGTGAAACCCCGTCTCTACTAAAAATACAAAAAATTAGCTGTGCCTGGTGTGCGTGCCTCTAATTCCAGCTACCCTGGAGGCTGAGGCAGAAGAATCACTGAAACCCAGGAGGTGGAGATTGCAGTGAGCCGAGATTGCCACCACTGCACTCCAGCCTAGGAGACAGAGCGAGACTCTGTCTCAAGAAAAAGAGAAAATTGTAGTGCGTATTTAGGGCAAGACACTGCATAAATAGTGAAGGATCCAAATTGGTTTAGAAATAAAAAATTGGCCCCTGGAGATGGTTAACAATCACTGGACACAGCTGAGCTTGGAGGAGGCTACAGAGGTCTGTGGGATTGGTTCTCCAGCTTGAGGTCATCTCTGGAGTCTCTCTTGCTTCCTGGTCAGCTGAGACCCTGGGAGAGATGCATATTCTGCTAGGCTGGCAAAGACTCTGAGCTGGAGTCTGAGGGAAGCTGGTGAGAAGTGGAGGTTGGGCAAGGGCAGTGGGATGGAAGGGTAGATTCCTGTTCCTTGGAAAAGTATTGTATTGGAGCCCTTTCCACCTTATAGTTTTAGGAAAGTTTCAATGACGGGAAACCTTGTATTTGTATTTGCCCTACTCTGGTTCCTTTTTTTCCCTCAGTACAATGTGGTGAAGAAATGGCTTGAGGTGGAGATTGCCCCAGACATCCGGGGGAGAATTCCCTTATTGCTCACTTCTCTGAGCTTCAAGGTCAGTGTGCTTGAGATCCCTGGAGAGGGGACCCAAGCTCCCTAAGCTTGGCTCAGTGTCTGGTGTATGGGTTCACAGTGGGTTTAAGGAACCTTGTTCTTATTTAAGGATTGGTTTGGGAGATACTTGCTATGGAGACTTAAATGCTATGGTTTTGGATAAATGACAGCCTTTCTTCAAGCTTCACAGGAGTTTTCTTATCCTTCCAGGTTCTGAAGCATCCAGATAAGAAGTTCCGGGTTGGCCAGGCCCTGAGGGCCAGCGTTGTTGGCCCAGATTCCTCCAAGGCCTTCTTATGCCTGTCCCTCATAGGTGTGGGAATGAAACAGTGCCTGGTCGGGGAAAGGAAGTGGCGGGAAGGGGTGGGATGGGTTTTCAACTTTTGCTCAAGTTGGAGGACCCCTTCAGTATTGGAATCCTCAGAAAGCCTGGTGTGGGACCTTCTTAGAACAATTCTTCTCTTGGGCTTTGCTCTGGCCCAGTTACTTCGCTACTCTCTGAGTTACCTTTACCTACACAGGTGTTTTTCTCAAGTTCGTGGGAAAGAGTTGTCTACCACTTGGCCCTGGGGTTCTTGGCTGCATGACAGGGTGATCTCAGTCTAGATGGTTCTGGATCATTCAGCCCGGATACCCCAAGTCTGGGCAGCCTCCACCATCCCCAGCCTGTGTGTGGCCAGCATTCCTGCTCCTCCCTTAGCTCATTTCCTCTTCCCTGAATCAGGTTGGTTCTTCCACCAGGTCCTCACAAGCTTGAGGAAGGGGAAGTGGCCATGGGCCGAGTGGTGAAGGTGACTCCCAATGAGGGACTGACCGTCTCCTTCCCCTTTGGGAAGATAGGAACAGTCAGTATATTTCACGTGAGTGACTCCTACTCCGAGACGCCCCTGGAAGACTTCGTCCCCCAAAAGGTTGTCAGGTGAGCCAGGTGTTCTTTCTCTTTTCACCTGTCTGTGGAATTGGTGTATTTTTTTAAAAATGTCGTTGTAATACATGACTTTTTATCAGAAAAAACAGGTTTATGAAATAGAAAATGAAAATTTCTGTCACCTCTCTGTTTCTCTACCACTTTTTGCCATTATGTACTTTGACTTCTATCTTTCTAGACTTTAACGCATATATATAGTTTTTCTTTATATAAATAATAGAATATCATTTTATATATTGTTTTTTTCTCATAGCAGTTTATCATGGATTTTTTTCCTTTTCCATGCTAATATATCAAAATCTGTTTTGTCCTTTTACCTTATTTTAAAACGTTTGTTTAGTATTCTGGGGTTTTTTTAATTGAAATTTATGTGACCAATTCTCTGTTGATAGACTACTGTTTTTTGATAGACAATAATGTTGAAGGATCTTTGTACATATATTTGGTTTTTGTTTTTTTTTTTTTAAATTGAGACAGAGTCTGGCTAGAGTGCAGTGGCATAAGATAGAGTCTGGAGTGCAGTGGTGCGAGACACAGTCTTTTTTTTTTTTTAACTGTGACAGATTGCAGTGCATAGGCTAGAGTGCAGTGGCGCGATCTCAGGTCACTGCAGTCTCCTCCTCCCAAGTTCAAGCAATTCTCATGCCTCAGCCTCCCAAATAGCTGGGATTACAGGCATGTGCCACGATGCCTGGCTAATTTTTGTACTTTTAATAGAGACTAGGTTTTGCTGTGTCAGCCAGGTTGGTCTTGAACTCCTGACCTCAGGTGATCTGCCCACCCCGGCCTCCCAAAGTGGTGGGATTACAGGCGTGAGCCATGGTGCCTGGCTCTTTTGCATATATTTGGATACTAATACAGGTATGTTTGGTAAATAAATTCCTAGAAGTGAAATTGATGGGTTACATGCCCTCCAAAATGACTGTGCTAATTTATGTCCCCACTAACAGTAAATATGACTGTCCATTTCTCATACCACTGTTGGCACTGGATATTTTAAATTTGTATCTTAGCCATTGGTTCAGCAAAAATTGGTCTCTTGTTTTTTTCTTTTTCTTTTT
>NW_012101809.1:5012391-5016521 GCF_000951045.1 Mandrillus leucophaeus
TTTTTTTTTTTGATACAGAGTCTTGCTCTGTCACCCAGGCTGGAGTGCAGTGGCACAATCTGGGCTCACTGCAACCTCTGCCTCTTGAGTTCAAGTGATTCTCAGCCACCCAAGTACCTGGGATTACAGGTGTTGTGCCACCACACCTGGCTTATTTTTCTGTTTTTAGTAGAGACAGGGTTTCACCATGTTGGCCAGGCTGGTCTCAAACTCCTGGGCTCAAGTGATCCACCTGCCTTGGTCTCTCAAAGTGCTGGGATTACAGACGTGAGCCACCGCACCCAGCCAATTCGAGTTTTAAAGACTGTTTTAATAGCCTGAATAAACTAAACTTGAGGAGACAGATTTCAGCTGGATCCAGTAGTCAACTGACAGTAGAGTAGATGCCCTTGGAGGCAGAGACTGGAAAATAACTGCCCTCTCCTGTCTCAGCTGTCCCAGCCACCAGCACCTACCTGCCTAAATTCTCAACCACTGACAACCACTGTACAGCACAGACATGCCCAGGGCCTGGGAGAAGACAAAGAATGAGTCCTAGAGTCTGGTTTCTCTTGAGGTTTAGATAATGAGGTTGTGGTTTTAAATGTGTTTTATTGTGGCCAAGCCTACGATAAATTCCTTGCCTAAAGGTAGACTGCCCCTTGAGGCCCTGTCCCGCTCTGACGGCTGTGATGCCAAGTTATCAAAGGCAGACATCTGTCGTGGGAAAATTTGGACTGGGGATTGTTGCTGAGATCCTTTCTACCTCTAAGATTCTGTATATTACGGTTTGGGACTACTAATTGCCATTTTAGATGAAATGTTTAGAGATGCAACCCTGCTGTCCCTCCTGGAAGCCTTGCTAACCCGCCTCCTCTGAACTGCTCTTGTGTGTCTGCGGTAGTACCTAGCTGATCCCTTGGGCATGTTCTCCTGGGGTTAGTGTGTCTCTCTGCTGAGATCAAACGTTCTCAGGATCTAACACAGAGCTGGTTCTTCTTTTAAGGACATACCGTATGCCTCTGTGAGACTTTCTTTTATTCCCTCCTTCCCATCCTCCTTCCCTTTCTTTCTTTCTCAGGGTCTTACTCAGTTGCCCAGGCTAGAGGGCAGTGGTGTGATCGTCGCTCACTGCAACCTCAAATTCTTGGGCTCAAACAATCCTCTGTCCTCAGCCTCCCAAGTAGCTGGGACTACAGGTGTGTGGCACCACACCTGGCTTTTTAAAAAAAATTTTTTGTAGAGACAGGGTCTCGCTCTGCTGCCCAGACTGGTCTTGAGCTCCTGGCTTCAAGCAGTCCTTCTCCCTTGGCCTCCCAAAGTGTTGAGATTACAGGTGTGAGCCACTACACCTGGCCCCAAGAAGAGTGGGTCGTGTTATTTCTATGTAATAGACTAGTAAACTGAAGCCCACAGAGGTGACGTCACTTGTCCAGAGTCCCTCAGCAGGTTTTCAACAGAATGAAAAAACATGACCAAAGTCTCCTGTCCCCTCACTTGTGCCTATTGGTCAGCCTGGAGGAGAGGAAGCTGAGGCCCTTTGCTGTTCACTGATGCTGAAAATTGAGTGTTTCCTTCTCTTTTGCCTTCATTCAGATGTTACATCCTGTCCACTGCAGACAGCGTATTGACTTTGTCGCTGCGATCATCCAGGTGGGTTTCTGTGTTGTTGGAACAAGAAGGGAGGAAGACCCACTCAGGATCGAGGGGAGGCTACATGTATCTGACACGGAATTTTGGGCTTCCCACCTTGTCTGTTCATCACTTTTTATCTTGAACCTCTTTTACCCAGAAAAGCTGAGGCTGTTCAGATTGCCGTAAGAATCCTGTCTGCTCAGGCTCTTGTTTCCCAGGGAAAGGGTCAGATACCCAAATGTGGGTGTCCAAGGTTGCAGATGGTTGTCCTGGTGAGGGGGGATGCTTTAGCCTCCAGGGTTCCATTGTAGGGGTGAGTGTGCCATGTATGGAGTTGGCTTGAGGTCAGCTTGCTCTGTGGTTAGACATCGATGTTAATGAGGCCAAGGCTTTAGGTTTGACCTCTCTGGCTTGGTCTGCCTCTCCCCATTTCTATATAGCTGGCTCCCAGGTACCTGCCTCTGGCCTGGCAAGATGTTAGGAGACAGTAGAGTGGGGCTCTAAAGGTTATATCCTACTGATAGGTCCAGAGTCATATTCTTATTTACTAAGTATGATGGTTGCAGGTATATTGGGGTGGCATGGGACAGTGGGGGTTAAAGATGTGCATGTAAACCTTTTATTCCTTTAGAACAAACCCGGAGACGAAAAGCAAAGTAGAAGATCCAGAGATTAACTCCATCCAGGATATTAAGGAAGGGCAGCTTCTGAGGGGCTACGTGGGGTCCATCCAGCCGCATGGTGTGTTCTTTCGGTGAGTGAGGCGGGGGTCTACACCCGGACCCAAGTGCCTTCCCTGAGCCTGTCTTGCTCTGGGGTCCATGTGTTCCTCAGTCAACTTCTTTGATGGGAATATAAAGGGAGGAGAGTTTATGAGTCCCCCCTAGTTTTTAAAATTCCAAGTTTTCTAATACTTTTAAAACAAGTGTTATTAGTTATTTGGTGTTTTGGACAAAGAATATGGCATTTCTAATTTCTGTTCTAAATAAATCTCGGGCCAGGCACAGTGGCTCACGCCTGTAATCCTAGCACTTTGAGAGGCCGAGATGAGAGAATTGCTTTGAAGGCCAGGAGTTCAAGACCAGCCTGGGCAACAAAGCAAGACCCCCATGTCTCACAAAAAAATTGAAAAATTAACCAGGTGTGGTAGCATGAGCCTGTAGTCCCAGCTCCTTGGAAGGCTGAGGCAGGAGGATTGCTGGAGCCCAGAAGTTCAAGGTTACAGTAAGCTATGATTGTGCCACTGCACTCCAGCCTAGAGGCAGTGATACCCTGTGTCTGAAAAAATTAAATTTAAATTTAAAAATAAATACATAAATGTGGACATTCTGTTGTACTGTTTGATCATGATTTGTAAGTATTCATTCTGTGAAATCACCTCATGTTTACAAGCACCGGATACTGCAGCCTTCCCTGCCATGCTGTTTCTGCACTTTCTCCTCTTCTCCTAGCAGTTTGTGATTTATATATTGTGATGCCATGATGTGGGGTAAAAAATGCCCTCAATCATATCTTCATTATGCCTGATGATTTTTTTCTAGTTTACAAAGCCCACTTTATCCTGCTGAATGCCAGCAACTTATGTCTGTCACAAATCCTTGTCACAACTTGAGTCCCTGTGAGAGTGAAGTCCCGAGGCCTGGTTGGAATTCTGTTGTTGCATTTATGACCACAGGACTCTTGTCTCTTGCCTTTTAGCCTTGGCCCCTCCGTTGTGGGTTTGGCTCGGTACTCACATGTCTCCCAGCACAGCCCGTCCAAGAAAGCGCTTTATAACAAACACCTCCCCGAAGGGAAGCTGCTCACAGCCAGGGTCTTACGGTAGGTGCCTTCCCGTTCTCGCTCTCTCTGTAATGGGAATCAAACCCCTTTCTCCAGGAGCCCTGGGAGGAGATTTCAGGGTGAACTGTAAACACAATGGCTTGCGTAGTGGTGTTCAGATGAATAAAAGGCCTTTGTTTGGAGCCTTCTCTCCCCCAGTGCCTGTGAAAACAGGTGGTAACTCATCTCTGCATAGCCCCTGTTGTTGGGGATGGAGGAGGGGGCATCATATCTACCCCCTGTATTTTTCTACTAAGCATGAAAAATTGTGCAAATCATTCTTGAGAATATTGAATGAACTCCCAAGGCAGATGGGGCAGGGCCCGGAATCGTGGGCTGATCAGGAGGAAGAAGGCCTGGGCCGCCTGCTGTGCCCTCTGCTTTTTATGGTGTCTTCACCTCCCCTTGTCTCGCTCTGTCATAGCCTTAACCACCAGAAGAACCTGGTAGAGCTGTCTTTCCTCCCGGGAGACACTGGGAAGCCAGACTTGCTTTCTGCTTCCCTGGAAGGGCCACTTCCAAAGCAAGAGGAGAGGAAAACAGAGGCTGAGGAGAGAGACCAGAAAGGGGAAAAGAAAAATCAGAAAAGGAATGAGAAGAAGAACCAGAAGGGGCAGGAGGAGGTGGAGCTGCCCAGCAAGGAGAAGCAACAACCCCAGAAGCCACAGGCGCAGAAGCGGGGCGGGCGGGAGCGC
>NW_012101809.1:5016841-5048431 GCF_000951045.1 Mandrillus leucophaeus
TGACCATCAGCAACTTGAGGACAAGGGACCCTTTTTACCCAGAGAAGGTTGCATAAAATAAATTCTAAGGAATGTTTATTGGGTGGAACTGAATTAAATTAGGAGGCTGGGCAGATAAAGAGGAGGCTGAGTTGTTCTGAGCCTGTATCCTCCAAAAGATGAGAATAGTAATACCTGGGCTGAGAGGACTGGGTATGGGATGGCTCATACCTGTTTGGGCAGGGCCTCCCTGCCACCCTCAGAATTCTTGTCATATCTCTGTCCCAGCTCTACTGTTATTTTTGTTTTTATTATTTTGAGACAGAGTCTCGCTCTGTCACCCAGGCTGGAGTGCAGTGGTGTGCACTCAGCTCACTGCAACCTCTGCCTCCTGGGTTCAAGTAATTCTCATGCCTCAGCCTCCCGAGTAGCTGAGACTGCAGGTATGCTCCACCATGCCTGGCTAATTTTTGTATTTTTAGTAGAGAGGGGATTTTGCCATGTTGGCCAGGCTGGTCTTGAACTCCTGACTTCAAATGATCAGCCACCTCAGCTTCTTAAAAGTGCTAGGGTTACAGGCATGAGCCACCACTCCTGGCTTCTATTGTTATTTTATATATGGGTATGCATATGCATGTGTGTGTGTGAAAATTTTGTTACCTAAACAAATGTATTTACTTAAACGTTTATGTCACTGCTATAACGTTGCCCCAGTGGGCTGGGGCCTGGCATGGCCTGGGAGGAGAGGAGAGGAGAGGAAGGGTCTCTGGGCTTGGTGAGGAGTCTGTGCTCCTCCAGGTGGGCTGGGGCGGGGAAACAGGGAGCAGCCTAAGCCAGGTGCTTTCCTCAGCACCTCTGTGTTCCTCCAGGAGAAGCAAACCAAGCCCGCAGAAGTGCCCCGGCTGCAGCTGTCCTCAGGCTTCGCTTGGAATGTGGGACTAGACTCTCTGACCCCGGCCTTGCCACCTCTAGCAGAGAGCTCAGACAGCGAGGAGGATGAGAAGCCACACCAAGCCACGGTGCTGTATTTTGCAGGGCATGTCCTTTTTGCAGGGACCCCTTGGTGTCAGTCTCTTGTGCTCTGTTCCTAGGCTGGGTGTCTTCCTGGGTGGGTAGGGGAGGGGGCAGCGGCCATTCCCAGGCCAGGGGGAGAATATAGAGCCCTGGGCTGCCCAGCCAGCTCGTGGCTTCCACCACAGCCCTCCCCTAGGCCTTGAGGAGCAGATGATTCACTGTGTTTCTGCCTTCCATAGCAGAAAAAGAAAAGCAAGAAAGAAAGGGAGTTGGAGAAGCAGAAGGCAGAGAAGGAGCTGTCCCGCATTGAGGAGGCGCTGATGGATCCTGGGCGGCAGCCAGAGTCTGCGGATGATTTTGACCGACTAGTGCTCAGCTCCCCCAACAGCTCCATTCTGTGGCTGCAGTACATGGCTTTCCACCTGCAGGCCACGGAGATCGAGAAGGCCCGTGCCGTGGCCGAGAGGGCCCTTAAGACCATCTCCTTCAGGTCTCAGCTTTGCCCCAGGGAACACTGTGTCTCCGCACGTTCTGGGCTGGGCGGTGTCTCAGCCTGTGGGGTAGTTCCTCCTAGGCAGGCCAGCAGCGTTTTGGGTGGCTGCCACCAGGGGCCCATGGGTCCCCAGGCTTTCTGCCATAGGTGTGGCCATCTGTGAAACAGATCCACTCATTTATATTTGATAGTCCTCTTCTCTGAAACTGCTAAGGTTAACCTTCACAAGAGTCTGTACACTTATATGAGGGAACCAGTTTGAGCAGAAGCACAGTAAGAAAAGAGCTCACTGCATACCTGGGGGAGATCCCTGTAGGTGGTTTTCCAGAGAGGGAGTTTTTGAGGTCTGATGAAGAGGGAAGGCAGTCCTTTGCTTCATCCTCTTAGTTTGAAGAGAGAATCAGATCCAGGACACTGCGTCCAGCCCAAACCTCAGGCCTGTTTGGGATCTGGTGGGCATCCTTTCCAGGAATGGAGGCAGAATCCAGGAGAGCCTCAGACCCAGCCATTGGGGTGGGAGCAGGGGTTCCTAATACTGTGGGAGCTGTGGTGGGGACACAGCCTTTTAAGAGTCTGCATTTGGGGTGGGATCTGAGGACACAGAGCCTGGGAGCGGGAGATGGTTCCTGGGTCTCCCTGGATGGGGCGGGAGGCTCACTGGTCTTTTGTGGAGCTCATGTGCTGACTGCTCTCCCTCCAGAGAGGAGCAGGAGAAGCTGAACGTGTGGGTGGCTCTGCTGAACCTGGAGAACATGTATGGCTCTCAGGAGTCCCTGACCAAGGTCTTCGAGCGAGCCGTGCAGTACAATGAGCCTCTCAAAGTCTTTCTCCACCTGGCTGACATCTACGCCAAGTCAGAGAAATTCCAGGTAGGAGGCTGGGCCACACATGAACTCCTGGGAGTCCCAGGGGCCACAGTCTCAGGGAAGAGCCCCTGGGGTTCTGGGTCCAGTCCTGCTCTGGGCTTGCCACCGAACATCGGGGCCCCAATTTCCCCATCTTCCAAGTAAGAGAAGTCATTTCCCTCACCTCTTCTTCAGGCCTGCGGGGTCAAGGTGAGGGAGAGTGGCTTTGGAAGCGAAGGGGCAGTGGACCCCTGGTGTGTCTGCCTTGGGCTGCTGGCAGGGCACCACAGACAGAAGGGGACGTCCCAGCCCAGCATCCGCTCTGGCGTCTCTCCCTCTCGCTTGTCATTCTCATGTTCTCCTAGGCTAGGACCGCCCTCCTGTGGGTGTGGATCAGCAGGGACTCCCCTGTCCACTGTGCCCTTCTCTGAGCCTCCCTCCCGCTCCTCTCAGGTCTGTAGCATTAGGCCTTGAGAGTGTGTCTGGGAGCCCCAAGTCTAGCTTCTTGTGAGTGTTGCTGCTCGTCTGTCTTGTCCCCTCTGTAATATCACACTCTCCTTAGCATGCCTTGTCTTTTCCCACAGGAAGCTGGTGAACTCTACAACCGGATGCTGAAGCGTTTCCGGCAGGAGAAAGCTGTGTGGATCAAATACGGTGCCTTCCTTCTGCGGAGGAGCCAGGCTGGGGCCAGTCACCGCGTGCTGCAGCGAGCCCTGGAGTGCCTGCCCAGCAAGGAGCGTGAGTGCTCATTCCCAGCTCCTAAGCCCATGAGCACTCCAAGATCGGAGTAGGGATTGGCCCTGGCATTGCTTATTCTAAGTCAGGAGAGCCTTATGAGGGCTTTCTTCTTGCCTGTCGATTCTGTGCCCCTGAGCATAACAGTGCATGTTACATTTCAAATGCCAGGCTCCAAAAGATGGAGGAACAAAATGCAGTTAGCACTAGTTCTGTTGCCCTTGGGATCCCCCACCTCTTCTGTGCCCAGAGAGTGGTGTATCTGCAGTGCCCATCTGTGTATTTGGCCCCAAACCCACCCCACCTTCCTTTTGGGGCTTTGTCCCTCTTGTCACAGCCTGGGTCTTGGGACCCAAGAGCAGGGAGGCAGGCTCATGCTGACCCTGCGGAACACGGTGTTGTGGTGAGGCGGGCTGTCTGCTTGTTGGGTCTCTGAGCCGTCGTCCTCTCCCTGCAGATGTGGATGTCATTGCCAAGTTTGCCCAGCTTGAGTTTCAGCTGGGGGATGCAGAGCGAGCCAAAGCCATTTTTGAGAACACGCTGAGCACCTACCCAAAGCGCACAGATGTCTGGTCAGTCTACATTGACATGACCATCAAGCACGGCAGCCAGAAGGCCGTCCGGTGAGTGGGGCAGCCGGCCAAGGCCGAGTTCCTCAGGGGAGGGCGTGGTAGGCACTGGTCCCACAGCAGCTCTCAGCATCCCAGCCCTCTTACTTGATCTAGAAAACCAGCTTGACGTGATGCCTTAGGCCCAGTGACATTCACTTCTTCAACTTTTCTTTCTGCCTCAAAGGCCGGCATTGGTAGGAGGTAGCCTGGTCAAGAGACTCGAGTTTCTCTCATAATTAACTGTTCCTGGCTCTCATTGTAGACCACTTTCACAGGCATTCTCTTGCTTTTGACCCCAGCATCTCCACAAGACAGGGAGGGTTTAGAGATGAGTAGACTGAGGTCCAAAAAACAGGTGCCTCCCCCAAGCCCTTCAGTGAGCTGAGCTTTTCTCCTAGAAAAGCTCATTATGTATGTGTCTCACTGTTGTGTCCCCCATCCCAGTAGCTTTGTCCTGATCACTGTGTGGCTTTAGGCAGGGAAGTCCCTTACCTCTGGGTGTCCGTCTGCTCATCTGGAAGATGAGGGTGATAGTGCCTCTCCCTAGGGCATCATGGGAATTCATCATGGATTAATAAGGATAATGGTAGAAGTGGGAGTCTTGGATGGGAGAGGGTCCTGGTTCCAGGGCTGAGAGCAAGTGGGTGAGTGCTCGCCAGGAAGCATGTGGCCTGGTACTGAGAGGCAAATGCCGCTCTGCTTTTCCTCAACAGGGACATCTTTGAGCGGGTCATTCATCTGAGCTTGGCCCCCAAGAGAATGAAGTTCTTCTTCAAGCGCTACCTGGACTACGAGAAGCAGCATGGCACAGAGAAGGATGTGCAGGCAGTCAAGGCCAAGGCCCTGGAGTATGTGGAGGCCAAGAGCTCAGTGCTGGAGGACTAGTGGCAGGCTGGCTCCGCTGGACACTGTCAGCAGTGGGCCAGCCCGGCTCCATCTCGAGTGCCTGGGCACTTGGAAGACTGTTGCTTCAGGACGCTATTTAAATGCTGCTTTTTCTGCAGCACCCTTGGGGGAATCCTGTCAGGATGAAAAGGAATTTGAGATTGTTTTTAATTCCTCTTTGCTTGCTTTATTTTCAGTACTAACTTGTTATCTTTTTCCTTATCTGAGGCCGCTTGGGGATTGCGGGCAGCAGGCCCCTGGATTCCCAGAAAAGCTGAGGGTCCCTCTTCCAGGGGAGTCCTCTGGGGAGCAAGAGTGGAGGGGCTACTCCCGAGGGTCTTGTGGTCAGGATCCTGCTTTGTCCCTGGCAGGCTGTCAGTCCAGCCAGAGGGGGTCAGTAGGCTCCAGGGAGTGGCCCTCCCCTCCTATCTTGGAGTCTCTGGGTGTTCCTTCAGCCTCAGCCCCACTGGTACCTTCTGCCCTTTAGTGGAGGCTGTGAGTCTGGGACAGGAGGACATATTCAGAGCCCAGAGGAGAAAATGGAGAAACCTGGGCTGCTGAGGAAAGCCACGGGTGTTGGCGTGAACTGATGATATCTCATGCCACGCCCACCATGGCCACATTACCTAACCTCTCCATATCTGGGCTATTCAAGGTCTTGGAGGCCAGCACAGACCTAGCTAGTTGTTGAAGCCAGTTCTTTTTTGGCTTGGTCCTGAGGGAATTAAAAGTTTTCTCTGGCAGAGCTTTAAGTGTCTTGAGAGCTTTGCCGTGGGAAATGACTGAGTCATATGCCAGGAAGCCGGACAGGGCCAAGGGAGAGCATCCAAAGGTTTTAGAGGTGGTGGGGGTGGCGGGCAGGGATGGGAGGAAGGAGAAGCTGGGGCTGGCCTGCTTCTTGGGCATGAGCACTCGGTTACAAGAGCTAGTTCTGGGCCTGCCCACTGAGCACGGAATCTTCTGACTCGTGAAATTTCAGACTGTGTTTCCTTCTGAGATAGGCCAGGCTTCATCTGTTCCCCACACCAAATCAGATAATGGAACCCAACTGCAAAGAGATCATCAGCCCCAGGGCCTTCCCCTGTGTTGAACCCCTGGCACTCCCTGCACCGCTGCCACCCTGTGGGCCATTTTAGTCCTGCCCCCTTCCCTAACACGGCATAGGATTTGGGCCTGGCCCCATGACCACCAGCCTGCTGTGGCGTGCCCATTCAATCACGCAGACACCAGATTACTCCTTTTAGTAAGAAAAGCTTTATCAAAAATTTAAATATATAAAATAAGGCCAGAGGCTGCACTGGAGGCTGCTTCCCAGTGGTGCACTGCTGCGTTAGGCACATCTTTGCAGCTAGACACGTTAACTGCGCAAAGTACCATAAAGGAGCCCACTGGTGAGCTTCACTGTCACCTGGCCCTGCTGGCTGGGGCTTCCATTGTCTACTGGGTCTCTCCACACCACAGATTGCCTTGTGGTCCTTTCCCCTGGCCAAAACGGTTTTTAAAAAATCCTCTTCTGATAACGGATGTGAGCAAGCAGTGGGGTTCAGTTTGGGACCAAGTAGTGCCATTTACAAAGAGCATGAGAAGCAGCTCCTTAGGAGGCAAGCAGGGCCATCTCTACGTTGTCAGGGGCCGCGCCGTTGCCTGCCAGACCCTGGGCCCACTTGTGCAGGCGGCTGTAGAGTGGGAGGCCCTGGTTCTCACGGTACAAGTAGACACCGGTGATGGCATTCCACTGTGGCCGCGGCTGCGTGCCTTCCACTGGGAAGTTGGCAACCAGCTCCTCATCATCCTTGTTGAGCGCCACGAAGCCAAAGAAGCGGCGCACATTGTTGGCAGCCAGCACCCGAGAGTGCACCTCGGCCGTGCGCTGGAACAGCTGGTCCTCATTGGCGCGGTACTGCGCCCAGTAGGCCTCCTGGCGGTAGCTGAGTGGTGAGCAGTAATGCTTGAGGCATTTGGTCAGGAACACCAGGATGGCCACCACGCCAATGAGCAGCCACCCAAAGAGCTGGCCAGAGAATGGGCACAGTTCAGGAGGGGCAAGGAACTGCCTGAGCCCTACCCCCCAGAGCAAATGGAGAAGGAGCAAGTTCCGCTTGTATAAGGGAAGCAGGTCCTTGTGGCTGTGATTCCATCGCTTGCTTACCCCCTTTAACTCAAGCTGTAGTTGCTCTTAGACTTAGCCTGTTTTCTGCTGCCACCCCTGCTACCTTAAGAGCACCTCCTTCCCCTGCCATCATCTCATGCCATCAAAACCCAGCTCAACCTGCCAGGCTCAGCTCAGATGCCTCCTCTGGGAAGCCTTCAAAGGCCCCTCTGGGAGCACGTGTGCCTTCCCTGAATCCCCTGTGGCCTGGTTCCTTTCATCACCATCTGCCTTGTTTGGAGGTCACACGTGCTTGTCTGAAACACTTGGAGGGCAAGGACAGGCAAGGTCATCCTTATTTCACCATTTGCTCCTGTACAGAGACCTGGGGGCATTTGATCAGCATCAAATAAGTATCATTTCTTTGTCTACCATCTTCCAGCTCTGGTGCTGTCTCCAACCTTTTCTCTCTTTATGTTTCTTTTTCTTTTTTTTTTTTTTGAGATGGAGTCTTGCTTTGTTGCCCAGGCTGCAGTACAGTGGCGTGATCTCGGCTCACTGCAGCCGCCACCTTCCGGGTTCGAGCAATTCTCCTGCCTCAGCCTCCCAAGTAACTGAGATTACAGGTGCCTGCCACCACGCCTGGCTAATTTTTCCATTTTTAGTAGAGACAGGGTTTTACCATATTGGCCAGGCTGGTCTCGAACTCCTGACCTCCAGTGGTTCACTCGCCTTGGCCTCCCAAAGTGCTGGGATTACAGGTGTGAGCCACTGCGCCTGGCCTCTGTTTATATCTTATTTACCCAGAGAAGAAACCTTTTAGAAAACCTGTGCTCCCTTGAGGTCAGGAGTTTGAGACCAGCCTGGCTAACATGGCAAAACCCCATCTCTACTAAAAATACAAAAATTAGCTGGGCATGGTGGCTGCGTGCCTGTAATCCCAGCTACTCGGGAGGCTGAGGCAGAATTGCTTGAACCCGGAAGACGGAGGTTGCGGTGAGCTGAGATCGTACCACTGCTCTCTAGCCTGGCGACAACAATGAGACTCCATCTCAAAAAAAAAAAAAAAGAAACGAAACGAAACCTGTTCTCCTTCCTATCTCTCCCTCACCCCCTGCTTCTCTAAGTTGACCCTTGCAGCTGAGATTTTCTGCTACTCCCCAGTTCTCTTCCCTTGCCTTCTGTCCCTTGACCAACCTCCTCTCCTTCAGAGCCCAGCTAAGGCTCAGGACAGCAACTGCATCTCCTGACTCAACACTCCATCCTGACCCAAGGGACTCCCCTTAAGTCAGCAACACTTGAGGCTGACTCAGTGCTTGGACTGGGCCCTTCCTGGGATAGGAATGTGTTCATCTCCAGAGCCAGCCACACTCCACTGTCAAGGGCCCATCACAGATGTTTCTGGGGTGGCTTGCGGGGGTCCACGCTCAATCTGGCTGGGGTAAGGGGCTTATCTGTGATTGGAATTAAGGCCCAGACTGAGCCAGAAGAATGTTCCTTTAATGTTTAAAACTAATTTGGTCATATACAAGTGAGATTTACAGTACAAAAAAAAAAAAAAATTGATTAAACTCTTATTTGTGTCTGGAAATAGCCCTTGCCCCACCACGCACCTGTTAACCAGCCCTGATACCTAGTGCTTTCCCACAGACCTCAGCCCCTGAGGACCAACTCCAGTTTCAGCACTAGGCCATCCCCGGACCTCCCACCAGCCACCACTAGGGAAGAGGACCTTCCCTTTGCACAGCTCCTTACCTGGGACTCATACCTGAGCCTGCGGCTGACCTCCTCCCGGAAGTCTGACAGGTTGTCAGGGTTCTCCTTGCAGGGGAACCTGGCCAGGATTTCGGTAGCGTGGGCTGATGGGAAGTGCTCTTCCCTGGCCGTGAGTGAGGAAGGGTCCACGAACTCGCTGAGAGCACAGACATAAGCCTCACCACGCAGCAGGGAGATGACAGACCAGGTGACAGGGGCCACAGCCGCACGGCCCAGGATGGAGCTTAGGAGGAGGAAGGTGGGGGCAGCAGAGCAGTTCTTGGTCCTCCGGTGCTGGCATTCGGCCACAAGGTTCCAGGTGTGGTTGTTGAGGATGACACCAATGATAAAGAGCACCAGGGCGGGCACGCCAATGGCCGCCAGCCCGTACAGGTAGTTCCGGGCCGGCGAGCAGGGACAGTGGAAGGCCACCACAGAGAACAGCTCCTGGCTGCCCACCGTGCCCAGTGCCACTAGCCCGTTAAAAATCATCACATCCTTGCTCTTGAAGAAGAGTGACAGGAAGCGGAAGTTCTCTGCGATCAGGGCTGCCATGGTGACGGTCGTGGCGGGGTGGATTGCAGGAGAGGAGGCAGGAGGAGACGGGATTGACAGTTGCTGGTGGTACTAGGAAGGGGCGCAGGCTGGGAGACGCCGGACGGCAGGGTGTGGTTGTGCTATTTTATCCCCAACTGTGGTTGACCTGGTGTTTCCTGTGGAGCAGATGACTGATAAGTGTTTCCCTCTGAAAACCGGGAGTTGAAGAAGACGCTAGTGTGGCCAGGCTGGGGAGAAAGGAAGGAGTACAGGGCCCTGGGAAGTGACAGTTGCCACTGTTCATTGAGTTTCTCCAGGGCACTTGGCACCCCTCATTTCCCATCCTCACAGTCCCACGTCGAGCTGTGTGCCCGCCGTGCCCTAAGGAAAGTGAAGGCTTCCCGAGGACGAGTGACTCGCCAGGGTCACAGATGAGAGGCAGACTGAGATTCAAGCTTGGCTGACCTGCCTCAAATGCTTAGGTTCTTTTTGCCACCATGAGCTTCTCTTGGGGTAGGGCTTGGGGGTGGCCCATGGTGCTAGTGCATGTGTGGCACTGACTGGCTTTCCCTGTGGGAATCCAGGTGGCACACATTAGCGGAGGGGCCACGGACTCCTTGGATCCGCGGCGTGTCCTCAGGGCCTCAGCCTTGAGGGTGTAAAAGCTAGAGAGTGTCCGGGTGGATAAGGGACTTGGACAGGATCCTGCCGTGTGGGCTGGGGTGGGCATGGCAAGACGCCAGAATCCCTGGAGTTCGCAAGGACCTTATCTTTTTGGAGACCTCAGGGTCTGATCACGCTTCATGACTTTTCTCTGGGCCTCAGTTTCCTCATCAGTGAAAAGAGAATAAATCGTCCTGACCCTTGCTCTTTCCTAGGGATGTTGGAGGGAAAGGAAAGAATAAAAGATGCCTGATTGTGCTCTGTGTGAAACTCTCCATCTCTCCCACCCTATCTTGTCTTTGGCGTGGGGGACGATTCTCCTGCCCACAAAGCTCAGGGAACTGAGACCTGAAGAGGATAAAGTGCCTTGCTGAGGCCAAACAAATACAGAGGTGCCCCAGCAGGACCTCTAACCACAACCTAAGGAGACTTGGGAAGAGGACAAGGGTGATTCTGTGCTAAGTGAACCCTCTTTTTTTCTGTCTCCTACTGACCTTGCCGTGTCCATCCGCGAGTGTCCCGAAGAACCTCCTCTTCCGCAGCCGTGACCCCCTCTCCTATCCAGCAGCCTCCCAGCGGCCCGGCTCCACCCCGCCTGCCAGCAACAGGAAGCCCTGGTAAGAGCAAAGGCTCAGCGGTGCCACCAGCTCATCTGGAGATTATTCTGCCTTGGTCTGGACTGCAGCGACGCTGGCAACCTGCCGGGAAGTGGCCATGGCCTCGGGCAACAGCGAAGTTTAGCCCAGCTCCCTTCCTAGCCTCCACCCACACAAGCCTGAGAGACAGGCCAGGGTGTGGCCCATATCCTCCCCATCTGGAGGGTGAAAAACAAAACTCCCCAGGTCAGAGGAAGCCAGGGAGTAGAGGGATGGGGTGAACGGCAGACAGGGAGGGACCTGGCCCTGTTCCCTTCCATGCTTCATGGAGGGATCACCCCTTCTAGATCAGCCCTTCCGTCCCTGCCAAGGAGGCTGCCAGACGGGATCAGGCAGAGCCATGTGGCCACGTGGGCTCCAAGAAAAGGAGAAGCTGGAGGAGGAGGACCAGGAGCAACAACAGGAGGAAGAGGAGGAGGAGGAGTCTGATTCTTCCCCCACTTCACAGCCTGGAGCTTCCAGTCTAACTTCCTGGGAAAGGCAGTTTGCGTCACTGCTGGGGATGAATGGGTTAAAGTCAGTCCCCTCTGCCCCATCCTTTTCCCTTCTTGGCTTCTAGGCTTCTAATTAGCTCCCTGTGGAGGCTCTGGGTTCATAAACTGGCTCAAACTGGGGTACAAGATACCTGCACAGGGTGGGTGGTGAGCAGAGGATGGGTCAGGTCGTCCTGTGAGACCACTGCCCCCAGACCAAGGATGGGTCACATCCAGACCCCTAGTGGGACCTCCTCCAACATCAGTGAGGACAGGAGACTGGCGGCTCGGGGAGGGGAGGACTGCTCCCTGTTCAACCGGGTGGAGGGAACCTCAGCTAGGGGCCTCTCTCCCTCTGGGCAGCGTGGGACCGGCTCCACCATGCTCCCCTGACAGCTGGCACACCCCAGGGAGGGCCTCTTCCTTACCTGGGGCCAGCTGTGGGCACTTGTGGCCATGGCCTCCGCGGGGCTGGACTCTCCAAGTGGCCTCCGGGAGGAAGGCGCAGGGCAGCGGCAGCCTCCGCCACTCCCTCCTGCTTTTCTTCTGCACGGGGGCCTGGGGCTGGTGGCGGCTTCAGACTAATCTAACTCCAGAAAAGAGAGAAGAAAACAGTGGGATGGAGTCTGCGCGCCAGTGAGTGGAAAAACAGCCTCCCGGCGCCACCAGGCAGAGGAGGGCGGGCCCCGAGAGCGGGCGGAGCGAGAGGAGAGGAGCCCAGAGGAAGTTGAGGTGCCTGTTCTGCAGCTGCAGCGCGTCCCACCGACCCGCTGCTCGCGCTCCCTGGGCGGTGCTGGCTCTCCGCCCTCGGCCCAGACCCGGACCTAGCCGGGCTCCACACCAGTGGGACCAGTCGGGAGGGCCATGTGGGGGTGTGGAGGCACTGGGGAGATCTGACCTAGACCTTCCCCCATGACAGTTTCAAGAGCACCGCACGTACTTGACCCCTGCGGGGCAGAAGCTACCGAAGGAGACCCGCAAAGGTCAGGGGAGGGTGCCGTCAGACCCGCGCTGAGCCCTGCAGGATGCTCAGGGCCAGGGCCCCACCCTCTTCTGGCCCTTCTCCCTCAGAGCGGTCGGATCATTGACTGGACAAGCCATCCCCAGTGCTGGCTCTTTGACCCATAGTCAGCTAACTCCCCGGGACCTGCTTCGGATCCCTGGAGGGCTGAGGGTTGAATTCAGGAACCTGGAGATTCTCCGGGGCCTGCAGGCAGAGCTTCAACTGGTGGGTGGCAGTTACAAGGAGGCAGGTTTCTGAAGGAAGCCCTTTGTACTAATCAGAGCTGCCCAGCCTGTATCTAAAAGTGGTCAAGATGCGGGCTGAAGCGTCACGGGTCAGGAATGCTGCAGAGGACAGTCTATGGACAAGCTAGATGACCCTTAGCATGGAGGGAGAGGACCCCCGACACCTGTCAGCTCTGCAGTGCACGTGGTTCCATCATGGTGGAGCTGCTGAGTGACCCGCTGGCCTCCCTAAGCTGGGCTTAACCATATGTAGGAAGGAAAGAAAAGGTACTGGGGTTTGCTTGCTTGTTTATTTGCTTGTTTCAGATCCCAGCATGTGCTAAACACAGTCCCAGATCCTTCCCTAAAAGTTATCTTCCTTTATCCTCACCACAATCCTGAAAAGCAGGTCTTTAAAAAAAAATTTTTTTTTTATTTTAAAAAAGGCCGTGCGCGGTGGCTCAAGCCTGTAATCCCAGCACTTTGGGAGGCCGAGACGGGCGGATCACGAGGTCAGGAGATCGAGACCATCCTGGCTAACACGGTGAAACCCCGTCTCTACTAAAAAATACAAAAAAACTAGCCGGACGAGGTGGCGGGCGCCTGTAGTCCCAGCTACTTGGGAGGCTGAGGCAGGAGAATGGCGTGAACCCGGGAGGCGGAGCTTGCAGTGAGCTGAGATCCGGCCACTGCATTCCAGCCTGGGCCACAGAGCAAGATTCCGTCTCAAAAAAAAAAAAAAAAGTTATAAATCTGACCTAGACCTTCCCCCCATGACAGTTTCAAGAGCACCCCACATACTTGACCCTCGCGGGGCAAAAGCTACAGAAGGAGACCCCGCAAGGGTCAGGGGAGGGTGCCATCAGACCCGCGCTGAGCCCGGGTCTGAAAAAGAAGACTTTCTCTTCTTCTCCTTCTCCTTCTCCTTCTCCTTCTCCTTCTCCTTCTCCTTCTCCTTCTCCTTCTCCTTCTCCTTCTCCTTCTCCTTCTCCTTCTCCTTCTTCTTCTTCTTCTCCTTCTCCTTCTCCTTCTCCTTCTCCTTCTCCTTCTTCTTCTTCTTCTTCTTCTTCTTCTTATTATTATTATTATTATTATTATTATATAGAGTCAGAGTCTTGCTATGTTGCCCAGGCTGGTCTCCAACTCCCAGTCTCAAGTGATCCTCCCTCCTTGGCCTCCCAAGTGCTGGGATTACAGGCATGAGCCACCACGCCTGGCCAAGCAGGTCTTCTAATATCCATTTTATAGACAGACACACTGAGGCTTAGAGTGGCTGGGTGACTTGCCACAAGTCCTACAGTGCTGGTATTTGAACCCACGTGTGCCTGACCCAAAGCTTTGCTGTCCTTCACATTCGTACCTCCTGATACCTCCGGGCCATCTCTTCACACTGGAAGCACCCTCGTCCACCAAGATGCACCTTGTTTTTGCTCATCCTAATCCTCCCTGACTTTAGGGCCCAGACCAACTCCTACCTCCTGGAAGGGCCCTCCCAGCCCACCTTGGCCCATGAAGATCTGAGCAGCTCCTCCCAAAGAATTAAGAGGAGGGAAACTGGACCCCAGAAGTGGGAATAGAGGGAAGGATGGATAAAAAAGGATGGAATCATGCCAAGATCAAAATCAATTCTTAGATGCTTGGGACTTATGTCTCAGAGCTGAGGGCGGTGCTGAGAAACCTATCTGTACCTCTGTTTCTTCCTCCTCAACAAGATGGAAGCTTGAGTATTTGTGTTACTGTCTCTCATCCCTGCCCAGGGGAGGAGGACAGAAGTCCCTGGGTTCAGAAATCAACAAATACATTAGCCACCCTGTGCTGGGTGCCTACCATGTGCCATGTGCTTTTACACATAGCAACCCCATGATGGGGGCGGGTGGGGCTCATCCTCATTGTATAGATGAAGAAACTAAGGCACAGGCATTGATGCAGCTGGCCCAGGGACAGTGTTTGTGAGTGGTAGGGACAGCATTTGACCCAATTCTGTCTCACTCAAATCTGAGCTGCTTTCTGTTTAATGCTGCTGTCCTCCCCCCTCATCCCACCTGGGCTACAGCCTCGGAACTCCTCTTAGCCTCTTAGAACTTCATCCCCAAGAGGTGGGTCTTTAAGAAAAATGGAGAGACTTCAGCTTCTGTGTCTAACTTCTCAAGCCTTGGGGATGGTCTGATTTCCCCCTGAGACCTGGATGTGAGGGGGGTATTAGGGTGGTTTTCAAAGACCCCTCTACAGGAGGACTTTTGTGCTTGGTGCTAAATAAACACTCAGTCCACCCGGACAATTGTCACGTGACCCCCATGGTGACCACACACTCTGGCCTCTTCCGTGTGAACCTAGCTTCTGACATCTTGTCTCATCGCCTGTCACCCCAGGTGTGTCACCCCAGGTGGGCTATGTGCCATGTCCTTATGGACCCACCCCGGCCCACACAGTCTCACCTAGGACATACTTGCCCAAATCAGAGGGCTCCCACTTCATGAGACGCTGGGATGATTCCCACTCCCTGAGCCCTGAGCGTAAAGGAAGAGAGGCCCTGAAAAGCCACAGAAGAGAATGAACCAGGGGCAGGGATGTCTGTCAAACCTGGGAGGAGACGGTGAACATCAGCCTGGGAAGGGATGGGCAGAGGGGAGCCATCGGTCCCTGTACCCGCCATGACAGTTCCGATCCCTTTAGACTAATACTGCTCATGGGCCCACTGCCCTAGGGCCATCCAGGGCAGTGTCACAGTTGAAGGTATCAAATCCTCTTGCAGTTCCAAATGTCCTGCCTCCGATGGGCAGGCGAGTGCTAGGGAGTGTGGATCTGCCTAGGAGACTACTGCCCAGTACTGAAACCCCTCATTTTTCCACCTGGTTTGGGGGTAGGAGGGGCTGTGGGCTCAGATCCCCATTCCTGCCTCTTCAGCTGGCCACGCCTCATACTTTGCTAAAGTAGGTGGCCACCTCCTTGCGCGGAGGCCGGGGCCCGCCCCCAGCCCAGCCGTTGCCCATCAGCAGTGGCTCCTCCCTGCCCAGCTGCAGAGGTGGTTTGCATTTGTGCCAGCTTGTGAGTAGCCTGTTCATGGTGCCTTGATCCGTGATGCCACGCAGCTTCTCCCTTTCCTCCTCCGCACCATCGGGGGGTGTGGGGGCAGCCGCGGAAGCAGGGGCCGTGGCCAGTGTCCCGTGGGTGTGACCCAGCTCCAGGTCATGGTTCATGGCCTCGAAGAACTGCTGGATGCAGACCTTGGCGAAGGCCTTGGCGTGCTCCGTGCACGTCTCGTCGAAGAGCTTGCGCTCAATGTCGATATAGTGGGACCAGTACTTGCTCTTGAGGAAGGCGACCTGCGTGAAGCAGGGCCGCACAGAGCGCACCACGAATGCCAGCAGTGTGGTCAGCAGCACGAAAGACCAGCCCAGCGCCTGTGGGGAGACGAGAGAGAGTCACGGGGCACTGTCCTTGGGCCTCCGAGCCTGTTCAGACTCCCAAAGCACTCTCTCTGCCAGCACTTCTAGCTCAAAGAGCACAAATTGGGCAAGTGAGCTTGCCTCTTGGCCTCCATTTCCTCATCTGTAAAACGGGCATAGAAATGGGAATAATGGAGATAGGTGCACCTCATGGAAAGAAGATCATGTGGGTAAAGCACCTGCCATGCTGGCGGGGCACCCACAGAGTCCAGGAGTTAAGTGGGCAGACCCTGGAGTTAGGCTGCTTGGTTTGAATGCTATCTCCACTACTTACTAGTTGACCAGGAGCAAAGCACTCAACTTCTCCGTGCCTCAGTTTCCACACCTATAAAATGCAGCTGGTGGTAGCACCTATCTCAGAGTGTTGTGAGGACTGAATGTGATAAGCTTAGCTCAGTGCCTGGTACCCAGTGCTCAGTGACTATTAACCATTACTGTTGTGCCAATAGGCCCTCACTTACTGTGCCTCTTCTTTCAGGAAGCCTTCCTTGATCTCACCAGGCCATAGTGGCCCATTTTCCTCTGAGTCCTGAACCTCTCCTTTGGCTCCTGGTATTGTCACCAGTGACAAGCGAGCACCTCCTCTGTGTCGGTTCCGAGCTGGGCCTTCAGGGGTCATGGAGGCAAATCAGGCAAGAACTCAAACTCTGCGCTGAAGAGCACCCTGCACTTGGTTCCACTCTGCTCTGTCAGCTCACTGCAGGGCACGGGGCAGGACGCTCCCCAGCCCACGCTTCAGGGTCAGGCCCCAGCCGCACAGAGAAGCATTTGGGCAGATCAGGACTGGGGCTGAGGGCAAGCCCAGATGCCTATCATGGGGCTGGGCAAGTCATGACAGAGCAGACAGGGTGGGGAGCCACTGAGCGTGTGTACAGGCTGGGGGCACCCCAGGCTGTTCCAGGAGTACATGCGGGCTGGATCTTCTGGATTTCCAACTTGAAAATCTGATTTTTATGTGAAAAATTCTGATTTTTATTTTAATTTTATATACTTTGTTGTTTTGTTTTGTTTTGTTTTGTTTTGTTTTGTTTTGAGAGGTCTTGCTCTGTTACCCAGGCCAGAGTGCAGTGGCACAATTATAGTTCACTGCAGCCTTGACCTCCCAGGCTCAAGCAATCCTCCCACTTCAGCTTCCTGAGTAGCTGGGACTACAGGCATGTGCCACCAAGCCTGGCTAATGTTTTTCTTTTTTTTTGGAGACAGGATCTCACTATATTCCCCAGGCTGGTCTTGAACTCCTGGGCTCTAGCGATCTTCTTGCCTTGGCCTCCCAAAGTGCTGGGATTACAGACATGAGCCACATCGTACCTGGCCCATTCTGGTTTTCAGAACATGCCAACGAATTCTAAAGTTGGATCTAGAATTCAGTCTCTGAAGGCCAAATGAAACGTGTATAGGCCAGGCAGCCTGCACCCTCTGGGGCCCACTCAGCTTATGATGTGGTGGCTTAAAGGTCAGGTGGAGGGACAGCTGCCAAGGCCTTGAGGCTGGGGACGATGGGATGAGTGCCCACAGGAGAGGAGGCACAGGTTTGGGAGGAGAGGGAAGTAGAGTTCAGTCTGGATGCTCAGAGCGTGACATTCACCAGGGCCATCTGGGTGGTGATGGAGGCCTCCCAGGAGAGAGGCCCCTGCTACAGCGGGAAGCCAGGAGTGTCTGGACTTGCCAGGGTAGAGTGTGCACGTTTCTCCAGCCCTTGCAGGGCAGGTTGGTCCCAGCCCCTCGCCCTGACAGCACCTGGTCTGCCAGCTGTGGGGGTGGGCTGCCTGGGTGGTCCTCCCCACACAGCACTGACTGGGTTGGAGAAGGCCATAGAGGCTTGGATGGGTGAGCGTGGAGGGGCAGAGGATGTGGGAGCAGGGCTGGGGAGGACCCTCGCTCTGGTTGACCCGTCAATGGGCTCTCCAACCTGTCTTTCCATCACATCCCAACAGGGCCTCTCTCTCATCCACGCACCCCCTTCCAGGACACCCTGGTCCTTAGCTCCCACTCCCCAGCAGGGACACACCAGATGGGGGCATTTGCCAGGGAAATGTACCCAAATGGTTTAGCCACCCACTGGCCTCACCACTGCCGAGGCCCGGAAGAGGGAAAGGATGCAAATTCCTCCAGCTTCCAAGCTCAGAGATCAGGATGGGGATGCAGGTCCACTCTGGGGATCTCAGGACAGGGGTCAGGCCCACTCACCAGAAGCCTCTGGACAGAGAGAGCCAAAGCACGTTCTCCGGATGGCCCTGGGCTGAGGGCACACGCATGGCTGTGCCTTCAGCCTCAGTTGGGAAGATGCCCCCCACACCTCGGAGCTCCACCTGAGCAGAGGCCCCATTTTGAGAGGTAGGGGGATAGGGCCCTCCCAGAGGGACCTTGATCTGCCAGTGAGACCCAGCCTGAGGCCACGCGGCCCCCTCACCTGGGAGATGCAGCGGAGGTAGCGCACAGCCACCTCTCGGGCCAGCAGCCAGTCACCATCGTAGATCTCAGGGCAGGGCACCCGGGCCAGCAGGCGGGCGAGCTCAGGGGCAGGTAGACCGGGTGCCAGGCTGCCATTGCCCAGTGCGGTCACTGGCACGGCAGTGCAGAAGGCACAGAGGAAGCATTTGCCGTCAAGCAGTGTGACAGCCACCCAGACGACGGGCGCGATGAGGGCGCGCTGGGCCATGGAGCAGAACATGTAGCGCAACACAGCGGGGTCCTTGGCCCGGCGGCCCGGCGGCCGCTTCCACTCTTCGGCCAGCATGGACACGTTGTTGTTCATGACCAGGCCAAGCAGGAAGAGCACCAGGGGTGGCGCCAGCAGGATGCCCGCGCTGTAGGCCGCATTGTAGCCCGGCAGGCAGGGGCAGTTAAAGTCAAAGGCCGAGTACATCTGGGCACTGGCCAGGGCCATGATGCCGCAGATGCCGTTCATGAAGGACTCCTGGTTGGACTGCAGGAACTGGAAGATCATCCGGAACTTGTCCATCGTGCCCCCTGCGGGGCCTGGCCTCTTCTTCCCAACTCACTGCTGCCTCCGAGAGGGCCCCTGCTGCCCACCCTGCCCACTGGGTGCCCACCTCATGACTCAGGCGCTCCTGGCTGGGACCAGCAGAGCTCAGAGCAGAGGCTGAGGTCACTGTCGCTTTGAGGAATCTTTAGTCAGGTGCTGGCCAGGAGGGTGCAGATTGACCAATCCTGTGCGTTCAGCCAGGATTGTGCCCCTCCCTCCTGGGCTTCTCTCTCTCTGCAGCCGCCTCCACCTCCAGCACTAGCACCTGCTAGGGACCAACTTTCTGTGGGTGTGGGAGGGAGGGAGGGAGAGGTGGGAGAGGGCAGGCTCAGACACAGGCTGGGAAGACACTGTCTCCAGCAGGGCTGCAGTTTGGAGAGTCCAGGGCTGCTGCAGGGGCCAGAGCTCCCGGACCTTGTCTTCTGAGCTCCTAGGAAGCTCATTGCCCTCCTTCTGCCCTTCCCACTGGGGGTCTCCTCCATGCTGTATCAGAATCCCAGAGGGCTCCTCCGTCGGTTCCCCGATGACAGTGTGGTGCTGCGGTGGCGGTGGCTGCAGTGAGGGTGCTGCTGGTGGTCATGGGGATATTGGTCACAGAGGGGATGGCAGTGGTGGTTGGGGGGATGGTGCTAATGTGGACATGGTGTAGAATGAAACGTCCTGGGTTTGCTGGCAGAAGACTTGGATTTGACAGGTTGCCTGGGCAGGGGCTGTGGCCTGTGAATGTGTTGCAGGAGTCCTTATGTTGGCCTGCCTGTGTCTCTGCTGGTGTGCCTGTGTGTTTGTGGGCTGTGGATGGCAAACCCTTTCCTGGCTCCACCTCTGACCTCTACTTCCCCAATCAAAAAATAAAGGGGTCTGCATGCGGACAGCAAGGGGGTGAAAAAATTAAATGGGTGGGGTGATGGGGTTTCATGCCTGGAGTTTGGGCCTCAAGAGTGGCTGCAGAAACCTGGCCAGCCCTCCTTCACAGACACATCAAAGAGGAGGAGCTAAGCGTGCTCGCTCTGATGCCCAGGGCTCTCCCTGACCTCCCAAGGGCAGGTCAGATCCAGCTCCAGCGGGATGTCTCCTGTCTGGGAAAAGGAGTGGGGTCTGGGGCTGAGAGAGCCTGGCCAGGACATCTCCATGGGGCCCACAGATCTGTGCCTCCCCATGTGTATGCCCACGTGTGAGCTCACTGTGCCTTTGGGCCTCTGCATCTGTGTGTCAGTGTGTGTGTGTGATCACGTTAGTGGTCTTTGTGTCTGAGGGTCTCTGTATCACTGACCAGAACCAGCAGTGACCCAGGCTTGCCCTGGGTGGAGCCCTATGCCAGGCACTTACAAGCATTGCCTGTGTAACCTTCGTACAATCCCATGGGACAGGTACTACCATCCCCATTTTACAGAGGTGGGGACTGAGGCTTGGAGAGGTTAAGTTATCAGCTGAGAGTTACCCAGCTGGTAGGTGGAGGAGTGGGATTGGAACCCAGGCTAGCCCTCTCGTGGGAGTGGGAGTGGGAGTTGGGGGTGGAGGAGGGGTCAGGAAATGTTTTTTGGCCTTCCTCTTCTGGGCGAATCAGGTTCCTGTTCTGCTGGTCTGGGTGGAGATGCTGGATTGTCACCAATAGGATACAGTGGGGAAGGATGTTGCTCCCCTTGCTGTCAGGCTGGGCTTGGGGCAGTTGGAGCCCCCAGGCTGGGAGCCTCTGGAAGACCCTCGCAGAGGCTCCCCATGGAACACCATAGGTGGATGGCAGGATGAGGGAGGTCCAGTGATAGAGGTGACCTACCCTGCACATCTGCAGTGTTCGTATGCGTGGCCAACAGCAGGTGTGAGCTGATGCCAGAGCTGGGGTGGGCTTGGGGTGGTCCAGGAAACCAGGAGGGGTGGTTTCAGGGGGCTACCTGGAATTCTGTCTTGTATATTGCACATAGCTCCCTGCTTGTAGATAACGTGCCTTTCTAGTAGCGCCCACACTGCCTGCTCTAACCACATATACACATTCTGCAAATTCTAAGCGCAGTGTTATTTTAAAATACTTGAGGCTGGGCACAGTGGCTCACACCTGTAATCCCATCACTTTTGGGAGGCCAAGGTGGGAGGATCACTTGAACCCAGGAGTTTGAGGCTGCAGTGAGCCACGATCACAACACTGCATTCCAGTCTGGATGACAGAGCAAGACCCGTCTCTAAATAATAATAACAATAATAAATACTCAATATAAGACAGTTTGATTAGATTATCAATCAATCGTTCTCATTATCATAAGAATTTTGGTTGCAGGGTGGGCACTGTGGCTCACGGCTGTAATCCCAACACTTTGGGAGGCCAACGAGGGAGGATTGCTTGAGCCCAGGAGTTTAAGACTAGCCTGGGCAACATAGAGAGACCCAGTCTGTATGCCCGAAAAAAAAAAATATTACAGTTGTCATTGAGAGTAGAGTGAGGGTTAGTTCTTTTTTTTGAGACAGGGTCTCACTCTGTCTCCCAGCCTGCTGTGCAGTGGCATGATCTCAGCTCACTGCAACCTCTACACCTCTACCTCCCGGACTCGAGCCATCCTCCCACTTCAGGCTCCCAAGCAGCTGGGACTATAGGTGTGCATCACCATGCCCGGCTGATTTTTGTATTTTTTCCTTATCTCAAAAAAAAAAAAAAAATGATCACCTACTTGGGCTAAGTTTTTTTGTGGGTGGTGTTTATCCAACATTTGAAGAAATCATTAAAGAGCCTTCATGAGGCCGGGCACGGTGGCTCACACCCGTAATCCCAGCACTTTGGAAGGCCGAGGGAGGTGGAGCACAAAGTCAGGAGATCGAGACCATCCTGGCTAACACGGTGAAACCCCATCTCTACTAAAAATACAAAAACTTAGCCGGGCGTGATGGCGGGCGCGATGGCGGGCGCCTGTAGTCCCAGCTACTCAGGAGTCTGAGGCAGGAGAATCACTTGAACCCAGGAGGCAGAGGTTGCAGTGAGCCGAGATTGCGCCATTGCACTCCAGCCTGGGTGACAGAGCGAGACTCCATCTCAAAAAAAAAATAATAATAAATAATAAAAAATAAAAAAGAGCCTTCATGAGCCAGGCATGGTGGCTTACGCCTAAAATCCTAGCACTTTGGGACACCGAGATGGGCGGATCACTTGAGATCAGGAGCTCCAGACCAGCCTGGCCAACATGGTGAAACCCTGTCTCTACTAAAAATACAAAAATTAGCTGGGTGTGGTGGCAGGCACCTGTAATCCCAGCTACTCGGGAGACTGAGGCAGGAGAATCACTTGAACCTAGGAGACAGAGGTTGCAGTGAGCTGAGATCATGCCACTGCACTCCAGCCTGAGTGACAGCGCGAGACTCTGTCTCAAAAATATAAATAAATAAATAAAATAAAGAGCCTTGAATAGGAATTGCCTGTGGCATTTCATGCAAAAAAACCCCCTGATATTAAAAAGTGCTCACCGAAGCAAGCTCATTTCTCATTTTGAGAAGTTTAGGAGGTTTCATATGGATGTTTTACACAAATCTTTCTTAATACTTTATATTTCATTTTTTCCCTATCATAATTACATAAGATAAAGAAACGTAATCTTATTTTTTTTTCACCAGGCATCCTATGGACATCTCCCAGTTCCCTCCCTGTGGCCCAGTGTTGTATATCAATGCCATCATGGATACACCTCCTTTGGGAGGTGATTAGGCCATGAGGGTGGAGCCCTGGTGAATGGGATTGGTGTCCTTATAGAAGGGACCCTGGACCCTGGACCTCTACCCTGCAAGGATACAGTGAGAAGGCAGAACCCAGCCTCCAGTACCCTCATCTCAGACTTCCAGCCTCCTGAACCGTGAGAAATAAATGTTTGTTGTCTGTGGTATGTTTTGTTACTGTGGCCAAAGCTGTTGGACACAGGGACACCCCTGGGCTCCTGGGTACCACCCTTCCCTCACGCTGCTGCTCTCCTGGAACACGGTCGTGCCTCACTGCCCATCCAAAACCACATCCAGGCCCCACCCACTCGCTCCTTGTTTCTTCCACTCGATGGTCAAGTTTTTCTCTTACCAAGAAGCCGGCCGGGTGTGGTGGCTCACTCCTGCAATCCCAGCACTTTGGGAGGCTGAAACGGGTGGATCATTTGAGGTTAGGAGCTCGAGACCAGCCTGACCAACACAGTGAAACTCCGTCTCTACTAAAAATACAAAAGAAAAAAAAAATTAGCAGGGTGTGGTGGTGTGTACCTGTAATCCCAGCTACTCAGGAGGCTGAGGCAAGAGAATCGCTTGAACCCGGGAGGCGGAGGTTGCAGTGAGCCTAGATCATACCACTGCACTCCAGCCTGGGTGACAGAGTGAGACTCCATCTCAAAAAACAACAAACAAACAAACAAAAGAAGCTGTGTCACAGAGCTAAGAGCAACCCAGCCAGTGACCTGGGTTCAAGTCTCAGCCCGGCCACACACTAGCCAGGGACCTTGGGCAAGTCATCTAACCTCTGGGCGCCGCAGCGTTCTCATCTGTGAAATGTGGAGGATGATAGCGCCTGCCTCCCGGGTGGTTGTGAGGATTCAATCAGCTGGGCAGGTCAAGAGTTTCGCAGTGCGCCAGGCACACAAGGAGTGGTCATGAACCATCCTTACAACACTGTAATAATAATAGTGATCATCTCCACACCTGAGCTTCAGTAGTGCATTTTCAAAATTTGTATTAGTATTCTATTACTGCTGTAACAAATGTCCACAAGTACAGTGGCTTAAAACAACACAAATTTATTCTCTTGTAGTTCTGAGGTCAGGAGCCTATAATGGATCTTGGATGGCTAACATCAAGTGGCTGGCAGGCTGTGCCTTCTGGAAGCTCTAGAAGAGAATCCATTTCCTCGTATTCTCTACTGTGTAGAGGACACCCGCATTCCCTGGCTTGTGACATCGCATTCCTCCAACCTCTGCTTCCCTTATCATAGCTCTTTCTCTGACTCTCACCCTCCTCCTACTTCTCTCTCTCTCTCTTTTTTTTTTTTGAGATGGAGTCACTCTGTCGCCCAGGCTGGAGTGCAGTGGTGCGATCTCAGCTTACTGCAACCTCTGACTCCTGGGTTCAAGCGATTCTCCTATCTCAGCCTCCAGAGTAGCTGGGACTACAGGCGTGCATCACCATGCCTGGCTAATTTTTGTATTTTTAGTAGAGACAGGGTTTCACCATGTTAGCCAGGCTTGTCTGGACCCCCTGACCTCAGGTGATCCTCCCCCCTCAGCCTCCCACAGGGCTAGGATTATAGGCGTGAGCCACCATGCCGGGCCCTACCTCCCTCTTATAAGGGACCCACCTGGCTAATCCAGGATCATTTCCTCATCTCAGAATCCATAATTTAATCACATCTGCAAAGCCCCTTTTGCCATGGAAAGTAACATATTTTGCCATGGAAAGTAACATATTCACAGGTTCTGGACGTTAGGCGGTGGACTCTTGAGGGCTTATGGTGGACTCTTGAGGGCTTATTTAACTTCAGTAGGGGTCTTTGGTGGTGCACTTATCAGTGCTTAGTGTCTTCTCAATCTCTCCCCTATAACTCCCAGGTCACGACTAAATGAATAAAAAGCAGGATGTCACACACATTTTGGAGCATGGTGGCAAACTCAGCCATGGTCAACACTGTGGGATGTACACTCGCCTCCTCCTTCCTGGCCTTGGGGCAGTTGTCCAGGCACCCAGAGGGCACAGCTGGTGAGTGCCCTCTGGTTTGGAGGAGTTAGGGGTGTCATGAAAAGCAGCATGCAAAGGAGGCTCCTGGGGAGAGCGAGTGCCGTACTTTTAGGAAAATGCACAATTTGCGTAGGAGAGTGTGAGTGTGGGGTGCTCCAATGGGCGCTGCCCTCAACCAGAAGCTGTTGGAGCATCCAGAGATTGGGGCAGTGGAGGAGGCAGGAGCCAACAGCAAATGGCGCTGCCAAGGTATCTCAGGTGCTGGTAGGCTGGGTTATCAGAGGTATGAAGTCTCTGCCTAAGAAAGATAAAATGCTACATTCTCCACCAGCCAAACCCTATGGGGGTGTACGCTGTGGCAAAATGGTAGCACTCACCAAGTCATTCACGTGTTCCCTTATAATTCTCAGCCTCTGTGCCAGGGAGGCTTGGGCCTTGTGCCTGATTTCTGGTGCAGAATCTACCATCACTCTTACCATCTTCCCACACTTCTCCGAGGGTGGCCCTGGATGCCAGGTGTAACAGACACCTCTGTGCCCCGCCCACTCCCCTCAGCCCTCACCACTGTCTTCTTTTTTTTTTTATTTTTTGATATGGAGTCTCACTCTGTTGCCCAGGCTGGAGTGCAGTGGTGTGATCTCAGCTCACTGCATCCTCAGCTTCCTGGGTTCAAGCGATTCTCTTGTCTCAGCCTCTTGAGTATCTGGGACGACAGGTGCCCACCACCACGCCCGGCTAATTTTTGTATTTTTAGTAGAGATGGGGTTTTACCATGTTGGCCAGGTTGGTCTCAAACTCTTGACCTCAAGGGATCTGCTCGCCTTGACCTCCCAAAGTGCTGGGATTACAGGCTTAAGCCATCACACCCGGCCTTTCACCACTATCTTCTAAAGGCTGCTCACTAAAAACAGCTCAGACTGTCTGCCTGAGGGCTTTTTTTTCTGGCACTGGGTTTACATTTGGCCCAAGGAAACCTGGAGGTGCCCAACTAGTGCCCCAGCCAGTGACAGCCAGAGATTGGTGGAGACATGCCACCTCCTCCTTCCTGGGGAACGGTTACTTGTGTTGTGCTCTCCCCGAGCTCCCCAGTGGGATCAGGCTCTGGTTGCCCACGGTGGTAACTGGCTGGTGGCTCTACCCTTGGCTGGCTTTCTTCCCTCTCCAGTATCACTTCTGTTCCTTGCAGGGTTCCCTGGAAGCAACTTTCTTAAAAGCTATGTGCACTCATTTCTTTTTCTCAGGACCTGTTTCTGGGAAATACTATGGGTCTTTTTTATTTTTATTTGTTTATTTAGAGACAGGTTCTTGCTCTGTCTCCCAGACTGGAGTGCAGTGGCACAATCATAGCTCACTGTAACCTTGAACTCCTGGACTCAAAAGATCATTAAGTCTCAGCCTCCAAAGTAGCTAGGACTACAGATGTGCACCACCACCACGCCTAGCTAGGGTTTTTTTTTTTTTTTTTTTTTTTTTTTGTAGATATAGGGTCTTGCTGTGTTGCCCAGGCTGGTCTCAACTCCTGGCCTCAATGGATCCTCCCTTGCCTCGGCCCCCTACAAAGTGCTGGGGTTATAGGCGTGAGCCACTGTACCCAGTCATATCATGTGTCTTTATGGTGGCATCACAAGATGGCAGTGTCAGCTGGGTCCCCAAGTGACTGTGTGGGGCAGATCCCCCTTCTTCAACCTCCCTTCCCTGTTTAACTATATCAGGTTTTGCTTGAGTAAGAAATACATCTTTATTGTGTTAAGCAACTGACACTTTTGTTTTATTTTTACTGTATTTTATTTTATTATTTATTTATTTATTTTTGAGACAGAGTTTTGCTCTCTTGCCCAGGCTGGAGTGCACAGGCACGATCATGGCTCACTGCAACCTCCACCTCCCAGGTTCAAGTGATTCTCCATCCAGGTAGCTGGGACTATAGGCATGCACCACCACCCCCAGCTAATATTTGTATTTTTAGTAGAGACGGGGTTTCACCATGTTGCCCAGGCTGGTCTCAAACTCATGACCTCAGGCGACCCGCCTGCCGCGGCCTCCCAAAGTGCTGGGATTACAGGCTGAGCCACCATGCCCAGCCTAGTGTATTTTATTTTACATTCCCAGCCTAGCCTAATATAATGTTTTTGTGTGAGATTTTAAGCAAGACACCCGGAGTCCATTCTAACTCTGAAATACCTCTAATCTATCGATTCTCTCCATCTCCACCCCAATCCAAGCCCCTTCAGTTCTTGCCTGCCTTCTGCAATTCTATCAAGACACTCCCAGGCTGTGGCCAGGGGGATCTTTTAAAAGTGAACATCTGACAAATTACTATTTAATTCCCTCCAATGTTTTAAGTCCAAAATCCTTAACAGGGCCTGTATGACCGTGCCTGTATGACTGTGTGACAGCTGGTGCCAGGGCCACTCTCCTCCCGATGCCTCCTCCCCAGCTGACCAGTTTGCTTTCAGTTTCTCAAACAGGACAAACCCTTTCCCATCTCAGGCCTTTGCACAGGTTCTGCACATTCCGGCAATACTTCTCCCCCTATTCTCACCAGAGAATATTCCTGTGAATCCTTAAGGTCTCAGTGTAATGATTGTATTGGGGCTCAGAGAAACAATACCCTGAAATGAAGGTCTCAGAAGCAAACGACTCTTTCTGACCTTCACCTGTGCCCCTGTCTCTGGCCCCTCATTCTCCTCCAAGGTTAGCCATAGAAACCAGACTCCCTCTTCCCCAGGGTGGGTCATAGAAACCAGAACCCCTTTCTCCCTGAAGCCAGCCATAAAACCATAAAACCTAAAAATATTACTCTAGACCCAGCGGGTGGTGGTTCACGCCTGTAATCCCAGCACTTTGGGAGGCCGAGGTGGGCGGATTACCTGAGGTCAGGAGTTCAAGACCAGCCTGGCCAACATGGCAAAACCCCGTCTCTACTAAAAAATACAAAAATTAGCCAGGTATGGTGAGAAGCGCCTGTAGTCCCAGCTACTCGAGAGGCTGAGGCAGGAGAATCGCTTGAACCCGGGAGGCGGAGGGTGCAGTGAGCTGAGATGGCGCCACTGCACTCCAGCCTGAGTGACAGAGAGGCTCTGTCCCAAGAAAAAAAAAAAACAAAGCAAATTACTCTAATCCTCACCCCCAATATTTCTGCATGAACACTGGTCATAAAGAAATGATTTGACCTGCCTTGTTAGATTGCAGGTCACAAGATCCCCTTCTCCTGTCCCATGGGAGAAAGAAGTGCTGCCCAGAGAGGCCCGGGAGAACCTAAACGGAAGCCTTGCTGGGCTCCCCCCCAAGTCTATAGCATCAGCTCAGATCTTTTTTTGTCCAATCGTATTTCTGCGTGGTTGTTTCCATACTCTGTTGAACCTAAGCATAAAAATGGACCATTTCCTCTGTGTCTTTGGGTCTTCATCCTGAAAACTCTGGCATCAAATTACTATGTATGCTTTTCTCCTGTTGATCTGCTTTTTGTCAGTGATTTTCAGCGAACTTTCATTGGGTGAAGGGGAAGTTTTCCCTCCCCTACAGTTCCTTCTTTAGAGAAGCCTTCCTGAACCTCCTGCTGAGACCCGTCCTGTGGACACAGGCTTTCAGAGCCCCTGGATGTACTTCCACTTCCAGCACTTAATACAATTGTAATTACTTTTTGAGGTGGGTGGGTTATTTAATATCTAGGGGCTCCCATTGTATGATAAAGGCTTAAAGTCTTCATCTGTTTTATTCACTACCATATGCCCAATGCTTAGCAAAGTGCGCCTAGTACATAAAGGACGCTCAGTAAGTATGAATGAAGAAATGCACGAACAAGTGAATGAAGAAAAGAAGTGAACCTTGGACCAAGATAAATTTGTAGGGAGGCAAGAATTCAGACACAAAAGGGAGACAGCACGCACCTGCACAGCTCCGTGAGAAGAGAAAAGACGGTACACTTCTGAGACGGTACAGCTCTGTGAGATGAGTGGGGGGCGAAATGCCTGTACAAAGCTCACTGCCATGGCAGCTGCCACCAGATCACCTCCCACTGGCCTCCTCTAGACCCTCAGGGACCTCTCCCCATCTCACATGCCTCTCCTCATCAGAGCCAGTCAGCACAAGCAGGGAGAAGTCATTTCATGTGACTCCAAAGGGCTGGGCAGAGCTGAGCCCCAAATAGAGAACTCCCTCATTTTCTTCTTCTTTTTTCTTTTTCTTTTTTTGAGACAAAGTTTTGCTTTTGTTGCCCAGGCTGGAGTGCAATGGTGCGATCTTGGCTTACTGTAAAATCTGCCTCCCGGGTTCAAGCGATTCTCCTGTCTCAGTCTCCCAAGTAGCTGGGATTACAGATGTGCACCACCATGCCTGGCTAATTTTGTATTTTTAGTAGAGACAGCGTTTTACTATATATTGGCCAGGCTGGTCCCAATCCCCTGACCTTAGGTGATCCACCCACCTCGGCCTCCCAAAGTGCTGGGATTATAGGCATGAGCCACCGCACTCCGCCATCTTCTTTTTTTCTTAAGAGATGGGGTTTCGCCATCTTGCCCAGGTTGGTCTTGAACTCTGGCCTCCAGTGATACACTTGCCTCAGCCTCCCAACCTGCTGGGATTACAGGCATGAGCCACCGTGCCTGGCTGGACTCCCTCATTTTCAATGAGAGCCTTGGAAGTAGGAGCATGTTAGTGTGGACATGATTTCTCTGCTCCCATCGTAGTCTTTCGGTCCCAGTGCCCTTCCTCATATGGGGATGCTGAAGGTCTCTCTTGTATCATCGTCACAAATTGGGGCAGGTGCCCAGGGGTTTATATGAATCACATAGAAACCTACCCATCTGCTTGGCCAGGACTACCTCCCTGGGAGAGCAGTCCCCTCCCCTGGGAAGTTGGCAATGACCAGTGACTTTCCCTCTGTCCTCCCCTTGATCGGTTGCTCAGAAGCACCACTGGATTTGTTGGTCCTCCTTCCCCCATCTAGGAATTCTCTCCTCCCTGGCCTGCCTCTGGACTCTGCCTCTGTGATTAACCCTTTCTCTCCCTTGTGGTCTGCTCTTCCCACTCCAAAACTAAAAGTCTTAGTCCTTCCTCTTCTCACACAAGCCCCTCTTCTTGATGGCCCTATCCATTTCTGCAGCTGCACCATCCTCTCCACATGGGTGAACCCCAAATATCATCACTATTCCTGACCTTGCCACCAAGCACTTCTCTCTCATCCCCAAATGCCAGCAAGATAAAGTCAAAGTCCTGAGCTAAATCCTGGAGTCTCCTGCCATCTTCCCCTCCTTTTGCAAACCTAGCTGAGATGGCGACTGCAACTGCCCAGGCTGCATGAGGGTGGGGACTGGAACAGCCAATGTCCATGCTTCCAGTACATTCCTGCCTTGTCTGGCTGGCCACTGTGTCTCCCAAAGAAGGTCCACATACAGGACACAGTCAGGGGTTTGAAACCACAATGGGGACAGAAGAGGATGAAAGATACATTTGAAGGCTGTCAAGGACAGAGGATCAAGAGAATGTATTCCCAGGTACCGAGCTCAGGGAACGTGGCTTGATGGGCCTCCTGGGCCCTCTGGCCAAGGTCTTTTACTTTTGCCAGGCTGGACTGCACGCCTCTCCACTTGGCTCTTTGTTCACTTGTTATATCTCTGTCTCCACTTCCAGACTCGAAGCCCCATTAAGACAGGACTATCTGTCTTGCTCTCTGGCCACTCTAGGCATTCAGTGAGCATCTGCTGAATAAATACATAGAACATGTTCTGCCCCTTGCCCAACTTTATGCCTTTGTTCTTTTTTTTTTTTGAGACGGAGTCTCCCTCCGTCGCCAGGCTGGAGTGCAGTGGTGTGATCTTGGCTCACTGCAACCTCCGCCTTCTGGGTTCAAGCAATTCTTCTGCCTCAGCCTCGCAAGTAGCTGGGACTGCAAGTGTGCTCCACCATACCCAGCTAATTTTTGTATTTTTAGTAGAGATGGGGTTTCACCATGTTGGCGAGGCTGGTCTCGATGTCTTGACCTCATGATCTGCCTGCCTCAGCCTCCCAAAGTGCTGTGATTACAGGCGTGAGCCACTGCGCCCAGCCTATGCCTTTGTTCTTAATTCTTCCCTTGAGATGCTCTGCACCCTCCCTCCATCTTTCTTTCCACATGTCAAAATCCTTCCCATCCTTAAGACCCATCCAAATGGTACCTTCATTGTGAAGCTTTCCCTCAACCCCTACCGCTGAGAGCCTCCTTCTCCCTGCTAACTCCCCATGGTACCTGGTTTGCGTTTATTAGATCACTTACACCTTATGCTTTGGATTATCATAATTTCTGTACCCACCTCTGTCCCCCTAATAGAGCGCCAAGTATAGCCTTTGCTCTCCTCTAGGCCTCTGCTGGGGAGATGACTCCCTCTCTCCCCAGTCCCTGCCCTGCAGACATCCTGCTATGGCCTCCATCAGCACAGATGTTGGCCCCAGACAGCCGACCCGGGTTCGCCCCATGCTTTTCTACTTCCTCAGCACAAGGAAGCACAGCTCCTTGAGGGCAGGGGCAGGCCATTGGTGTATTCTCTTCCCTATTCCCTGGCACAGTGCTTTCTATGCAGTAGGTGCTCTGTAAGTGCTCAGTATAGGAAGGTAAGAGTATTGATTGCAGTCGGCGCCTTTTTACTCCAGATGCTGCTTCCTTGGAGCCCAAAGCAGCCTCCCTAAGCCTCCTTTCCCCAGGCTGGGAGCTCACTCATGCAGACTGGGCCACCTCCAAGGTTTCCCTCCTTCCTCCGCACCCTATCACTGCTATAGCTTTGCCTAAACCAGGTCCCAACCCAGCGCTATTTCAGACATTTGCATGGCCTGACCACAGCCTGTAGGTGGGGAGGAGGCTGAGCTGCAGGGATTTTCTGGTCTCACAGGGCCTCTTGTCAAAAGCCCAGGAGCACAAAAGTTGCCTGATGAAGGGGGCAGGACTCCAGGGTGGGGGGCATCCAGGGGCCCCTGCACTTCCTGGGGTGCCGAGGAAGTAGAAAAGCATGGGGTGAACCCGGGTCTGCTTCCTGTGGCCACCATCTGTGCTGATGGAGGTGACCGCAGGGTGTCTGGGGGTGGGGGTAGGGAGTGGGGGCTGGATGAGTCATCAGGGAGGGGCAGAGGCCCAGAGGAGAGCAAAGGCTAAATCTTCCCCAAACCCTTCCTGTTTGGGCTGCCAGAGATGGAGTGGCAGTTTTGGTTTTTTTGTTTTTTGACACAGAGTTTCGCCCTTGTTGCCAGGCTGGAGTGCAGCGGTGTGATCTCTGCTCACTGCAACCTCTGCCTCCTGGGTTCAACCTATTCTCCTGCTTCAGCCTCCTGAGTAGCTGGGATTACACGTGCCCACCACCACGCCCGGCTAATTTTTATATTTTTAGTAGAGTCGGGGTTTCACCATATTGGCCAGGCTGATCTCAAACTCCTGACCTCAGGTGATCTACCCGCCTCGGCTTCCCAAAGTGCAGGGATTACAGGCATGAACCACTGAACCGGGCCTGGAATGGCAGTTTTTCCAGCAGAACTAACACCGGCATTTCAGG
>NW_012101809.1:5049276-5050589 GCF_000951045.1 Mandrillus leucophaeus
AGCAGAGGTTGCAGTGACCCGAGATCGCACCATTGCACTCCAGCCTGGGCAACAGAGCAAAACTTCGTCTCAAAAAAAAAAAAAAAAAAAAAAAAGACAATTACACAAATGAAACCAGGCAAGAGACTAAGGTAATTATTATTATTTAGAATTGACTTCTAGAACCCAGAACCCATGGCAGATCTATTTAGATTTTTGCTACTCAAAGTTTAGTCCACTGACCAAAAGTGCATCAGTATTACCAGGGAGCTTGTTCCAAATGCAGAATCTCAGACTCGGTCCTGGCTACGCTGAGTCTGCACCTGTATTTAACAAGGCCCTCAGTGAACCGAGTCCACATTAAAGTTTGTGAAGCACACTGGAGGCCACACCCAGAAACTAGGCAGAGATTGGGCTACTTGAAAAAGAAGGCTAACAAGAGTTAGGGTGCCTGCTGTGGGGTCCCCATGGCCTGGAAAGCCTCCAGACCTTTGTCAGAGCGGCATTTCACCTGCGAACACTACCGCTTCAAGCCTGGCCAGGACCCTACACGTCGGTGTGTTGGGACAGCCTCGTGCCCAGTGCGAAGGTAGGGGCGCGGTGGCTAAGGCCACCCCCACAGAGCCCGGGGGATGCAGCGAGGTCCAGCGGGGGCTTGCGGGAGTACCAGGTGCTCAGGAGGCGGTCCACCTGCTCCCGGCTGGAGATTGCGCGCAGGTGGGCCTTCCCGCTTCCACTGTCCAGGACTTCTGGGGGCTCAGGCACTGCGGGGGGCTCGGGGCTCCTGCCTGCATTGTCCCGGTGCAGCCCCCGTGCCTGCAGCTCACTCTGCATGCTGGCGAAGAAGTGCAGCACGCAGCGGTGCGCGAAGTCCCGCGCATGCTCACAGCAGGTCTCGTCGAAGAGCTTCTGCTCCAGGTCCACGTAGTTGCTCCAGTATCTACGCTGCAGGAAGCCTGTCTGGTCGAAGCAGGGCCTCAGGCAGCGGGCCAGAAAGGCCGCGATGATCAGCAGCAGGGTGACACTCCAGCCGATGGCCTGCAAGGTAAGAAGGCCCGAGGTTAGGTGTGAGGGGGGCCTAATCCTATACATATGTATTTATGAATACGTATGTGAATGTTGCAAATTTAATTTGACCATGTCTACATAATATTCTTCATTTTCCAATGGATTCAAATACTCCTTAGATAGTTTAACTGCAGTATACCACTCCAAACATCATAGTCATTAATCAGAGTATTGAATGAAATGGGAAATAAATTGAGAAGAATGAACACAAAGAAAACTGTGATCATCAGATTACATATCCTCTTTTTTTTTTTTTTTTTTTTTTT
>NW_012101809.1:5055392-5056494 GCF_000951045.1 Mandrillus leucophaeus
TATTTTTAGTAGAGTCGGGGTTTCACCATATTGGCCAGGCTGATCTCAAACTCCTGACCTCAGGTGATCTACCCGCCTCGGCTTCCCAAAGTGCAGGGATTACAGGCATGAACCACTGAACCGGGCCTGGAATGGCAGTTTTTCCAGCAGAACTAACACCGGCATTTCAGGGGTTTTTGTCCCTGAGCTAGACCCCACACCCCTACTTTGCTCTGAGGAAATCCTCACCAGGGTGCCAACCTCTTGCTAAGGGCAGCAGTAGATACCCCTGGGAATTTCTAGGGGAGGGGGTCATCTTAGGAAGGAACCTTGCTGAGCCCAGGGCTCAGGCTAGCGGTGGGGCAAGGGTACGTGGAAAGTGAAGGAGGAGCGCCTGCCCCCGCTGCAGGAGAGCAGAAGGCTGAGAGGAGCGGCATCTTGAAGGAGGAGGACCCAGGCAGGGCTGCTTGGCCTTGGTTGGCTAGAATTGGTGGAGCCTGGGAAGGCTGGAGCTGGGAGAGTCAGCCCCTTGACATTCAAACACAGAAAAATCCCCTCAACAGGAAAATATAAAAGTAGTCATCTGTAGTAGCCAGCAAGAGGCACTAACTAGTGGTTTCAAAAGGAACTCAACTAGCAGAGTTTGCTAGAACTTACTATGAGAACCTTGGTATAAGCTGCTAGAAACCCCAGATAATTAAAGACAATTACACAGCCCGGGCGTGGTGGCTTGGGGCTCCTGCCAGCACTTTGGGAGGCCGAGGCGGGCAGATCACCTGAGGTCAGGGGTTCGAGAGCAGCCTGACCAACATGGTGAAACCCTGTCTCTACTAAAAATACAAAATTAACTGGGTGTGGTGGCACATGCCTGTAGTCCCAGCTACTCGGGAGAATGAGGCAGGAGAATCGCTTGAACCCAGGAAGCAGAGGTTGCAGTGACCCGAGATCGCACCATTGCACTCCAGCCTGGGCAACAGAGCAAAACTTCGTCTCAAAAAAAAAAAAAAAAAAAAAAAAAAAAAAAAAAAAAAAAAAAAAAAAAAAAAAAAAAAGACAATTACACAAATGAAACCAGGCAAGAGACTAAGGTAATTATTATTATTTAGAATTGACTTCTAGAACC
>NW_012101809.1:5057884-5077511 GCF_000951045.1 Mandrillus leucophaeus
GTCAGGATGGTCTCGATCTCCTGACCTTGTGATCCGCCCGTCTCGGCCTCCCAAAGTGCTGGGATTACAGGCTTGAGCCACCGCGCCCGGCCACATGTCCTCTTTTGTATCCCTGTGGCCTTGTAAAGTGAATTAACTCTTAGAGCATCTGCTACTTGAGGAATTGTCCTGTATAGTGTGGCAAAGGTATTCCAAAGTCCCTCCTTTTACATTTCCCATCCATCCTTCCTCAAATCTATGCACTTTCCTATTCAGTCATCCGTCCTGCCAACCATCCTTCATCCATGCATCTATTCTCCCTTCCATTCATTCTCTCATCCTTGTATCCATCCACCCATTCAACCATCTCTCCACTCATCCAATCATCCATCCTCTTGTCTTACTGTAAATCTGTCACCTTCCCATCCAGTCAAGCTCCTAACTATCCTTCCATCTGTCCATCATCCATCCATCTCTTTTCCCATTCATTCATGCTCGCATATGCTCCTCCTTTCTTCCCTTGATCTATCTACTTATCCACCCCCCATCCAACCATCCATCATCCGTCCTCTCATCTTTTTTTAAATTTATTTTTATTTTTTGAGATGGAGTCTCACTCTGTTGCCCAGGCTGGAGTGCAATGGTGCGATTCAGCTCACTGGAACCTGCGCCTCCTGGGTTCAAGCCATTCTCCTGCCTCAGCCTTCCAAGTAGCTGGGATTACAGATGTGCACCACCACGCCCAACAAATTTTTGTATTTTTAGTAGAGACGAGGTTTCACCATGTTGACCAGGCTGGTCTCAAACTTCTGACCTCATGTGATCCACCCGCCTCGGCCTCCCAAAGTCTGGGATTACAGGTGTGAGCCACCACGCCCGGCCCCCCTCATCTTTTTATCCAGTCCTTTGTCATCCTTGTGTGTGCTTATCTGTCTGTCTTCCCATCTAGGCATCCACTGTGTTATATTTGGTGGGAGGCACTGTGCTAGGAACTGGGGGCTCAGTCATTGCTCTCACAGAGCTCTTAGTTTAGTGGAGGAAATAGACGATTAAATAGGCGATGACTGGGTACGTGTCATAGAGAGGGAGTCCAGAGGAGGGACACCCAACCTGACCTGGAGGGCCGAGACTGAAGGCTGAATGACAGTGACACACAATAGGAACAGGGGACAGTGTTCCCAGCCAGGAGTGAGGACAAACTGAAGTAGTTCTCTAAAGCTGGAGCCCACACCTGGCAGACTCCTCTCCCTCCTCTCTACCTTCCAAAGCCATAGTCTCTTTAAGGCCCAGCTTGAGACCTGGGGCAGTTGTGTGGACCTGGAGCAGGAAAGTCACATCTTTAAACCACAGGGACATATTTGAATCCTTATCATTTACAGAAGTGATTTCCACAATTTACAAAGCTCTCTCATTTGGCATTTCACTAGACTCCCCCCAACATCACTAGATTTAAGGTGAGTATTTTATACACGAGAGCAGAAAAGCAAACAACTTGATAAACTTTACATGACTGATAACTTACAGCTGAGTAAGGATTCAAACCCTGGTCTCACTGCAAATTCCATGCTCTTTCCACCGGACTAGGAAAAGCCTAGAGTGTTGAAGCCTGCAGGGACCATCAAGATGGAGGAGACCAAGCTCCTCTGTATTTTGCATGAGAAACTGAGGTCCAGAGGGGTAGTCCCATGGCCAAGGTCACAGTCTGAGCCAGAATCAAGTGCATCCTGCACCCGGGTCCTCCCTCCATTGCACTGCTGGCCAGCCCATGAGCCTGTCAGCCTCCCCAAGGGGCAGGGGCTGTGTCTTTATTATCTATAGGTGGAATCTGGAGTCTAGGCTGGGGGCAGAGCTGGGGTTTGTCCCCCAAGATAATAGAGTTGGTGCCTTTTGGGAAGACCGGCATCTGGAGAGAGCCTACATTGTTGGAAGGTGATTAAGAGGAATAATGACACTCCTTCGGATCCCTGCTCTGCCTCTTATAAGCTGTGTGACTTTGGCCTTATGAACTAAACTCTCAGAGCCTGCTTCCTCACCTGGAGAATGGGAGGATAATGGTTGTTCCACAAATGAAATGAAATAATACATATAAAATGCTCACTGCAGTGCCTGGCACATAAATGCTCAATAAGTGGAGATTAGTATTATTTCTCACGGGTGGGAAGAAGGTGTGCAGTGGGCGCAGGCAAGGTAGAGCAGTGGTCTCCAGCGCTTCCCTGCCTCCTGGGAATGGACTAAGCCCATCATCTGTCCCTCCTCACCACCCCCCACCCCACTCCAGAACCAATGCGGGGGATTGGTGAGGGTGCAAGGGCCAGGGGAGGATCACCCCAGTTACCTGTGACAGGCACCGCAGGTAGCGAGACACTGCCTTCCGAGCAGGGCTATTCCTGACCAGCTCATCCTCTTTGCAGGGAACCTTGGCCAGGAAGAACTGTACCTGGCTGGGGGTCATGTTGGCAAAGTCCAGAAACTTCTCAGGGTCCACAGAGTTGCTGAAGGCACACACGAAGCACTTCCCATCAAGGAGGGCCAGCAGGATCCAGACCAGGGGGGCGGCCAGCGCCCTCTGCAGCACAGAGGAGCACATGTACCTGGGAGCAGAGGAAGGAGGGGGATCACAAGGAGCAGCTGGAAGTCAGCTGCAGCAGGGGAGATGCAAGGATGGACTGCTGGGAAGTCCCAGGCCGGGTTACATCAGACTGCAGCTCTCAGTATAGAGGTCTCAGCGACAGACGCAGGGAAGAAGGAGGGCTGGGGCCCCTGGGATCCCCAGGACTGGAGCATTGAGGAGTTGGCATTCCTCCTGATCTAGGTCTTGCAACAGACACTGCTGGTGCCCTGCCCATGCCAGAGGCATCTGTGGCTGCCGTGTCTGGTTCTATTCACAGGGAGGGCCCGAGGGCCTCCTACCTCGAGCACCTGCATTGTTCTGCCCCTGGGGCTTTGGAGGATTTTTTGCTCCAGAGAGGGGTAAGCTGGAAGCACTGAAAAGTTAACCCCCAAATCAACCTTCAACCCCAGAGGGCTGGGGCCTTGTGGATCAATATCCCAGCTTCTTAAATCCTCAGTGGGACAATTCTGAGATGTGTTCTATGTATGCCCTTAGGGGGTCCCCTGAAGGATTGAGCCCCAGTTGCCCACTCATTATCACATTCCTTCCAGAGCCTGCTTTTGGAGGAGAGCCTAAGCTAAGACAGCCCTGCCCAGTAACCCTCCAAAAGCAGCACCTCTAACACCCCCACCCACAAAGCATCCCAGGAGCCCACCCTCTGACCGGCCTCTGGTGCCTTTCCTGGTCAGCTCTGCCCCTGCCTGCAGTGACTTCGACTGAGTGTTGGCCACAGGACAGGAGTCCATTGGAGCTGTGCCCACTGGACCCCAGAGGAAAAGGCCAGGGACACACCCAGTGCCTGTGACCACCCTTGCACAGCTGAATTGCAGGCAGATGTGATCCCTGAGAACATGGAACAGAGGCTGCGTGCAGGTGCACTGGATGCAAATGTTGTTTCTGAATTGGATTGTACACAAAACATCCAATGGTGTATGCCAGGCATGTGCATGTGTGACCTATCCAGTGTGAACTGTAAATATGTTCTAGGCAGTGATAGCTTTAGCATTTTCTTTTCTTTTTTTCTTTTTTGAGAGGGAGTCTTGCTCTGTCGCACAGGCTGGAGTGCAGTGGCACGATCTCGGCTCCCGGGTTCAAGCGATTCTCCTTCCTCATCCTCCTGAGTAGCTGGGACCACAGGTGCACACCACCACGCCCAGCTAATTTTTTGTAGTTTTTAGCAGAGACGGAATTTTGCCATGTTGGCCAGACTGGTCTCGAACTTCTGACCTCCGGTGATCCACTTGCCTTGACCTCCCAAAGTGCTGGGATTACAGGCGTGAGCCACCATGCCTGGCCTTGGCTTTAGCATTTTCTATGGAGGGCAATGTGGTCAGAAGATGCAACTGGGGACTCGTTATGAAGTTACATTAGATATGTTTGACAACACCTCTATCATCCATATCAGAGAATAGGGGAGAGGAGGAGATGCTGAGTGAGTGAAAGCCCACCTAGCCCCTTCTGTCACTGCCTGCACATCTAGAGCACTTAGAGATTTGTCCCAAAACAGGAAAGGCAGCTGTTCCAACTTGGCCTGTTCAGTCAACCTGGGTTTGAATCTGAGCAGTGCCACTTCCTGGCTGTGGGAGCTTGGTACAGTTACTTAACTTCTCTGTGCCTCAAGTTTCCATCCTTAAAAATGGGTCCAATAAAGGTGCAGCCTGAGAACTCAGGTAGAATTCAGAGAGGCCATGCACTCAAAGCACTTAGCACAGAGCTTGGCCCTGCGTGGGTATACAATGAATTACTCAACTCCAGCGGACTTTGCTACAGAGTGCCATGCATGTACTGGGCTCTGAGGACACAGTGTGCAGTAGGTAGGGTCCTCACCCTAGGGAGCTTACAAGAGAGGGAACACAGCCTTTAAGCCAATCATTGCCTCTCACTACATGCAAAAAACTGCTATGCATGTCATGGGATGGCCCTTCAAGCATGTGGTGAATTATATTCCGTGGCCAGTGTGACAGATGTGGAGATGTGGTATTGGGGCTCAGAAAACGATACCCCAAAATGAAGACCTCAGAAGCAAAAGTTTTTTTAACCTTCTCCTGTCCCGCCACCTGCTCCCCTTCCCCTTCCCCCAACCCAATTTCTCTCTTTTTTTTTTTTTTTTTGAGAAGGAGTCTTGCACTGTCGCCCAGACTGGAGTGCAGTGGCGTGATTTCGGCTCACTGCAGCCTCCGCCTCCCGGGTTCAAATGATTCTCCTGCCTCAGCCTCCTGAGTAGCTGGGATTACAGGCGTGTGCCACCATGCCTGGCTAATTTTTGTATGTTTAGTAGAGACGAGGTTTCACCATGTTGGCCAGGCTAGTCCCGACTTCAGGTGATCCGCTGGCCTCAGCCTCCCAAAGTGCTGGGATTACAGGCGTGAGCCATCACGCCCATTCCCCCCACCCAATCTCTGGCTCCTTATTCTCCCCCAAGGCTAGCCATAGAAACTAGAATCCCTCTTCCCCAAGGTGGGTCATAGAAACCAGAACCCCTTTTCTCCAAAGCTGTTACCATAAAACCTAAAAATATGACTCTAACTTCCCCCCGCCTTTCTGTCTAAAAACTGGCTGTAAAGAAACGATCTGACCTACCTAGTTTCACTGTAGGTCATCAGACTCCCTTCTAGAGGGGGTCCTGCCCGTGTCTGGGAGAAAGGAACGCTGTATAGAGAGGCCAGGAAGAACCTAGATGCCCTTGCTGAGTTTCCCCACTCCGTCTATAGCATTAGTTCATCCCTTTTTAAAATCCAGTTCTATTTCTGCATGGCTATCCAGACCTTGTTGAACCTAAGCATAAAAATGGACCATTTCCCCTGTATCTTTAGGTCTTTATTCTGAAGTCTTCTGCGGCACATAAAATGATAATCAAATAAATTTGTATGCCTTTTCTCTTATTAATCTGCCTTTTGCCAGTTGATTTTCAGCAGAACTTCAGAGGGCAAAGAGGAAGTTTTCCCGCAGCCCCTAGAGTGGCCTGGGTAATTGAGAATTCTGTGTCATTCCTATGTTTACAGCACTGGCCATGGAAAGGTGACAAATGATAGAAACAGAAACATGTTTCCAGAGTGGAAACTGGCAAGTGGGTCTCTGTGAGCCGATAATTCCTAGTTGGGGAAAGGAGAGGGTGCACCTGGCAGTACCTATAGGGTGGGTGGAGAATCCCCTGATAATGAGGATAGTTGGGGTTTGGGGGTGCACTTGGCAGTGCCTCTGGGTGGCTGGGGAGCCCCTGGTAAAGCCCATGGGTCACTGAGTGGTGTGGGACCGCACCTGATGATGCCTGGGTCCTTCCTCCGGTGCCCTGCAGGCCGGCGCCACTCCTCGACCATCACCACAGACTGCCGGTTGGCGAGGAGGCCGCAGAGAAACAGGGCGAGCGGGGGCGCGAGCAGCAGACCCAGGCCGTAGAGTGCATTGTAGCGCGCCAGGCAGGGACAGTTGAAGTCAAAGGAGGAGTACAGCTTGACGGTGACCACAGCCAGCAGCAGGCAGATGCCATTCATCACTGACTCTGAGCTTGACTGGAAGTGCTGGAAGAGCATGCGGAATTTATCCATGACTCCAGCCTGGGTGGGTGGGCAGCCGTCGGGTGGGCTCAGTGAGGCTCTGGCCACCTTCCTGGTGTCTGCTGCACTGGGGATGAGCCTGGGATCTGTAAGAGGGTCTCTCTTGGCTTCCAAGGGCCTGAGGGGTCAAGGAGGAAGCAGTGTCCGGGCCCCAGCCCAGACTCCCGGGGTCCAGCAGGCACTTAAGGCAGGGACAGGCTCTCTCCACAAAGGCTCCCCTCCCCAACCCAATGGTCCCCTGGTGCCACTCCGGTCCTCTCTGGGGGAATGAGTCACCCTCTGTGACCAGCCAGCCCAAAGCACCTCTAGGCAAATGGGCCCCGCCCTGTCACTCCATTCCTCCCGGCCCATTTCTCTTTGCTTTAGGGTCTGGATGCTCAGGCTTAACAGCTGTCGGGGCTTCCTTTGGGGCACAGGCAAATTCTGGGTGTGGTGAGGCAAAGATGCCGATGGAGCCAAAGTATATTTTCTGGTCTTGATGAAAAGCATGACTTTGAACTTGTCTCGGAGACGAAGTAAAACAACAGCAACAACAACAACAAAATATGACGACTCAGCTCAGCCCAGAGAGATTTCATATTGGCTTTCAGGCTAGCAGGAGCCAGAAGGGGCACCTATTCTTGCCTGAAGGCTTCCTGGAAGAGGAGACCCTTGAGAGGAGTCTTCAACCATGTTCCAGCATTTGCCATGAAAGGGATAGCGGAAGGGGATGGCCTCCCTTGGAGACGTGCTAACCATGTGCATTAACCACTGGGTGCCCATGGGAGAGGCTGCTCAAGTGCCACGCCCACACCTGCATGGCTTTCCCCCCACCCTTCTTCCGTGTGACCTGTGACGGACATGCATTTGAAATCACTGCTTATCCTAACTCTCTGAGATCACTAGGTCTCTCCTTGGGTCTCAGTTCCAGCCTCTCTGAAGGATGACAGCCCAGATGTTTGAGGGACTCCTGAAACCTGCAAAATGAATTTTGTAAAGGTTACTTAGCCCACATTTTAAGTCAGATCATCCCAAATAAGTCTTGCAAGTTTCATGACCATCTGTGTGGTCTGTACTTCTGAGGAAGACAGCCAGAAACCTGGGTCTTACTTATTATTATGATTTTTTTGAGACAGAGTGTTGTTCTGTCACCTAGGCTGGAGTGCAGTGGTAGGATCTTGGTTCACTGCAGCCTCTGCCTCCCAGGTTCAAGTGATTCTACTGCCTCAGCTTCCAAGTAGCTGGGATTACAGGCACCCACCACCACGCCCAGCCAATTTTTGTATCTTTAGTAGAGACGGGGGTTTCGCCATGTTGGTCAGGCTGGTCTTGAACTCCTGACCTCAGGTGATTCTCCCGCCTTGGCCTTCCAAAGTGTTGGGATTACAGGCATGAGTCACTGAGCCCGGCCACTTAGTTTTTTTATTTTCCATATTTGTATGTTACTCTGGGTCCTATGAGACAGATTTCCCTGTGTGAGGGAAACGAGGAGGCACTGGAGAAGATGGGGAGAGCCACCAGTGGTCCTGTGAGTCTGACTCTGAGTGGAGGAGAGAGTGGGGCAGGGGTGAGAAACCCTTCAAGCCAGGAGGACAATCACCACTACCTCTTCAGGTGGGTACAGCCCCAGAGGGGCTGTCGGAGCTCACATACCCTGGTGGGGACAGAGTCAGGGAGGAAGCTGGGATCCTCCGTCTGTGCTTTTCAGCCTTAGTCCCCACCGGGCTGCTGACCAGAAAAGTGGACTGTTCTGGCCCAAGGCCAGACTTCATGACCCTGAACCAGCAGGGCTGATGCGGAGCAGACGGAGAGCGAACTGGGCTGCGAGGGTCATGAGCACCCCTCAATTCCATTCTAGTCTCGGGAGGGATAGAGTGTCCTGAGGGTCCCCAGCCACTCTAACCTTGGGAGTCTCCAGAAAAGAATAGACAATGTTTCTGGAAGAACACTTTGAAGAAAACTGGGTCAAAGACTCCGGGCCAACCTTTTCACAGCTCCAGCCTTTGAGAGAGAATACAGAGCTACCAGGTCAGCTGGGGTCCCTGGAGCCCTGCAGAGCAACAGGTGCTGAGTGACTGCAGTGGGGCTGGCCCTTGCCAGGTATTTACAGGAAATACTTCAGCAAAGAAACAGGCCAGAAAGAAGCCCACTACAAAAGGGATATTATCTGTCAAAGAGAGGGGATGGCTTAATTTTTTTTTTTAATCTCCATTTTCTGAATTGTCTACTTTTATAATAGCAGACATAATAAATCATTATTATAATCATAATGATTTTTAACTATTTCCAGTAAAAATCATAAAATATTTTAATTGGAAAAACATAAAAAGATAAAAGGACAAGGCAAAAAGGAGAATCCCATTTTGTTGCCTGGAGCCTGGCCCTGCTGAACGAGTAGGGGGAGAAATAGAGGGAGCAATACATGGAGAAAGGCTTATTTTACTCACACATAGGGAAAGATATTAAACTGCAGATCTGGCCTGGTGCGGTGACTCACGCCTGTAATCTCAGCACTTTGGGAGGCTGAGGCAGGCAGATTGCCTGAGCTCAGGAGTTTGAGACCAGCCTGGCCAACATGGCAAAACCTCATCTCTACTAAAAATACAAAAAATTAGCTGGGGGTGGTGGTGCATGCCTGTAATCCCAGCTACTTGGAAGGCTGAGGCATGAGAATTGCCTCTCTTGAGACTGAGGCACGAGAATTGCTTGAACCCAGGAGGCGGAGGCTACGGTGAGCCCACCCAGATCATGCCACTGCTCTCCAGCCTGGGTGACAAAGAGAGACTAAAAAAAAAATTACATTTTTCTTTTTAAATAATGATTTACATCTTAAAAAAAACCAGTTATAAATATGTGTTAATTTGCAATTGGAAGATATTTATAGAATAAATCTTTGGTTCTTTCTTCATGTTATTTTGTTTTATTTTCAAATTGGAGTCTTGCAGATGTATTCTTGGGGGTCCTCCAGATTTTCTTTGATCTTTGCAAAGTAGTCTGGATATTGTTTGAGAAACATTGACTTCATCATTCTTGGAGTTCCTATTATTGACAGGGCTGTTTAGGACTAGATGCCCCCTATTGGAGAAACTCATTGTATGTGATGTATGAGAGATGTGTCTATGTACTTGTGTATGCATGTGTGTACACATGTATGTGTATGTGTGTAGTGCATGTGTACATATTTGGTGTGTGTATGCATGTGTGTTTTTATAACTATGGGTGTGGCCATCTTCCTACTTTGTATATGGTGAGTATGCCCTCCCCTGACGGTTCTTTCTCTTCTTTTTCCTTCACAGGGAAGGCATTCAACATTGAATATCCTGACAAGTCCACTTCTCAGGACTGGGAGACTATTGTTTTGTGAGTCTAGCAGAGTGCGGTGCCCTTTCTGTCTCTCGGTGGCCCGATTCTCTGCTTCCCTGAGGACACAGGCCTTTGAGGGGTCCTGGCAGACCCGGGGAAAGCAACGTGGCACTTCTGTGGGTCCCACTCCGGGGACTCCACAGAGCCGCGTAGCCCTGAGGGTGGAGAGAGGCTGGAAATGAAATGGGGCCTTCTAACAGATGGCACTGGAACAACTGGCTAGCCATTCGGGAGCAATCTCTACTTCATGCTTCATACCAAAATAATTTTCACATGGTTCAAAGATTCAACATAAAAATTAAAATCATAAAAATTCTACAGGAAAATGTATGTGAATTTATTCATAATCAGAGGCTAAGGAAGGCCTTTGGGAACCGACCCCAGAATTTAGTAGCTGTAGAGGAGAAGATGGACAAAGTAAGAGCCATAAAAATTAGAAGCTTCTATGGGCAAACATACCAATAAACAAAATAAAAATAACAAACTGAAAGAAGGGTATTTGCCACACATAAGCCTCTTTTCCTTAATTTGTGGAAGGCTCATATAAATCAACACAAAAGATGAACAATCCTAAGAAAAATGGGTAAAGGATTTGAACAGGCTATTTGAAAAAAAAAAAAAAGAGAGAGAGAGAGAGAAAAGTGACCAAACATTCTGGAAAAATTCTAATCCTCATTCATAATTCAGTAAGAAACGAAACCACCAGGTGCCTTTAAAAATTTCCAAGTTGTTAGCAACTGAAAGATTGATAATTCCCAGTGTTGATGAGGCTTAAGGAAATAGCTACTTGCATACATGTATGGTTGGAGTACAAATTGGTAGGTTTTTTGTGGAGCAGTTTGGCAATACATTTAAAACAAAAATTTAAATACACATGCCCTTTGACTTAGTAATTACAAAGTCTGAATTCATCCCGTGGGTAGCTTTGCAGAAGTAGCCACTATAAACAAACAAGAAAGTTCATTATAGCTCTTTTAATGACAACCAAACTGGAAACAATCTAAATTTCATCAACAGGGGACTGTTTAAATAAAATATGACACAGTCATAAAATGGGATCCATGCAGCCATTAGAAGAATGAAGCAGGCCAGGTGTGGTGGCTTATACCTGTAATCCCAGCACTTTGGGAGGCCGAGGTGGATGGATTACCTGAGGTCAGGAGTTCGAGACCAGCCTAGCCAACATGGTGAAACCCTGTCTCTACTAAAAATACAAAAAAATTAGCTGGGCATGGTGGTGTGTGCCTGTAATCCCAGCTGCTCAGGAGGCTGAGACAAGAGAATCCTCTGAACCCGGCAGGCGGGGGTTGCAGTAAGCCGAGATCCAGCCACTGCACTCCAGCCTGGGTGCTACAGAGCGAGATTCCATCTCTAATAATAATAATAATAAAATATTATTATTGACATAAAACAAAATAATCAGGTTTAAATCTTAACATTGTTTCTGACTGAGGAACAGAACATGGAACTGTTTTCCTGGTTGATAATACTTTTTTAATTTTTTCTTTTTGAGACAGGGTCTCACTCTGTTGCCCAGGTTGGATGCAGTGGCACGATCATGGCTCACTGTAGGCTCAGGCTCCTGGGTTCAAGTGATCCTCCCTCCTCGGCCTCCCAAAGTGTTGGGATTGCAGGCATGAGCCATGGTACCCGACTATAATACATTTTTTACTCCTGTTTCTCTAAGAAGAGGCAAATAAGCCCGAATTTTAGAATGTTATTTTCTCTTCCCTCTCTTACATGACTAAGAAACTATAAAGGTAGATTTTCTGCCCAAACAGAAATGATGCTCCAAGACCATGAAGAGCGGGGCTGGTGCTCTGGCTAGGAGATCCTGCGACCATCGCATATGACACTACATGTTGGGCCAAATGCAGAGACCTAGGGGCAAAGACAGGCAGGCTGCTTTGGGGGAAGAGGGCACCTGGATAGAGTTTCAGCTCTGAGGGTGATCGGGTACACAGAGGGCCAGGCTAGGAAGCACCTCTGTTGTTGACCACACACCCTCAAGCTCTGGCCATGTAGTGACAGATGTTTCCTAGACATCTGCAGAGTGCCAGGGGCTGGGCTCGTGCAGACGCCCGTACTGGGTAACTGGCCACAGTCAGAGGGGGCATCCTGGTGTGAGTAGGGGCGCTCTGGAGGACTGTGACTCAGCTGAAGTTTGGGGACCCTTGGCCTCAGTCCTGGGAGAGTCTCTGCAGGGAGCTTTGGCCTTCTGTCCCACGGTCACCATGACAGGGAGAGCTCCTCTGCTGCCAGAGACCCCATCTCAGGATGAAAGGTGAAAAGTGGCCTCAGTGAAGGGCACATACTCAGAGAGGAACATCTCAGTGATTGAAGAGGGGGCCAGTTTCCTCAATGATATATTTTCTTTACCATGAAGTAGCTGATGGAAACTATAAGGGTATATGTTTTCCCAGCAAAACTCTTTTCATTTTGAAAGAGGAAAAGAGCAATCCGTAAACATGTATTTATTTATTTTTGGTTTTGAGACAGGGTCTCACTCACCTAGGCTGGAGTGCAGTGGCGCGATCACTGCTGGTTGCTGTCTCAATCTCCCCAGGCTCAGGTGATCCTCCCACCTCAGCCTCCTGAGTAGCTGGGTCTACAGGTGCACACCACCATGCCTGGCTAATTTTTGTTTCTTTGGTAAAAATGAGTTCTCACTATGTTGCCCAGGCTGGTCTTGAACTCCTGGGCTCAAGCAATCTGCCCACCTCAGCCTCCCAAAGTTCTGAGATTACAGGCATGAGCCACTGCATCTGGCCTCGTAAACTTTTTTTTTTTTTTTTTTGAGATGGAGTTTCGGTCTTGTTGCCCAGGTTGGAGTGCAATGGCACGATCTTGGCTCACTGCAACCTCCACCTCCTGGGTTCAAGCGATTCTCTTGCTTCAGCCTCACGAGTAGATGGGATGCACCACCCAGTTACTTGGTGGCATGCGTGGCGGCATGTGCCACCACGCCCCACTAATTTTGTATTTTTAGTAGAGACGGGAGTTTCTCCATGTTGGTCAGGCTGGTCTCAAACTCCCAATCTCAGGTGATCCGCCCACCTCGGCCTCCCAGAGTGCTGGGATTACAGGTGTGAGCCACCGCGCCTGGCCCTGGTAAACATTTTTAAGGTGTTTTGAATGGCTTGAGGGCTCCCCAAAAACTTTTGTCAGAGACAAAGGGGATTCCAATGGAGTTCTAGTGTCACCTAGTGGTGGCTGGAGGGAGGAACTGGGGTGAGAGGAAGGGACAGGCGGGACACACAGCAGGTCTGCTCTTTCCGCTGAGAGAAACCTTCCTGGGAAGAGAGCTGCCCTTGGGTGTGCCTGGGACTGCTCTGGGGAAGGGTGCGTGAAAGGGAGATGTCACACTGCCAGCAGCAAGTGGAGAAAAGTCTGCTCGCTGTCCTGGGTCTCACGCTAAAGGCATTTGGTGTGATTTAATGCTGCTGGCTTCTTGGAGAGATGCCTCCTGACTCCTATTTGTCTTTCAACTTTGGCCATGAAGGAGTGTTACATTTTTATGTGGTCATATTTATGATACTTTTCCTTTATGATTCTCTGGTCTTTGTAACATTCTTGGAAGGGTCTGCCTGCCAAGTAAAGGCCATTTAAAACATCTGTGGGAGAAAAGAGGATGCTGGGGGTACTGCAGCCATTTCGAGCATCTTTCTTTGATTTTGTTGTATTTTTACTCTGTTTTGTGTTCATCAGTAGCTGTGTGCTCCCTGGCTAACTTCCAGAAAGCTGAGCTGAAGCCACCAGGCATCTTAGGTGTCCTCAAGCAGGAGGGGCTGGTTCAGGAGCTCAGGGAGGAGGCTTCCTCTGCCATAGGTGTCTCCCTCAGGCTGGGGACGTGAAGGAATTCCACCCTGGTGCATGCACAGTATCATGGGAATCAGGACTCAGGCTGTCCTAGGCTGTGCCTCCATGCCTCCCCCATCAGCTCCTAGGCAAGTGACTTAACTTCCCCAAGCCTCGGGATTTTTATTTGTAAAATAGGAATAATAATAGTAATAATAACAAGAACAAAATTAGTACCTATCTCACAGGGTTCTTTCTGGAATTAAATGAACTGATGCATCTGAAGTGCTTAGACCAAGGCCTGGGACATATGAATAAGTGCTTCATAAATGTCACCTGTTACAATTATTTGAGCAAGTGGCCCTGGGATAGATCAATTGATGCTGGACTTTGAAGTCAGTACACAAGTTTCTCAGATGGAGACACACTTTTTTCTCACTTGGCAAGACATCCAACACATGCATGATTGCTTAGAAATAAAACCAGTTGTAAATTCAGTGAGTCCCTTGTTGTCCAGTGATTCCAAAAGCCAAATTTGTAAAAATCATTTCAAAATGTTTACTGCAAGAAAATTATGTTTAATGTGGAATGTGGTATATTTTAGTACTTTTGGCCTGACGGGGTTGGGCTCCAAAATAAGAGTTTGGGAGTCTATGAAGACCTCACAATTGATCCTGGATTCAGGGACCACCTCCCAGAGAGCAAGTCTGTCTGTGGAGCAGAGGAAGGGGCTGGGATTCATCCCTGCTACCTCCCTGCACAGTCACCTCTTCCAATAAGTTAGCCCTGCTTGGGTGGCAGCCAGCACTGGCCTGGTCCCCCTGGGGTGTCCAGCTTTCCCCAAGAAAGCCTGTAGGCCTTCTTCAAGCACCATCCTCACAACTAGAACATGTGACCATGTGGAGCGGTTTCCTAATGTGTAATCAATAAATGACCTGTATCAGACTCCACTCAATCTAAGTCTCTCAGGGTGAGGTCTGGGAGTCCGCATTTTAGTAACTTTCTCCCCCTCTCCCCAAGGCCTCATAGATGATTCTGATGCACGTTTAAGTTTGAGAATTATTAGTCTAGAGTGTGTGTGCGCCCCAGGAGGAGGGCAAGATGATCCATTTTACGATCTCATTAGTCTATTTAGTCTATGTTTCATAATATAGACAATATGAATACAGTAGTGCATATATAGAAATTATAAATAAAGAAATATACATATATTGGTGTACATGCTTTAAAAATTTATTACTGCTAGGGGTGTATGATCAAAAAGGTTTGGCGCTCAGAGCGACCTGCCCAGCCCAGCTATGTGGTCAGACCTGCTGCATGTTCAGCTCTGAACCTGGGCCTGGGAGGTGGGGAACTGGGATTGGAGTGTACAAAAAGCAGAGGACAGGCTGCCCCACGGTGGTAGCAAGGAAGCTGCACCTCACTCAGCGCCAGGGATGCAGGTAGTGCTCAATAAATGGTCACTGGGCAATGAGTGAAGCTGAATCCCAAAAATACCTGGGAAGAAGATGGCATAGGGCCCATTCCATGCTAAAATGGGCAGCACAGACTTCCATCCTTCAGAGGGAGGGCCCGACAGGTTAATCCATCCATTCCTTTATTCATTCATTTATTTAATAACTAATTATTGAGTATGCACTAAGTATCAGGCACAGGCACTCAGGGATCTACCCCTCCAACTTGTCCAGCCACCCGCTGAAGTTCAGGCAGGACACCACCCCCTCCCCCTACAGCTTTTCTGATAGTCTGATTAACCATGGGCTGGTGGCTGGGTGGACACGGTGGCACATGCCTATAATCCCTCTAGGAGGCCTAGTCGGGACCTGAAGCCAGGAGTTCAATACCAGCCTGAGCAACAAACTGAGATCTCATCTCCTAAAAAACATAAATAAATAAATAGTCAGGCATGGTGGCGCGTGCCTGTAGTCTCAGCTACTCAAGAGATTGAGGTGGGAGCATCGTTTGAGCCCAGGAGGTCGAGGTAGCAGTGAGCTATGATCACACTACTGCATTCCAGCCTGGGTGACAGAGTGAGACCCTCAGCTCTAAACACCAAAACCAGGCGGAGCGTGGTGGCTCACGACTGTAATCCCAGCACTTTGGGAGGCCGAGGCGGGCAGATCAATTGAGGTCAGGAGTTCAAGACCAGCCTGGCCAACATGGCAAAATCCTGTCTCTTCTAAAAATACAAAAAATTAGCTGGCCGTGCTGGCACACACCTGTAATCCCAGCTACTCAGGAGGCTGAGGCACGAGAATTGCTTGAACCCAGGAAGGGAGGTTGCAATAAGCTGAGCTCATGCCACTGCATTCCAGCCTGGGTGACAGAGTTAGACTCTGTCTCAAACAAACAAATAAACAAAACCCAAACCAACACAATGGGCTGGGACTTTGGGAATGGGAGGGTGCTACTTGTTGTAGCCAGGGATAGTTGTGGCTGTTTCCCATTTTAAGGTTAGTTTCTCTGCATGGAGGGAGGTGTCATGCCATTGACGAGGGTGATCCCAATTCAGGGGAATCCAGCTTGCACCCCACTCTTGTCTGCCTGAGGAAGGGTCATCCCTCTGGCTGGTTCTGAACTCAGCATCCAGAGGCTCAGGGAAGGAAGTAAGACTCTCAGTCAAATACGCTATTATCAACATGGTGACTCCAAGACTTGAACTGATCTGGAAGCTATGGAGAGAGAGAAAGAGGAAGGTAGGTAGAGAGAGGTGAACCAGGCAGGAGCAGCCAGCCAGGGTGGGAAGAGCAGAGACTGCAAGGAGAGAAAGTGACCAGGGTGGGAAAAAGCAGAGAAGGAAGGGCAGGGAGAAAGATGAGAAGGGGTGGGAAGTGGGTAGACAGTAAAAGAAACCAGCAAGGGCCAGGCGCAGTGGCTCACTACTGTAATCCCAGCACTTGGGGAGGCTGAGGCAGGTGGATCACTTGAGGTCAAGAGTTAGGGACAAGCCTGGCCAACACGGTGAAACCTTGTCTCAATTACAAATACAAAAATTAGCTGGACATGGTGGTGTGTGCCTGTAGTCCCAGCTACTCGGGAAGCTGAGGCTGGAGAACTGCTTGAAGGTGAAGGTTGCAAGACTGCAGTGAGCTGAGATTGTGCCACTGCACTCCCACTGGGCAAGACTCTGTCTCAAAAGAAAGAAATCAGCAAGAAGAGAGCAACAGGGAAGGAAGGGAAGGTGGGGAAGGTGGGGAAGGTGGGAGTGGAGCTGCTGTTGAAGGAAGCTTCCCCAGGTTCCTACCCGCGGCCTCCCTCTCCTGCGTGCCTGTGTGTGCACTCAGAACACCGACGCATGCACATACAAGGACACAGGTTTTCGCGAAAGTGCACACGTATGCACTGACACCCACCCCCTCAGGCACTGCTCACAGAATCCGCACTGCTGGGTGTGTAGGTGTTGCCACTGTGACTGGTGCTGGAGCACCACCTTGTGGGTATTAATAGTTTCCCCTGAAGCCATCAAAACAGAGACTTCATCAGCCCCAGTCTCCCTGGCAGTTTCCTTCTTCCTCTTCCTTTCCAGGATGGGTCTGGGAAGGGCCCTCTGGATCAGAGCTACCACCCAGCCACCCCAACTCCCACCCCCATGTTTCCCAGCAGCTGCCTTGGGGAAGGATGGCAGGAAGGCCTCCGAGTTCTGCCCCAGGTCTGGGAATAAGGAGACTGCTGGCTTTCTTCGACCCTCTGAGTTGGGTCTACCCTAAGTCCCTGCCAGGGAAAAGTTGCTGGGGCACAGGACTCCTCAGAAGGGCCGCGCTCAACTTCTCTGAATCCTATGCAGCCACACCAACCTCCTCTAGGTCCCTTCCTGGCCAGAGACCTAGTTGACACTAACAGTGGTGTCCCCTCTTCCAGTACAGAGCTCCCTGAAGGACTAGGGTGAGGGTAGAGAGGAGCCTAGTGCATGAAATGTAAGAGGCCCTCGTTCCCAGGCTCGTGTAAGTGCAAGGTTGGTATCTGCATGACCTTGACAGTGGGTGCCTCCTTCAATTTTGCGCCAGGGATGCCTTGGCTACCTCATCCTATCCCAGCCCCGTTGATACTCCCATCAGCTCCTCAACCCTTAGTTCCCTGCCTTTGTCCCTGATGCCTCTCACCTTCCTTTGGGACTCCCTGGGATCATGCTGCCCTGAGCTGCAGAACCTGGGCTGCCTCTGGACTCAGATGAGCACAAACCTCTGGCCCTCACTTCCCTCCTTCCCTTTGACCTTCCTCTCTCCCCTGCTTTGCCCATAGCCCCAGGTCTAGGCCATGTGGGGCCTGTGACATCCCCTTGTCAGGCAAGGTAGTTCATGCCTGTAATCCCAGTACTTTCGGAGTCTGAGGCAGGTAGATCACCTGAGGTCAGGAGTTCGAGACATCCCTGCTGTGCTCTGCCTTTGGGGCCTCATCCCCTCCCCCATTCCCCTGCCCACACCGGACTTACCTAGAGCTACCATCTGTAAATCCTAGCAAGGCCCTTGTACTTCACACACACTCCAGCAGAATGAGTCTCAACTACGCAGAGTCCTCCTATTTGTTCTAACTTGTGAAAGGCCTGATCCTAGCTGCCACTCACAGTGACTTCATTCCAGCAGATTTCAGGGGGAATGTAAGTGTGTGTGCTTGTATAGGTGTGAGTGTGTGATAGTGTAGCAGTATGTGAGCGCATGTGTGAGTGTGTTGCCATTCAGAGCCTGTGGATTTCTGATGCATGAGTCATTAGCTGGGAGTGAGCCTTGGGAAGATACTGCCCATAAATAAGACAGCCATCTCTGACCTGCTGTGGCCATCTGCAGCTGCCTGCACACGTGATCCTGGGCATCTGGGAGGCTGGAGGCCGGGGTCGGAGCTGTCTTTCCCTCCAGATTCCAGAGAGAGAGCGGCTGTCACAGATATTTCTAGCTTGCCTGGAGTCCCAGACATTTAAGGGTGTGATGCCTGGAATGGGGATGGAGCGAGGAGAGCAGGAGAGGAAAATAAAGGGTGGTTCAGGAGGCTCTGCTCCCAAGGATCTCAGTGGAGTCTCCTGGCCCGCAGTGGGAAGCATGCATTCCACAATTATTTTCTGAGAATCTGTCACGTGCCAGGCACTCCCCCAGGGGGTAAGGACACTCTGGTGAACATGACTGACCTGTGCTCTCCCCTCACAGAGCTTATGTTCCAGCGGGGAGGCAGAAGATAAATGACGAAAGGCTACTCGTAAGCAATTACATATAAAAGCTACGAAGAAAATAAAATGGAATATCGTGGAAAGTGACTAAGAGTGGAGGGGTCCTTTAGTTGGGACAGTCAGGGAATGTCAGGACTCGAATTGTGCCTAGATAATGAGGAGCCGCCAAATGGAGACTTGGGGGAAGAACCTTCTATTATAGAAAAGGATACATGAGATGTCCCCCTGCCCACCCACGTCTTCACTGGACTCTGGATCAGAGTTGCTGAAGCCAGATCAGGGAGCTAGAGATGACTCAGAGGAGCAGGAAGGCTGATTCCCTGGGGGGAACCTTGGAACGTCTTCCATCCCTGATAGACCAGGAGAGATGCCCCAGGTCCAGGTGGGAGAAGAATGGCTTCCGTTTCGCTTCCTGCAGGCTTCTTGGTGCAGTGCTGATCTACAGGAAGGCAATAGCCACATGAATAGGGCACTTGCTGAAACCCCCTTCCTCCAGGAAGCCTTCTTTGACTGCCATAGGTTGCAGAGGCTCCTCTCTCCCACCTTGTTATAGCTAATAGAACCACTCAGTTCAGAGCTGGTGGTCTTCTGATGCTGTCCCGGAGATCTGTTCCCTCAGCTTGGCCAGAGCTCCAGGCTTGTGGGTCTGGTTCGTGGGCATTTAAAGGCCCTCAGTGGCACCTATGCATCAGTGAGACTGCTCGGGGTTCCGGCTCTGAACCCTTGCCCTAGCGCCCCTACCCTGGCTGAGAACGGAGGGTCAAGTGCCAGGGTCCTAATCTCAATTACTTTATCCAAGCATCCGCTCGTCCATTTATATGTTTCCCTGGGCTCTCCACTCTGCGCCAGGCCCGGTACCTGGAGCTAGGGAAACCGAACATGAGCGCTGGCTCGCCCGCACCCGCATCCGGGGAGCTCGGCGTTCTCGCGGCCCTGCTCCCCTTGTTTTCAAGTGCAAGTTCCATGGTTCCGTGCTGGGAATAAGGCCAGCCCCGGAGGCCACCATCCTCCCGGGTCTTACCCGGACCCGCGCCGCCGAGAGCTTGCGGCTGCGGGAACGCAGCGCGCCCCGGGGTCACATCTGGCCTAGCAGGAGCGCGCGTGTCACTAAGACGCTCATTCATCGGCGCAGCTGTCACCATAACAACCGGAGCGAGGGAATCCTGGCGACTGCCGGGGCGGGGGGCG
>NW_012101809.1:5078101-5084679 GCF_000951045.1 Mandrillus leucophaeus
TCCTGCCCGGCCTCGCCCCCACCAGCGAGCGCCGAACCCCCTGGGGCCGGATGCCATGGGTAACAACTTCTCCAGTATCCCCTCGCTGCCCCGAGGAAACCCGAGCCGCGCGCCGCGGGGCCACCCCCAGAACCTCAAAGGTAGGCTCCCCGGCCGGGCGCAGCTGGAGGACTGGGGCGCAGGTGGAGGGCCAGGGAGGTGTGGTTGGGGAGGACGGGCAGACGCCACCTGTTGTGCGAGTCTGGAGGCCGGAGATGCACCTCTGCCTGTGGAGAGGGCTGGGGGTGGAGGGCAGCCGGCGATGATGGTGATGGAGGATGGCGTCCCGCGGGGTCTGCGCAGTTCTGTCTGCTGGCACTGGGAACGTCAGTGGAGTCCCCTTAGGCCATGATGTTAGGCGAGCCTGAAGAAGTGGGAAAGGACGTTTGCCAGGTCGATAGCGGAGTGGGGAGTGAGGAGGGAAGCTTGGGTCGTCCGTCTTCAGGGAGACACCTCGGTCGGTCTCCTTTTCATCGGCCCTAGGGCTGGAGAGACCAGGCTGGGAGCACTAGTTGCATTTCCAATGGGAGAGTTTTAAAAATTCAGGACAGGCTTACAGCAGACTGGAATAAAGGCTCAGAGCTGCTGGTTCCTGGGGTCCTTTGTAGCCGTTGGCTTTTCGCATCCTTTGAATTAGTTTGATTTCTCGTTTTCCCAAAGACCAGATATCCAGTCAGAGCCCTAGAAAAGAGGGGCTGGCAGCCTTGAAACAGAGGGACATTTACCAGGAATGTCTTTGCTCTCCGTCGGCCCAGATCCACTCAGCACCCTCAGGGTGGCCCTAGGCCCAGTCTCCCCGTTCCGAGCCTGCCATTCCTGTCTTGGAGCTTCCAATGCTGTTTCTGACCTCTGGAAGACACTGCTGGGTCCTCCTGGGCCCTCAGACCTACTAAATTCCTTCAGGAAGGATAACAATAGTGCCCTTTAACACAAGGCATCGAACTTTCTCAAACACGTTTTCAGCGAGCGTGGACACTGCTTGGGGTAGTCAGCAGAGCAGACCTAATCACACTATACCCATTTTACAGATGAGGAGAACCAAGGCTGGCTTCAGGTTCCCAAAGCCAGTCAGACCTCGGCACTAGGTGCTAGGCTGTAGACCCGTACCTTTTGACTTGGAATTCTGTCCCTTCTTTTGCTGAACAGTTAACTTTTAAGACCAGGGAAGAGAAGGAGAGACGGGACCACTGTCCTGCTTTCTAATACTCCAGCTCTTTCAAAACTTCAGCTCTCACTTGGCTCAGGAAAATCAATGGGTTTGTTGGGTCTTTCTGGAAATTAATATGGCAATGTTTGTCAAGATGCTCTAAAAGTATCAATTTGTTGGCCGGGTGCGGTGGCTCACGCCTGTAATCCCAGCACTTTGGGAGGCCAAGGCAGGTGGATCACTTGAGGTCAGGAGTTCCAGACCAGCCTGGCCAATGCGGCAAAACCCGGTCTCTACTAAACGTACAAAAATTAGCCGGGCATGGTGGTGCGTGTCTATGATCCCAGCTACTCGGGAGGCAGAGGCAGGAGACTCCCTTGAATCTGGGAGATGGAGGTTGCGGTGAGCTGAGATCATGCCACTGCACTCCAGCCTGGGCAACAGAGCGAGACTCTGTCTCGCAAAAAAAAGAAAAAAAAAATCAATTTGTTGACCTTGTAATTTTACTGAGAGGAATTGATCCTAAGGAAGTAGAGATGCAGGCATATATACTTATGGCACTAGGCTAGGATGTTCATGGCAGTGCTATTTATACTAGGTGGATAACCTAAATGCTCAGTAATCGTGGTATGTACTCTTGGTAGAGTACTATGCAGTCGTTAAAATTATATTTGTGAAGAATATTTGATGACTTTGGAAAATGCTCACAGTATGATGACAGAATACAAAGTTGCGAAGACTGTATGATCCCAATTTTGTTTAAAAAGTGATATGAATGCAAAAAATCCCAACGAAAACAAAACAAGCAAAAATGCTTGTAAAGTTTCCAAAAGGTTAACAATGATTTCCTCTGGATATGTGATTGTATGGGATTGTTTTTTTCTTTTTTATATTTTGCTTTTTTCTAAAATTTCTATAATAAGCAATATTATTTTTATAATCAGAAAGAAGCTTTCAGTGTTAGCAAGTATGAAGACTGTTTCTGAGCATTGGAAACAGATTCCTAATGAACCTATGAATATCGTTCAGCTCAACCTTCTCTGCAAGTGAGAATAATGAGGGAAAAGAATAATTGCCCAAATTAAAGTGGGAAAACTGGGCCCTGTCCTTCAGGGGGCAGGGGTTAGCTGGGGGCCAGAGGGTTGACTTGGCCCTTAATATTCACAGACTGTCTTCCTGAGAAGGCCTTGCTCCATCCTTGTCTCTATGGAAACACAGAGAGCTCCCCACTAATTGCATCTTTTTAATCTAAAATTTGGAATTGTGGGGATCTGAGGTCTCTGTGGCTAGGGTCTTCAGCAGAAGGCAGGAGTGGGGCCCCCATCCACACACCTACTCTAGGTGACCATGGGAATTTTGATCCCACTCCTACTAAGCCTGAAATGAAGGACAGAGTGTGCCCATGAAGGCCACCCGTTGTTGGCTCTGTCCTTCACCCAGGGTCCACTGATCCTCCTTCTCAGTTTGACTTCTAGGGACTGCTTCCCATCTTTCTACTCTAATAGAGCCATCACCTTTATTCTGTAATTGTTTAGTGTTTATTCCCAATTCCCTTCTAAATGTGTCAGCATCGACCTACGAGTCTTCTCTGATGTATCAGTGGTCAGCCAGAAGTCCATTCTAATTGTGTTGGCGTTGACCTGATAGGCTGTGATGTTAACTGCCTACCCAGAGTTCTGCTGGGATGGCGTCTGTACTCAGCCAGAATTCATCTCTAATTCTTATCAGTGCTCATCCAGAAATTTGCTGGGAGTAGGGGTGGAGTGACTGTCTTGATTTTTTTTCTCTCCTTACATAATTGCAATCTCTTGATTCCTCACCATTTTAATTAAAACAACTGGAAGGGACCTGGTATAATAGGGATCCTGGGACTGATCAGAGATAAGATAGGTCTGGCTGTCAGACTGACATGACATGGGACCTCACCATCGCCTCTCGGGTGGTAGACTTTGGTCTTCTTCCTGGGAACACACTGACCCCACTGTGCTGCTGGTGGTTCCCACTGGGTTCTGAACAGCGTTGGTCTAGGAGTGTTCAGGGGAGAGGTCCACGGTGTAGCTCTGGGCTTAGCACCGACAGGCAGTGCCCGAGGAGCTCCTATGTGCCCAGCTCAGAGGTAAGACACCCCTGGCCTTTCCCAGGCTGGAGATCTACTTGAAAGGCATGAATGAGGGAGTGAATGGAATCAAGTGTTTGCTTGGTTGGACTGTCGAAACCCAGATGTGTGGGCAGAGATCAGAGAAGGGGCATCGGGGAGGATCTGAGCTGGACATGGAGGGAACTGCAGGAACTGGATAGACAGCAAGGGATGCAGCAGAGTCCTAGGGTGTGGGAGAAGGAGGAAAGGCACAGACAGTAAAGGCTTGGAGGGGCTCGAGCGTATATGTATATATTACATGTAATAGAAAGTATATGTATATGGAAGTTATGTATATATTTTCAGTGAGGGGCACAGAGTAACTGGGGTAGCGTGCACAGGAGGTTCATGCCTCGTGGAGAAAAATACAAAGAATAAAGATTTTCCTCCTTGCCCAGGTCTTTCTGAGTGCCTGCCTGCTGAGTGCTAAGTGGTGAGGGACAGGCATCCTAGGAAAGCCCATGGAGGGCTATTCAGCCCCAGTGGTTACCAACAGATGGAGACTGGATGGGCTACCTCCCATTTTTTTTATTGTAAAATTTACATAACCTGAAATTTGTCATTTTAAAATGTATAATTCAGTGGCATTTAGTACATTTACAATACTGTACAACCACTGCCTCTACCTAATTCCGGAATATTTTTATCATTTCAAAAGGAAACGCCATGCCCATTAAGCAGTCACTCCTGTTACCCTCTTGCCTGAATCCCTGGCGACCACGAATCTACTCTGTGTCTCTATGGACTTGCCTATTCCAGTCATTTCATATACATGGAAGGATACAATATTTGTCCTTTTGTGTCAAGCTTCGTTTACTTAGCATAATCTTTTCAAGGTTCATCCATGTTGTAGCGTGCACCTTTTTTCCTTTTGTGGTTGAATAATATTCTATTGTAAGAATATGCCACATTTCACTTATCCATTCATCAGTTGGAAGACTTTAGGTTGTTTCTACCTTTTGGTTTTCATAAATAATGCTGCTATGAACATCTGTGTCTAAGTCTTTGTTTGAACACCTGTTTTGGGTTCTTCTGGGTATACACCTAAACGTACACCTGCCATCTTTCAAAAGGTGGTGCTTCTTGAATTGGATACTTCACAAAGTCACTGGTTGTGACGGCTGTAGGAAGGCCGTCCCCTTCCATGTCTGGCTGGGTGTGACGCCAGCGAGACACCTGTTGTTTTCACTCTCTTTTCTATGACGGCTGAGGCTCCTGGGGGGCTGAAGGAGGAGCTGTGAAGGTTGACTAAGGATCTTGATTCTTGTGGTGGGCCAGAGTGAGTCATGAGAACTTGTCTGTAGACTCTGAATTTCTTCACTACTCTTTGGGGATGAGAGCAGAGGCGGGGGAAGGCTTATCCGTGCACAAGGTCTTAGTTATTTTTCTTTTCCTCTCTCCCTCTCTCCTTCCCTCCCTCCCTCCCTTCCTTCCTTCCTTTCTTCCTTCATTCCCTTCTTCCCTCCCTCCCTTCTTCCTTCCTTCCTCCCTCCTTCCCTCCCTCCCTTCCTGCCTGCCTGCCTGCCTTCCCTCCCTTCCTCCTTCCCTTCCTTCTTTTCTTTTCTTTTGGCTGGAGTGCAGTGGTGTGATCTTGGCTCATTGAAGCCTCAACTTCCTGGGCTCAAGTGATCCTCCTGCCTCAGTCTCCCAAGTAGCTGGGACCGCAGGCACACACCACCAGTCCTGGCTTATTTTTGTAGGTTTTTTTTAAGAGATGGCATCTTGCCATGTTGCCCAGGATGGTCTGGAACTCCTGGGCTCAAGCAGACCTCCTGCCTTGGCCTCCCAAAGTGCTGGGGCCACTGTGCTCAGCCCCTAGCCATTTTTCTGCACTCGCATTCTCACAGCTACTTCCCTGATCTGGGTCCTCATCTCGGATATTGCCACAGCTGCCATCCTAATTGGCTTCTCTGCCTCTGGCCCCTCCTTTGATGCTGCCGGAGTGATTCTCCCAAAGTACTATCTTCATCATACCCTTCCCTGCTTCAGTTACCATAATGGGATATTCAAGGTCTCCATTCTTTGGTCAACCCACAGATCTTCCCTCAGCTCTTGTCTGGGCTCCTTCCTTGGTTGTCATGACGCTTGCAGATTAGGTGAGCTCATCCAGCTCTCCGCCCCCGGGGAATGCAGCAGACGGATCTGGGGGGTGCCTGGTGGCCTCCTCAGAGTGACTGGCTGCGTCAGCCCCATGTTGAACCCAGAGCACCCATCCTGCATGCCCTGTTGGTTTTCAGTTCAGTTTTACCTTTGAACCCTGTTATGTTAATTATCGTGATAATATTTACAATAGCTACCATGCACTGGGTGGTTACCGTGTACCAAGTTCTTACATGTGGATTATTTCCATTAATACCCTCCCAACAACCTATGGAAGGAGGTAGCATTGTCACTGTTTTACCGATGGGGGAAAAGAGGCTCAGAGAGGTTAAATAACTTATCCCAGTCCACACAGAAGCTGATGGGGCTGGGATTCAAAGCCAGGGCTCTCAGACTTGAGAGTTTATTACTGTGATTGCTGCATTATCCTGCCCCTGTAGCATTTAGTCTTGGGTGGGCTCTATCTTTCATTGTGGGAGAGAGATGGGGGAGTAATTTTTGAGTCTCTGGACAGAGCCCCAGGGCTGGGAAAGGGCACACCATGGGGTTCTTGATGCTTTCTCCCTTGGCTAACCAGAGGATCAGGAGGGCTGTGCTAGTCTGGAATTCCCAGCCTCCTCCCCTTACACTTTCTTCAGGGTTTTAGACAGTAGATCCATCAGACACTTTGGAGGAAGCTTACAGTTCTTTGGGGCCAGTGTTTCTCAGAGTGAGGTTTTTCTACTGCCTGCATCAGCATTAGCTGGAAGCGTGTCTACCCTGCAGGTTCCCAGCCCCCAGCTCAGACCCGCTGACTCAGAATACATTGGGGATGGGGCCCTCAAACCTGCGCGTTTAACAAGATCCTCAAGATCTGAGAACTGTTGTGACTCTGGGACCTCAGGACAGTCCTACTCTGGCAAGGTTGGAGGAGGTGGGACTAGGCTTCTCAGAGGAGGAGAGCCCAGAGTTGGATGGGGGAGATTTGGAGGGGAGCTAGAAGGGCTGGCAGCAAAGGCACAGAGGCAGAGAAACACAGGGTGTGTTCAGGGATGGTGAGCAGTCTTCTTGCTTGGATGTGGGGTCCCCAGTGGGGACGTTAACAGGTCAATCTTTGAAGGTAGGCTGGGGTCATATCTTGGAAGGCCTATGATATTAGGACAAGGAAGTTAGATT
>NW_012101809.1:5085014-5089380 GCF_000951045.1 Mandrillus leucophaeus
CAGAAAAAAGAAAAAACCAGCAATGAAAGGATTTTTAAGAAGCCCAAGTTCTGATGCTAGGAGTATTAATGTAAATAAATTCATTTAATCTCCCCAAAAGGAGAGGTAAGTATTATTCCCATTTTATTATTTATTATTATTATTATTTTGAGATGGAGTTTTGCTCTTCTCACCCAGGCTGGAGTGCAATGGCGTGATCTCGACTCACTGCAACCTCTGCCTCCCGGGTTCAAGTGATTCTCCTGCCCCAGCCTCCTGAGTAGCTGGAATTACAGGCACCGGCCACCAAAGTCCGGCTAATTTTTGTATTGTTAGTAGAGACAGGGTTTCACCATGTTGGCCAGGCTGGTCTCAAACTCCTGACCTCAGGAGATCTGCCCATCTCGGCCTCCCAAAGTGCTGGGATTACAGGTATGAGCCACCACGCCTGGCCATTATTTATTTATTGTAGCGATAGAGTCTCTCTATGTTACCCAGGCTAGATTCGAACTCCTGGGCTCAAGCGATCCTTCTGATTCAGCCTCCTGGGACTGCAGGTGCACACCACTGTGCCAGGCTCTTATTGTTCCCATTTTATACATGAGAAAGCCGAGACTAAAGGATGTGAAGAGTGCTGCCCCGAAACACTGAGCTAGGAAAGAGCAGGGCTGGGATTTCTACCCAGGACACCGAAGGTGATCAGGGAGGAAACTGATCTTGGGGGAGAATTTCTCCACATTAGGACTCTCTTCCTGGGCCCTCTGGGATGGTGTCTTAGTCCGCTTGTTCTGCCATAACAAAATACTACAGACTGGATGGCTTAAGCAATGGAAATGCATTGTCTGAGAGTCCTGGAGGCTGGAAGTCTGAGATCGAGGTGCCAGCACGGTTAGGTTCCATTGAGGGCCCTCTTCCTGGCTTTCAGGTGGCTCCTTCTTGCTGTGACCTCACATGGCCTGTTCTTGGCGTGTGCGTATGGAACGAGAGTGATCTTTCTCTCTTCCTCTTATTATAAAGCCACTAATCCTATCAGATCAGGACCTCACCCCTCTGACCTTATTTAACCTTAATTACCTCCTAAAGGCCCTATCTCCAAATACAGTCATATTGCATATTAGGGTTTCAATATATGAATATTGAGGGGCGGGTAAAATTCAGTCCATAGCAGATGGCATGTGCTCGCTTCCAAGGTGTGCACAGGGAGGCACAGGCATTGGTTCTAAATCACAGAGCCCAAGATGGAGGCAGGATGAGCAAAAGCGGTAAGAGAAGGAAAAAGAGTGAGGGTAGGAAGGTGGGTGGGAGCTAGGCACTGCCCAGGGCATGCTAGGGCTGCCTGTTTCCTGTTAGTTTGTGCCTGTCTCGTTCCTGGACCTGCACACCCAGGGGCTAGAGCTGAGGGGCTGCTTCACGCTGAGCCGGTTGCTTTGGCAACCCTGGGCAGGATGCAAGTGGTCTCCTTGGTAACGCCTGGGAAACCTGCCTCAGGGATGGAGGGAAGTGAACTGGCCAGCATCAGGCTGGGTGGCACGGGCAGAACTGGCCCCGGCTGCTGAGACAAGCAGGCGGATAGGAGGGCCAGCTTCAGAAACAGCCTGGGCCGCCTTTTGGCCATTTCCAGCAAGCCTGAGTCCAAAGGCCCTGTGGAGCCTGTGGGTCCCACCTGGCCAGACCAGAGGCACTAGTGGGCCAGCCCAGGAAGTGGGAGGTGGTAGGGGGGCTGGGGAGAGGGAGAATATAGCTTCTGGATGACAGATCCAGCTCCAGAGTTTATTAAAAGATGCTTATCAGGAGTCATTCCCTGGATGGCTTTGGGAAATGAGCAGGTGTTGACACTTGTAGGGGGTAAGAGGGCAGAGCTTAGAGAAAAAGAAGGGCTAAGAGAAGAGGAGGAGGGAATAAGCAGGAGTCACTGGGAGGCAGGTGGGAGGCCTTGGCTTTTTCTCTGCTCTAGTAACAGTTCCAAGGGGAGGCGGGGCTCCAGCACTGGGCTTGGGAACTGAAGTTCTCTGAGGATGAGAGTCGGGGTTTGTGGGATGCACTAATGGGGAGGGTAACAGGTGGGTGGGAGAGCTCATTTCATTGTTTAACAAACTAAGCATCAGCTGACTGCCATCAGCCATGGGCCAGACACCCTCCTGGGCACGCGGATATGGTGAGAAATGCAATAGGTCAGTGCTTACCATTTCCAGCTTACCCTTTAGTGGGAAGGCAGATAGGAATAAAAATGACAAACGCATAAAAATGAATCTGGAGATGACAATTGCTAATATCTATGTGCTAGAGCTCTTGCTGTGCTCCCCTCCCCGCCACCCCCCGCTTTTTTTTGAGACAGGGTCTTGTTCTGTTGCCCAGGTTGGAGTGCAGTGGCATGATCACAGCTCACTGCAGCCTCACCTCCGGGCTCAATGGATCCTCCCTCGTCAGCCTCCTGAGTAGCTGAGACTACAGGTGTGCACTAGTATTTTATTTTTTATTTTTATTTTTACTTTTATTTTATTTATCTTTTTGGAGACAGAGTTTTACTCTGTTGCCCAGGCTGAAGTACAGTGGCGCCATCTCAGCTCACTGCAATTTCTGCCTTCCAGGTTCAAGGGATTCTCCTGCCTCAGCCACCTGAGTAGCTAGGATTACAGGCACACACCACCACGCCTGGCTAATTTTTGTATTTTTAGAGAGATGGGGTTTCACTATGTTGGTCAGGCTGGTCTCAAACTCCTGACCTTGTGATCTGCCCTCCTCGGTCTCCCAGAGTGCTGGGATTACAGGTGGGAGCCACTGCGCCTGGCCTTTTGTCATGTTTTCTTAGGCTCCTCTTGGTTGTGACAATTTCTCACACTTTCCTTACTTTTGATGACCTTGACAGTTTTGAGGATTACTGGTTACGTATTTGTAGACTGTCCCTCTTTTGGGATTTTTGTAGTGTTCTTCTCATGATTAGATTGCGGTTTTAGGTTTTGGAGCGAAAGACCGCAGAGGTAAAGTGCCATTTTCCATCATATCAACGGCACATGCTGTCAACATGACTCATTGCTGTTGATGTTGACCTTGAGCGCCTGGCTGAGGGAGTGCTTGTCAGGTCTCTCCATTGTGCAGTTAAAGTTACACTTTCCTCCCTTTCCATTGCATTCTTTGAAAGGAAGTCACTGTGTGCAGCCCACACTTAAGGGGTGGGGTTTACGCTCCACAAGGGGTGGGGTGTTACGTTCCACCTCCTGGAGGCTAGAGGCCCCGTCATCTTTAACTGTTCTGCTCCACTATATCTTTAATTTCTTACCCAAACAATTATCTCTGGGTAAAGGCTTTGAAGGAGAAACTAGGGAACTATAAGGGGGGAACTTGACTTGGTCTTGGGGTTCAGGGAAGGTTTCTCTAGGAAGTGACCTGAAAATGAGTAGGAGTTGGCCTCAGTTCCCAGATGGGAAGCTACTAGCATATTAGGCATGAACTGTTCATTTCTCATCCTTGGCCCCTGCCGATTAAATGCCACTGGCTGCTCCAAATGCCAATGTGCCATTAAAAATAATAGCCCTGTATCTTTTTTTTTTTTTTTTTTTAAAGAGACAGAGTCTTGCCTTGTTGCCGAGGCTCTAGAGTACGGCGGACATGACCTTGGCTCGCTGCAGCCTCAACCTTCTGGGCTCAAGCAATCCTCCCACCTCAGCCTCCTGAGTAGCTGGGTCTACAGGCACACAACACCAAACCCAGCTAATTTTTTTTTTTTTTTTGGTAGACGGAGTCTTGCTCTGCTGCCCAGGTTGGAGTGCACTGGTGTGATCTCAGCTCACTGCAACCTCCATGTCTGGGTTCAAGCAATTCTGTCTGCCTCAGCCTCCCGAATAGCTGGGATTACAGGCACCCACTACCACACCTGGCTTATTTTTGTATTTTTTAGTAGAAACGAGGTTTTGCCGTGTTGGCCAGGCTGGTCTTGAACTCCTGACCTCAGATGATCTGCCCACCTCGGCCTCTCAAAATGTTGAGATTACAGGTGTGATCCATTGCTCTCAGCCCCAGCTAATTTTTTAATTTTTGTAGAGACAGGATCTCACTGTATTGCCCAGGCTGGTCTCAAACTCCTGGCCTTAAGTGATCCTCCCTCCTTAGCCTCCTAAGGTGCTGGGTTTACAGGGATGAGCCACTGTGTCCAGCCAGCTCTTCTGTATCTTAAAAAGCATCCTAGAGGGGGCAGTACTATCCTAGTTGAGCTGGGTATGGAGGCCGCATGAAGGGTATTCTTAGGAGAAGGAGCTCAGGACTGGCTCAGAACTGCTGCCGGGTACAACGGGGCTGAGCCCTGGCCAGAGTCACCCCAGCCCTCCTAGCCAAGGAACTTTCAGCAGAAAATCATCAAGTAACTGCTTCCTTGCTTCTCAGAGGTGTCCCA
>NW_012101809.1:5089735-5092664 GCF_000951045.1 Mandrillus leucophaeus
GGACTACAGGCACCCGCCACCACGCCCGGCTAATTTTTTTTGTATTTTTTAGTAGAGACGGGGTTTCACCGTGTTAGCCAGGATGGTCTCGATCCCCTGACCTTGTGATCCGCCCGCCTCGGACTCCCAAAATGCTGGGATTACAGGCGTGAGCCACCACGCCCAACCCCTGGATGGCCTTCTTTAGCCTTGTGGCCCTAGAATGCCATCCTGGCTGCTCCAGCGGTTGGGGTGAGGATGGAAAAGGGAGAATGTTGACAGGCGAGGTTGCTAGAATTAAGATGATGGCAGGTCCACATGCTCTTGGCTTTCACCTTCATCCTTCCCACTTGGCTTGCCCCAGCCCCTGCCTGGTGTCTGCTGAGAGGCTGATGTTCTCCAGGGCATGGGGCAGTCCAGAATATGTGTGTCCAAGTGTGGGTGTCCAAGTGCCCCTGAGAGGGAGGGGAGGAGGCACTCTGGCCCAAACAGGGTAGAATGAGGCTGTAAGGATATTCCAGCTGATTCATTTCATGTGTTGGTACCTGCTCTGAGCCAGGCATAGCGCTGGGTATGGAGAATTGAGAGGTGAGTACTGGGCATGGACTCTTTCCTGACGTACTCACGGCCCTGCCTTGTCCAGTTCAATCGGTCCCTATTGGCAGAAGGGTCCTCCCTTCCTCCTCCTCCTCCTCCACGTCTGCTGTCTGCTTTCTTTTTTTTTTCTTCTTTTTTTTCAGACGGAGTCTCACTCTGTCGCCCAGGCGGGAGTGTAGTGGTGCAGTCTTGGCTCACTGCAACCTCCCACTCCCTGGTTCAAGTGATTCTCATGCTTCAGCCTCCCAAGTAGCTGTGACTACAGGTGTGTACCACCACGCCCAGCTAATTTTTGTATTTTTAGTAGAGACAAAGTTTCACCATATTGGCCAGGCTGGTCTTGAACTCCTGACCTCAAGTGATCTGCCCACCTCGGCCTCCCAAAGTACTGGATTACAGGTGTGAGCCACTGTGCCTGGCCCACTTTTGCTTTCTTTTCCTTTTCTTGCCATGCTCTTTCCAGCTAATGTTCCTTTAAACACATTCTTTCCGAGGGGAGAAGGTGTGGCAGGTGGTCAGGCCTGTGCTTGGTGCCTGGTGGAAGGGCTGGTGGCCACTGATTCAAACATCAGAACCTAAATGTATCATGGAGATTGTTTTGCCCTACCTGCTTTCTCATCTCAGGTCCCCTTGGCCCCAGACCTGCCCAAGGTCATACAGCTGGATTGGACCAAGCAGTAACAAGATCCCGAGGCTCAGACCTTGCAGGATGATGCTCTTAGGAGCTGCTGGAAGCTGACTCCAGAGGAACACCTGAGGGGGACAAGTGCTGGCCCCAAATGTGATACAAACGCTCTGCTTGGAGTGTGACGCCTGAGGGGAACCATCGAAAAGCCTTAAACAGAAGAGTGACAGGATCACTGAGATGTGCTAGCAGGCTCTTGGGGCAAGAGATGGGGAGGGGTGGAGAGGGGCCAGGCAGGAGTCCACTGCAGTCCTGTATGCAAGGAGAGAGGTGTGGCTTCTGTCAGAGTTGGGCAGGCAAGCAGATTGACTTGGGAGATATTTTAGAAGGTCGACTTGAAGCTTTGGAGGTGGGTCCAGGAGAGGGAGCTGCTGGGGAGCTGCTTGTGCCATCTCTGAATGGCAGTGGTCAATGTGCACGTGGGGGCTCTGTGGAAGGTCAGTGTATGCACACTTGGGACTTGTGCTCCTGCCACGGGTGTGAGGTTTTAGAGCCAGGAAGAGAGACCGGTGACCAGGCTGGGCAGGCCTGGAGCTGTTGGTTCCATCCCTACCCCTTGGGATGCCATCAATTATTAATATCCCCTCTGCCTATCACGGGTGGCTTCCAGGAGGGTAGAGGCAGCACCTGCGGTGTGATGTGCACCTGGCTTCTTCTCTGCCAGGGACCTGCAGCCCTGCCCTGGCCAGGCGTTCTCAGGTGGCTCCCCTCCCTGTGGGTGCCAGTTCCCAGCCACACACACACAAGCCCCTGAAAGGTGGCCATAAATCAGCCGGGACAGGCCAAGGTTGCTCTGGCTTTCCCAGAGTGGAGATCAAAGCCCCAGACCCCCACCCTGGGGCTCAGCACTTATTAAATTATAAAACTGTCAAGAGATGGACAAGCAAGAGCGACTGGATGGATGGCCCTGTAGTAAAACAGAATGCGGAAGAGTGGCTCAGAACCAGGCAACAGCTGGGAAAGTGGTGAGAGGAGGAAACGCGTGTTTGTCTCCGCCCCTGGGCTTGGGGACTTCTCACAGGGTCAGGTCCCTCGAATTTGAAAAGCACATAACCAACCCCCTCCTCTCCCATGACAGGATTCACAGCACACTTCACAGAGGAGACACTGAGTCCGAATTTCCACAGGACTGTGAAAGTCCAATCTTCCAAATCTTGTTCAGATTCTTCCTGGGCCTCTTCCTGGGGCCTCTTTGAATCAGCATTAGGGTGACATCCATTCTCGAGTCTCATCCGCAGGATACAGCCAGGACCTCTTTCTGTCTCTGAGCGCCCTGACTTCTCTTCCAGCCCCGAGGGACAAAGGCAGACCTTGGACTCAATGGAGTGCCAGCCCTGTCTGGGTGGACAGACTTCCTCACCCACACCTCCGCAAGTCCCATGCAGGAAACCCCCTCTTTGGAGGGCTGAGAGGTGCAGAAGGGGTTTTTCCTTTCTGAGGCTAGCGTTTGCAGATCTGTGGGACTGAGGAGACCAGCCAGACATGCAGACCCTGATGTGGGCCCAGGGGTTGGGGGAAGCGGTTGGGATAGGTCATGCGGGAGCAGAATGCCACTCACGTGAACGTTTCGGCCTCAGAGGGCAGCCCGCCGGGAAACTAGGGCTCTGCGTGCATGAGGGAGTCCTGCCTCCTTCACTGCAAAATGTAAAAGAAGCTGTTTTAGGGATC
>NW_012101809.1:5092929-5136165 GCF_000951045.1 Mandrillus leucophaeus
GTGGTGGCGCACACCTGTAGTCCCAGCTACTCAGGAGGCTGAGGCAGAAGAATCGTTTGAACCCAGGAAGCAGAGGCTGCAGTGAGCCAAGATTGCACCACTGCACTCCAGCAGCCTGGGCGACAGAGCAAGACTCTTATCTCAAAAGAAAAAAAAAGAAACCAAATACGGTTGTGTGTGGCTTAACAGTGGGGACACATTCTGAGAATTGTGTTGTTAGGAGATTTCATCATAGGGGAACAGCACAAAGTGCACTTACACAAACCTAGATGGTGTAGCCTCCTGCACATCTAGGCTGTGTGATGTGGCCTATTGCTCCTTGGCTACAAACCTATACAGCATTACTGTGCTGGATACCACAGGCAGTGGTAACACAAGGGTGAGTATTTATGCATCTAACCATAGAAAAGGTAACGTAATGCATTGCACGATGATGTTATCATGGCTACGACATCAGTGGGTGATGGGAATTTTTCAGCTTCATCATAATCTTATGGGATCATTGTCTTATATGTGATCTGTCATTGAACAAAATGTCATTGTGCGGCTCAGTAGTATATAAGAAGAGGCTGGATTGACTTTTGAAGAGGTAAATCCCTCGCCAAGATTCAGGACTTGTTCTGAAAGTGGAGGTTTTCTGTCTGGTGCTAAGGTTCTCAGTTCCTGAGGCATGAGGTGGTATTTTGGGGTAAAGGTGCTATTTCTGAAGGCAAGATTCTGGGCTGATCTTGAGGCTCCCGTTTGGGCGTGTGGGTTCCAGGTTGAGGTGAGGGTTCCATTCCTGGAGGGCAGGTTTCCATTTCAGGGTCCAGGATTTGTGATTGTGTTTCAGTCTTGTGGCCAAGAGTCCATTTTGGAGCCCAGTATTCTAGAATTGGGTTGAGGTTCCCTCCTTGGGTGGAGTTTGATGATCAGGGTGGAGGTCTTGTACCCTGGGAGGAAGGGAAGAGCTAGACCTCCTTCCTCTTTTAGAGAAGACTTCCTGGGGCCATCAGCAGATGAAGAGGCCAGTAGAGCAACCTCTGAGCTGACACTTGGGAGGCCCAGGCTCCAGCCCTGGCCTGGATGTAAGACTATTTGTGGATAAGTCACTTACAAGCTCTAGGTCTCTGGCTGTAAGCTTTGGCCAGACAGTGATGTTGACTCATAAAGCACCATCCATGTTCACTTGAGCTTCCCAAAATGACACTAATGGTGGGCTCCGTAGACACCCACAGCCATTGCTTGGTGAGTCAAATCCATGGTGACAGGACTCAGGCTGCCCTGGGCACTGCCAGCTTGGTCCAATTAGTGCCAATTGGATCTTAACGTGTGCTGAGCGGCCCCTGGGGAGAGTGAGCACACATCGAGTGGGACATGTTAAATCTGGGTCCCTGGGGGTTGGCGTGTGGCTCTGTGGGGTGGGAGATGGGCCAACAGCCCCGTTCCTTGTAGGCCAGCTCTTACCTAGGCCAGGCAGTGGGCAAAGACATGTGGCAAGCCAGGATCTGAAGCGGTGCAGCTGTCTCCCTTGTGCTGTGCTGAGGGGCTGGGACCGAGAGGGGCTGTCCTTCACCCCTGGCTGGGTTGACCTCTGCCTGAGAAACATCTGTGTCTATATAGGGCTGCCACCCACACCCCTCCTCTGTTTCTCTCTTGCTACCTCCAATGTGGATCCTTCTGTTGGAGAGCTAAAGTTGCTGGGAAGAAAAAATTCCATTCCATTTGTCCTGGGCTTTGAGCTCTGGGAAGCCCTCTTCCTTCCCGGGTGTTCCTCAAGACCCCCTAGAAGTTTCTGAGGCAGGTGGTCTTGGCCTTATTTCCTGGATGTTTCCAGGGCCTCCCCACCCCGCTGTTTCCCATTCCCACTGCCCTGGTCACACCGTTGCCAGTGGGCCTTGAATGGGGGCGCTCCTGACTTGGCCTCTTAGCCCCCATGCACCCTGCTGCAGATGGACTTCCCTGTCTCAGAGGTCCTCCTTTGTTTTACCAAAACAGGCGACAGGACAGGAGTGAGTGGCGGACATGCTTTACAGGTCTAGGGCAATCTCTTCTGTGTTCTGAAAGGACATCTTTGGGACAGAGTCCTTTCCCTGCAGCCCAGGAAACTCAGGTGCTTGAGAAGAGGGGGAGCTTTCTCCACCAGCCAGTCTGTCCCAGGGACACACGGGGAGCTCTGTCTGGGTCCACAGGGACCCCCAGGCCCCCTCTCTCGGCCTGGCTATGGAAACTGAGAGGCTGAGAGGCCTGGGGGTCCCACGGGGCTATGGAAACCCAACCCACATGCTGACGCTGGTACAGCCCAGCAGGCCTCTGGAATTCTCCAGCAGCATCTGGGGGGACCTGGAGTGCAAGGAGGGAAGAGGAAAGACAGGCAGGATAGAATGCACTGTAGCTGAGGCATAGACTCTGGAATTGGACTTTGTCTTGGCTCCCTGGGCCTCAAAGCTTAACTTCTCCATGTCCTAATTCCTTATTTGAGGTACTGCTTGAGTACTATGGTTGCCATCGTTGGGCTCATCCTTCAGGTCTTGGCTTAGCTTCGCCTATTCTAGAAAGCCTTCCCTGACCACCAGGTGGGTTAGATGGCTTCTGCTGTCCCTCTCTGGCTGCCCTGGGCTTCACCATCCTCGCACTGATCACACTAGCTGCCAGGCCTGTTTGCTTGTCTGTATCTTTTACTGTCTCTCTTGCCTACTGCCATATCACTGCCACTAGTGCCTGGCACACATAGTAGGCACTCAACTATGTTTTGAAATTAATGCAAGAATGGGCTGATTCTGGGGAATTCAAACTTTTCTTCTATGGGCTCTTCAGGACTGCCGCAGCCACATCCAATCAGTTCTCTGTTGAAATGACATTTTCTGAATACCAGGCTCTGGGGCCCAGACAAGAGCAAGATGGAACCATTGCTTCATTCATTATTCATTGATGGCACAGATGTTCTTTGGGTGCTCTTTAGGTGTCAGGCCTGTGCCAGGCTCTGGAGACAGACATGGTTCTGCCCTCATAGAACTTATGCTGCTGATCACTCGGGTGGAGGGAGGTCAGAGGTCAGAGGAGAGAGTGGTCAGTTAGGCTGAATGGAATCAGGGAGAACTTCCAGGAGAAGGGGTTTGTTTTGAAGAATGGTGGAGAAGTTTGGGTGGACAGAGAGGGGCTTTTTCTTGGGAGTGGGCAAGGAGCTGATGGAGGAGATGGAGCCACCCGTGTGTAGCCATGAGGCAAGGCTAACCAGTGACAGTGTGGCCTGAGGCTGTGGAGCCAACTCACAGGACTCAGAAGCTGTGGGGACCACTGGTCCTGGCTCTGCCAGCCACAGATGGGTGACCTTGGGCAGGGCACTTCCCTGTCCCTCCAAGTGTTAGTTTAGTTGTTTCTAAGATGGGAACTATGGCTGGGTGAGGTGGCTCATGCCTGGAATCCCAGCACTTTGGGAGGCTGAAGTAGGTGGATTGCTTGAGCCCAGGAGTTCAAGACCAGCCTGGGTGACATGGGGGAAACCCCGTCTCTACCAAATAAACCTAAAAAGGACGGGAGCTGTGCTGCTTGGCAGTTCTCCCAGCGCCCGCAGGGTTGGGCTGGGCCCGAGGGCAGGTATGTGTGGAGGGAGGCTTGTGTGGGAAAGGGGACGGCAGTCTTGCTTCAGGTGTCTCTGTTTTGTAAATAATTAAATTCTTATCTCAAGCTAGTTGTGTCCACACTGAGGGAGGCCGGAGGGGGCCTGGGAACAAGGTGCTGTGTTGTCCAGGAAGTGACTGGGTCCCTTCTCTCCCCTCTTCCCTCCCTCCTGGCCTCCCAGTCAAGGCAGGTGGGCTTCTAGGGTCTTCTAGGGTCTGTGGCTGCCTCACTCCTTCCCTGCATCTCTTTCTCTCTCCCTCTACCTTCTCGTTTCTGGTTCCCTGTCACATTCCCACCTCTACAACACAAAGAACCCCCTGCCCCTCTCCACTTACACCCCCCTAGACCACCGTGGCCACCATCACCATTGCCCACCCCGCTTTGCTGCCTGCTGAAGTCTTGCTCGATTCCCAGCAGCCCTCCCTAGCAGCCCCCAGGTCTGCCAAGCCTCTCGGGAGGTCTCAGGGGAGCACCGGCCTCTCCCTTGCCCCAGTGCTCCGGAGACAAGCAGGCACGTTTTCATTTTTAGTGCTTACTACTGGGAATGTGAAGGTCTGTTTAGTCTTGTCCAGCTAACATAAACCAGCCGGAACTGGGCTGTGGCAGGGAACTTTGCTGTAGTTCCCTTATTTGGAATGAAATTCATTGTTTTTCACTGGGAGACACTGGGGGCTTTGGGGAGGCCCCACTGGGCCCTGCCCTAGGCTGTGGCCTGAGTGGCCTCTCCAAAGGTCACCAAGGTGCCTGTGCCACAGAGGCTAGCCCTGGGATACGTCGGCCCCCGCCAGGTTCACAGACTGCGACAGACGCGAGCCACGCCTAGTGCCTCAGGAATGGAGAATGTCTGGGGTCATGTCAAACTCTGTCAGTTCACAGAGGAGAAACTGAGGCTCAGAGAGGGGCAGGGACCTACCCAGACTCACAGGGCAAGTTGAAGCAGGTGGAGGTCTAGAACCCAGGGTCCCTGCTTCCTTGGTTCTCAGACCTCTATACTGTGGGGCCAGGGTACCTCTGGCCTAGGAGCTGGTGAAGGCCGGGGGTGGGAGGACAGGGGCGCTGATGAATCTGGTTGGAGTGGTCTGCAGCTTGGGAATCCCCCAAGATCTCTGGGGCAGCCTAGTGTGAGGCCTGGGGCAGTGAGGCCAGGGGAGGGCTGTGGGAGAGGAGGAAGGGGAGGTGAGAGGAGAGGGAGAGGTGTCCAAGAGGCTGAGAGAGCTGGGTCTGGCTGTGACCCCGCGGTTGTCAGTGTGACTTTGGCCTTGGTTTTCCCCATCTGTCCCGGAGGCTCAGTCTTTTTTCATTTTCTTTTTGTTTTTGCACCTCTCCCAGGAGGTCTCCTGGATGAACTGAGTTGGGGAGTGTTTCTTTTTCTTTTTTTTCTTTTTTTTTTTTTTGAGACAGAGTCTTGCTCTGTCGCCAAGCTGGAGTGCAGTGCAACCTCTGCACTCACTGCAACCTCTGCCTCCTGGGGTTAAAGTGATTCTCCTACCTCAGCCTCCCAAGTAGCTGGGACTACAGGCATGTGCCACCACGCCCAGCTAATTTTTTTTTGTATTTTTAGTAGAGATGGGGTTTCACCATGTTGGTCAGGATGGTCTCGATCTCTTGACCTCGTGATCTGCCCACCTCGGCCTCCCAAAGGGAGTGTTTCTTACCTGCTGTGGACTGCATCCCCGGGCTAGTTTCTATCCCTCTCTGTGCCCAGGTTCCTCTTCCTTGTCAAGCAGGATGTGGACTCTCCTTGAGGCCTCTGCTCTCTGAGCCCTCCTGCCCCAGCCTGGGCCATCTGCCCCTGGGCTTCTCTTCACTCGAGACTCCTGATTCTGCAGAGTCTGGCCCCTCAGACCCAAAAGTTTGGGGAAGTCCTCCTGCTCAGACCCCCAGCCCCGCGGAGAAGGGCAGGGCTGGTGGGGAGCAGAGGGAGTAGCCCCTGGCACTGTGGCAAGGGAGTGAGCTTGACAGGCAGATCTTGGGTTCAGACCTTGACTCTGACACTTATTAACTGGGCTATTAATTCGGGGCAGCTACTTCAAAACCCAGGGACCCTAAGGGCCCCATGCGTAGGGTAGGGGGTGGGGCAGGAAGCATGCATGCCCAGGGCCACCGACAGGGGTGTGCTAAACTCTAGGTGCCTCAGGCCAGCCTCTCTCTGGACAGCTTCCCCCTCCACCTCACCACCCTGTGGCCTTAGCTGTATCTCAGTCCCCTACTCAAGAAACATCAGGCTGGGCAGGTGGCTCATGGCTGTGATCCCAGTACTTTGGGAGGCTGAGGCCGGTGGATCACCTGAGGTCAGGAGTTTGAGACTGGCTTGGCCAACATGGTGAAACTCCGTCTCTACTAAAAATACAAAAATTAGCCGGGTGTGGTGGCGGGCGCCTGGAATCCCAGCTACTGGGGAGGCTGAGGCAGGAGAATCACTTGAACCTGGGAGGCGGAGGTTGCAGTGAGCCAAGATCGTGCCACTGCACTCCAGCCTGGGTGACAGAGCAAGACTCTGTCTCAAAAAAAAAAAAAAAAAGAGAAACATCAAGTGTGTGTTTAGATATTCTTTCCAGAGGAAGTTCCCCACTTCACGTCCTTTAAAATAACTTCTCATTTACCCTCTTATTCTTTTCACAGGAAACACACAGCTGGGACGTAGGAAGCTGTAACTGACCAGTGTGGGCTGGAAAAGGAAAGAGAGATGTTAGAAAGTGTGGGCCTGGGGAATCCTGACTAGAAGGCCCCTGGTGCTGGGGAAATTAGGGCAGGAGATGCTGCATTGTTTACTATGAAAATTCCAGTCACTGCTCTTTTAGCAGTCGTGCTAGTACATTAGCCAAGCCTGTTTATACAGGTGTAGTAAACTTTCACTTCTGCAAGGTCAGTGAGACACCCATTTACAAAAGATCATCTTGTTGCCAAGAACAAACCACCACCTAGTGAAACATTTATCTCAGCCGTGAAAGTGAAAGTGGCTGACGAATGAACTAGTGTCCACACAGACCCTAGGTGTCTCTGGGGAGTGGGAGCTATTGAAAGTTTTAGATTTGCTTTTTGGAAAGATCACGCTGGCTACACGGTGGAGGATGGAGTTAAGAGGGACAAGTTGGGAGACAGGGACACCACTTATGAAGGAAGTGAAGTTGTCTAGGGGAGGGATGCTGAAGCCTGAACTACAGATGTCGTCCAAGAGAGGAAGGAACTCCTTTGAAACACATTTAAGAGGCGTGCTTGGGCCGGGTGCAGTGGCTCATGCCTGTAATCCCAGCACCTTGAGAGGCCAAGGCAGGTGGATCACTTGAGTCCAGGAGTTTGAGACCAGTCTGAGCAACATGGAAAAACACCATTTCTACAAAAATATTAAAAAATTAACCAGATGTGGTGATGTGCGCCTGTAGTCCCAGCTACTTGGGAGGCTGAGGTGGGAGGATCGTTTGAGCCTGGGAGGCAAAGGTTGCAGTGAGCCAAGATTGCGCCGCTGCACTCCAGCCTGGGTGACAGAGTGAAACCCCACCTCAAAAGAAAAAAAAAAAAAAAAGAGTTGTGTTTGGCAGCACTGATAACTGAATGATGCAGGTGGTGAGGGTGAGGGAATAATCCAAGATTATTCCTGGTGCCGGGTTTTCAGGTGACTGGGAGGATGGTGATCTCATCAGGACCCCAAGCAGAAGGGTAGGGCTGGAGGGAAAGATGATAGGTTGAGTTTTGGCTGGTGTGTGTCAGAAGAGCCCTGAGATATCTGGGGGGAGACGCTGAGTTGGCAACTCCATGTGTGAGCTTGAATCTCAGAAGAGAGGTCAGGGCTGCAATGAGTTGTCAGCAGTGGGTGTCACTTAAACCATGAGAGTGCTTGAAATATCACAGGGTGGACTGAAGGAAACCATGAAGAAGGGTGTGGGAGTGGTACAAGGAGAATCAGGAAAGGTCAAAAGGCCAGAGAGGCCAAGGGAGCAGAGTTTAGAGGTGTGATATGGCACAGTGCAGTGGTTCTCTAAGGACCTACAAATTGCCTGGGGAGCTTGAAAAAATGTAGATTCCTCCTCAGGGACCCGGAATAACCAAAATAATTCTGGAAGAAAGAAAAACCTGGAGGACTTACACTTCCTGATTTATTTCCTTTCCTTTTCCTTCCTTCCTTCCTTCCTTCCTTCTGTCCTTCCTTCTGTCCTTCCTCCCTCCTTCCCTCCCTCCCTCCTTTTTCTTTTTTGAGACAGGGTCCTACTCTGTCACCCAGGCTGGAGTATAGGGGCATGATCTCTTCTCACTGCAACCTCCACCTCCTGGGCTTATGGGATCCTCCCACCTCAGCCTCCTGAGTAGCTGGGACTACCGGTATGCACCACAATGCTCGGTTACTTTTTAAACTTTCTGTAGAGATGAGTTCTCACTATATTGCCTAGGCTGATCTTGAACTCCTGGGCTCAAGCGATCCTCCTGTCTTGGCCTCCCAAAATGTTGGGATTACAGGCGTGAGTCACCATTGTGTGACCTGCCCTATGCCATTGCTCACCTTCTTCAAAATAATAAACAAGAAATACCTACTGTTTAATGACCTCCTACTGTGTACCAGGCCCTGAGCCCCATGACCCACAGCTCTGACCTCATTTAATCTACACAATGGCTTTGTGAGCTAGGAGCTAGGCGGGTCAGCCTGAGGACCTGGTTTCCTTAGTGAGTCCTCTCCTGCCCACATCTGGCCTTTGCCTGAGCTGGCCCCAAATTTCATCTCTGTGTCTCCTCTGAGTTGATAGGACTGGAAGCCCCTGGCTCTCTGTAATCCACAAGTCCACAAAGATTTATGAATCAAATCAGAAGTCAATGTACTGTTTCCCAAAGAGACATTTTTCTGTCAGATGAACTTCCTGGCACCTTCTCCCCTTGCAGCAGCTCTTTGAGTGCTGAGTGAACTTGCTCCAGGCCTGGCAAGTTGAGAACACAATCTGAGAGTTCAGTGCCCATGGGCTCTGAGCCTTGTCCAGGCCACTTCACCAACAGGGAAATGCCTGCCAGGAGGACCCAACACTCGGGCCTGGCAGGCCACCATTTCCCTGGCTCTGCCCCCATGGGCCTCACTGCAGTGTGCCTCAGTGACATCTCCTTTTTACTGATCTTTGGCATCCAATGAACACATCTTTTCTTCACCTTCAGCCAGGTCTCCTTTATGTCTCTTGAGGGTAACTTTGCATGACCTGATCCACAAACAGTCAATTTCCTAGACTGAAATTTGGGAAAGCTTATTGCCAAGAGCCATGAACTGGGGGTACCTTATTTTGCCCCTTTCTCCACTTACTGCCTACACAGAGTTTCAGGAAGGAAGGAGTGGGTTAAGTGAATGATGACATCTATTCACAGAAATACCTTGCAGCTTTTCGCATTAATGAGGTACCATGGTTTAAAAAAAGTCTGCTATATTATTAAGAGAAAAGAGCAAATTCTGTAATATGTATAGTATGGGCCTGTTTGCATTTAGAGTGCTACATTTTTCCTTCCCCCTCTTCCTCTCCCTTCCCCTCCCTCCTTCTCTCTCCCTCTCTTCTTTCATTCCTTTCTTTCAACCAGTATTTAGTCAGTGCCTACTGTGTGCCAGGCACTGTTCTAAGTACGAGGATGCAGCAGGGAACAAGTTCTCTGTCTCATGGAATTACATTCTTATGAAGAGAGACAGATTTTTAAAACCCAAAAACATGACATACGGATGTCAGATGATGAAAAATGCCCTGGAGAGAAAGAAACCATGAGTGAAGCAGATACAGGGATTATGAGTTGGGGGGTCTGGGGAACAGCACTTTGAATAGGTTGGTCAGAGAAGACCTGATGGCATTTGCAGAAGGTGAGGGAGTGAGCGGTGCAGGTATCTTGGGGAACAACTCTATTCTGTGGTTCCATACCTTGATATCTGCCTGTGCATCTAGTTATCACTCAACCATATTTACTTTGTACACACACAGACCAAGGCTGAGTGGATACCTACCCAACTGTTACCAGGGGCTACCTCTGGAGAATTGGCAGGAGTTGAGTAGTGTTGAGGAACAGGATGTTTTACTCCAGACAAATCAGTACTGTTATATTTATTTATTTTTAACAATAAGCACATATTGCTTTTACAGTTTAAATTTTACAGGCGCGGTGTCTCATGCCTATAATCCCAGCACTTTGGGAGGCTGAGGTGGGTGGATTGCTTGAGGTTAGGAGTTCAAAATCAGCCTGGCCAACATGGTGAAACCCTGTCTCTACTAAAAATACAAAAAAATGAGCTGGGCATGGTGGTGGGTGCCGGTAATGCCAGCTACTCGGGAGGCTAAGGCAGGAGAATTGCTTGAACCCAGGAGGTGAAGGTTGCAGTGAGCCGAGATCGTGACACCACACTGCAGCCTGGGCAACAGAGCAAGACTGTATCAAAAAAGAAAAAAAAAGAAAAAAAAACTTAAAAAAAAATGAACTTTTATGGCCCTGTCCCCTACCAAAAGAGAGTATGGTCAGCAGAGTTGACTGGCTGCTTTGACTAGTTGTATCGAGGAATAAATGAGATAATTGATACATGATTGCCAGTGGTTGTGCCTATGTCTAGAAACGGTTAAATTTTGTTTCCTTCTCATATTCTTCCCCTCAGTGCCCAGGGCAGGGCTAGGTGTCCAGAAGTGCATAATATAACCATAGTGGAGTCCTGGGCTCACCTGCCTTAGGTCCTGGGAGTCAGTGCCTGGGCTCCACATCTTATGCATCTGAGGGCTGGTCGGGTCTGGTTCCCTCCATAGAGATTCAGGAACCCCTTAAGGGTTTATCCAGAAGATGCCAAATCTCCCTTGAGCCTGTTGTTTTGGGCCACCTGTCCTGGAGATCACATTACACCATTGTCATCACTTTTGTCACTATTTTAAACTCTACTACCATCAATCTTTTTTTTTTTTTGGAGACAGGGTTTTGCTTTGTTGCCTAGACTGGAGTACAGTGGTGTGATAATGGTTTACTGCAGGCTTGACCTCCCAGGGCTCAAGCAATTCTCCCACTTTAGCCTCCTGAGTAGCTGAGACTATAGGCATGCACCAGCATACTCTGGCTAATTTTTAAATTTTTTGTAGAGATGGGTCTTACTATGTTGCCCAGGCTGGTCTCACACTCCTGGCCTCAAGCAATCCTCCTGCTTCAGCCTCCCAGAGTGCTCCTCACCTGAGGTTGGGAGTTTGAGACCAGCCTGACCCACATGGAGAAACCTCGTCTTTACTAATACTACAAAAAAAAAAAAAAAAAAAATTGACCAGGCATGGTGGCACATGCCTGTAATCCCAGCTACTCGGGAGAATCGCTTGAACTTGGGAGGCGGAGGTTGTGGTGAGCCGAGATCGCACCATTGCACTCCAGCCTAGGCAACAAGAGCGAAACTCCACCTCAAAAAAATAAAATAAATAAATAAATAAATAAATAAAAAATCCTCTTTGTCTCATGCAATCAGAATGAAGCCTTATTGGTTTGTTAGGTAAAACATCAATGTAGGGAATAGTAGTATAAAATGATACATATGTAAATATTTTCACCAAAACACACACATTTGCATTTACTAGTTGGTGTCTTGATGTAGAGCCATGATCCCCTGGTTGGAATTCCCTGAGTACCTCTTGTAGGAACCCTCCTAAGGCATGCTCTCCAGTAGTCAGTTTCGGCTGCTTTGAAGTGCAACAGGAGACTAAAGATCCTTTTGAATTATTTACAGGCAAAATCCTTCTAGTTTTTTTTAACTGAGGATTTTATAGTTGTCTTGCCATTATATAATTTTACAGTATTTTTTGGCCTTTATTATTTTTAATTGTCACATAATAATTGTATATTTTATGCGGTACAATGATATTTTGATACATATATTCAATGTGTTATAATCAAATCAGGGTAATTAACATGTGTATCAACTCAAACACTTATCATTTATTTATTGTGTATATTCAAATACACTTTCCTAGCTATTTGAAAATATACAGGACCAGGCTTGGTGGCTCAAGCTTGTAATCCCAACACTTTGGGAGGCTGAGGCAAGAGGATTGCTTGAGGCTAGGGGTTTGAGACCAGCATGGGCAACATAGTGAGACCCCCATCTTTACAAAAAATAAAAAAAATTGCCAGGCATGTTGGCACACGCCTGTAGTCCCAGCTACTCTGGAGGCTAAGGTGGAAGAATCACATGAGTCCAGGAGTTTAAGGCTGCAGTGAGAGACGATGGCACCACTGCACTCCAGCCTGGGTGACATAACAAGACCTTGTCTCAAAAAAAAAAAAAAAAAAGAAAAAAGAAAAGGAAAGAAAAGAAAAAGAAAAAAGAAGTACAATAAATTGTTGTTACTTATAGTCACCCTATAGTGCTATAGAACACTAACACTTATCCCTCCTATCTAGCTGTGCTTCTGAATCTGTTAACCAACCTTTGGTTATCCCTCTCCCCCTTCCTTTTCCCTGCCTCTGGTGACTATGCTGTTCTCTACTTCTATGAGAACAACTTTTTTTGCTTCCACATATGAATGAGAACATTTGATATTTATCTTTCTGTACCTGGCTTATTTCAGTAACGTAATGTCCTCTGAGCTCATTCATGTTGCCATGAATGACAGAATTTCATTTTTTAAATGGTTAAATAGTATTCCATTGTGTATATATACCACATTGTCTTTATTCGTTCACTTGTTGTTTGACACTTAGGTTGATTTCATATCTTGGCTATTATGAAGAGTGCTGCAATAAACATGGGTGTGCAGCTCTTTGACATAGTGATTTCCTTTCCTTTGGATATATACCTAGTAGAAGGATTGCTGGGTCATATAGTAGCTCTGTTTTTAGTTTTTCTGAGGAACTTTGATACTGTTTTCCATAATGGCTGTACTAATTTACATTCCCACCTGCAGAAAGAGTTCCCCTTTCTCAGCCTCCTTGCCAGCGTTTGTTGTTATTATCATTTTTTTTATAATGGCCACTATAACTGGGGTGCAATGATATTTCACTGTCATTTTGATTTGCATATCCTTGATGATTAGTGATGTTGAACATTTAGAAAAAATGCTTGTTGGTTTTTGTCTGCCTTCTTTTGAGAGATATCTATTCAGCTCATTTGCCTGTTTTTTAATTGGAGGATTTTTGTTTGTTTTTTGCTGTTGAGTTGTTTGAGTCCTTTGTATATTCTGGATATTAACCCCTTGTCAGATGAATAGCTTGCAAATATTTTCCCCCATTCTGCAGGTGATCTCTTCATTCTGTTGATTGTTTCCTTTGCTATGCAGAAACATTTTAGTTTGATATAATTTCTTTTACCTACTTTTGCTTTTGTTGCCTGTGCTTTGAGGTTTTCTTTATAAAATCTTTGCCCAGACCAATGTCCTGAAGTGTATCTTCTATGTTTTCTTCTAGTACTTTTATAGTTTTGGGTCTTACATTTAAGTCTTTAACCAATTTTGAGTTGATTTTTATATATGGTGAGGGATATGGCTCTAGTTTCATTTTTCTGCATTTGGATATCCGGTTTTCCTAGCACCATTTATTGAAAAGAGTGTTCCATCCCCAATGAATGTTCTTGTCACCTTTGTTGAAAATCAATTTTGCTGTAAATACATGGGTTTATTTCTGGATTTCCTATTCTGTTCCATTGGTCTATGTGTCTGTTTTTTTTGCCAGTGCCATGCTGTTTTGGTCTTTTTAATATATTTTGAGGTCTGGTGGTGTGATATGTCCAGCTTTGTCCTTTTTGCTCGGATTGCTTTGGCTATTTGCGGGGTGGGGTCCATACAATTTTTAGGATTGCTTTTTGTATTTCTGTAAAGAATGTCTTTGGTATTTTGATATGAATTGCATTGAATCTGTGGATTGCTTTGGGTGGTATGGTCATGTTCACAGTATTAATTCTTTTAATCCATAAACATGGATGTCTTTCAGTTTTTTTATGTCCTCTTCAATCTTTTTCATCAGTGTTTAACAGCTCTTATTGTAGAAATCTTTCACTTCCTTGGTTGAATTTATTCCTAGATATGATTTTTTGTAGTTATTGTAAATGGGATTGCTTTATTGGTTTCCTTTTCCACTAGTTTGTTGTTGGTGTATATAAATGCTACTGATTTTTGTACGTTGATTTTGTATTCTGAAGTTTTACTGAATTCATTAATTAGTTCTCAGAGTTTTTTTGGTGGAGTGAGCTAGCTTGCTTTCTCTCTCTTTCTTTCTTTCTTTCTTTCTTTCTTTCTTTCTTTCTTTCTTTCTTTCTTTCTTTCTTTCTTTCCTTCTTTCTTTCTTTTTCTTTCTTTCCTTCTTCTTTTTTTCTTTCTTTTTTTTTTTTTTAGAAAGACTCTCACTCTGTTTCCCAGGCTGGAGTGTAGTGGTATCACCTCGGCTCACTACAACCTCCTCCTCCTGGGTTCAAGCCATTCTCCTGCCTCAGCGACCCAAGTAGCTGGGATTACAGGTTTGCACTATAATGCTGGGCTACTTTTTGTATTTTTAGTAGATACGGAGTTTCACCACGTTGGCCAGGCTGGTCTCGAACTCCTGTCCTCAAGTGATCCACCTACCTCCTCCTCCCAGAGTGCTGGGATTACAGGTGTGAGTCATCATGCCAGCAAGTCTTTTGCTTTTCTATATACAATAGTTTATATGCAAACAGGGACAGTTTGACTTCCTGTTGTCTAATATGGAGGCTCTTTATTTTTTTCTCTTCCTTAATTGCTCTGGCTAGTACGTCCACTACTGTGGTGAATAAAAGTGGTAATAGTGGGTTTTCTTGTCTTGTTTTGGATCTTGGAGAAAAAGCTTTCAACTTATCCCCTTTCAGTATGATATTGGCTATGATTTTGTGCTATGTGGCCTTTATTGTGTTGAGATATATTCCTTCTCTACCTAACTTGTTGAGAGCTTTTTATCATGAAGGGATGCTGAATTTTATCAAGTCCTTTTTGTGCATCTATTGAGATGAGCGTGTGGTTTTTGTCCTTCATTCTGTTGATGTGATGTATCGTGTTTATTGATTTGTGTATGTTGTATCCCTGAAATAAATTCCGCTTGATCATGGTGAATCATCTTTTTGATGTGCTGCTAAATTTGGTTGACCTGTATTTTGTTGAGGATTTTTTGCTTCTGTATTTACCAGAGACATTGCCCTGTAACTTTTTTTTTTTCTTTCTCTCTCTCTCTCTCTTTTTTGTTGTGTACTTGTCTGGTTTTGGTATAGGGTAATGCTGGCCTCATTGAACAAGTTTGGAAGAATTCTTTCCCCCTCAATTTTCTGGAGGAGTTTGAGAAGAACTGGCATTAGTTTTTCTTCAGGTGTTTGGTAGAATTCAGCAGTGAGGCCATCGGGTCCTGTGCTTTTCTTTGATGGAAGACTTATTATAGATTCAATCTTGTTACTTGGAATTGGTCTGTTCTGGTTTTCTTTTTCTTCTTGGTGCAATCTTGGTAGTTTTCATGTGTCCAGGAATTTCTCAATTTCTGTTAGGTTTTCTTTTCTTTTCTTTCTTTCTTTTTTTTTTTTTTTTTTTTAGATGAAGTCTCACTCTCTCACTCAGGCTGGAGTGCAGTGGCATGATCTGAGCTCACTGCAACCTCTGCCTCCTGGTTTCAAACGATTCTTCTGCCTCAGCCTCCCAAGGAGCTGGGATTACAGGCGCTCACTACCACGCCAGGCTAATTTTTGTATTTTTAGTAGAGATGGGGTTTCACCACGTTGGTCAGGCTGGTCTCGAACTCCTGACATCATGATCCACCTGCCTTGGCCTCCCAGAGTGCTGGGATCACAGGCATGAGCCACCGTGCTGGCTGGTTTTCTTTTATTTTTCTGCATATGAATGCCAGGTTATAGCCACTAGGTTTTCTAATTTGTTTATGTATAGTTGTTTGTAATAGTCTCTAATGATCCTTTGTATTTCTGTGGTATCAGTTTTTTTTCTTTTTTTAAGTAAAAGCAAGTTTATTAGAGAAGTAAAGAAACAAAAGAATGGCGACTGCATAGGCAGAGCAGCCCTGAGGGATCCTGGTTGGCTATTTTTATGGTTATTTATTATCATATACTAAATTAGGGGCGGATTATTCGAGTGTTCCAGGAAGGGGGCAGACAATTCCTGGAACTGAGAGTTCCTCCTCCCTTTAGACCATATAGGGTAACTTAGGGATGTTGCCATGACATTTGTAAACTGTTATGGCACTGGTGGGAGTGTCTTTTTAGTATGCTATTGGCACTTTCGTTGCTTTCTTGGTTTTGGTGGGTTTTGGCTGGCTGGTTTTTTCTATTGCACTTTTTTTTTTTTTGAGACAGAGTCTTACTCTGTTGCCCAGAATGGAGTGCAGTAACACAGTCTTGGCTCACGGCAACCTCCACCTCCCAGGTTCAGGCGATTCTCCTATCTCAGCCTTTTAAGTACTGGGATTACAGGTATGCACCACCATGCCAGGCTAATTTTTATATTTTTAGCAGAGATGGGATTTTACCATGGTCAGGCCGGTCTTGAACTCCTGACCTTAGATGACCTACCCACCTTGGCCTCCCAAAGTGCTGGGATTACAGGTATTAGTCACTGCACCTGGCCTATTGTATCTCATTTTATCAGCAGGGTCTTTGTGACTTGTATCTTGTGATCCCCTATCTCATCCTGTGACTAAGAATGCCTAACCTCCTGGGAATGCAGCCCAGCATGTCTCAGCCTCATTTTACCCAGGCCCTGTTGAAGATGGAGTGGCTCTGATTTGAACACCTCTGACATATTTTTCCCTCCTTTTTACAAGGGGACCCTTAATCCTATGGGTTGTAGACAGATGAATATCTATCTTCTCTAACTTCTTCTGGCTGAATAGGGGTAATGATATTTCTATCTATTAGGGTCTCTTGTATTTAGAGTAGAGAGGCACTCAGTCAGAAAACATTGGTATAAAGGCCGGGCACAATGGCTCATGCCTGTAATTCCAGCACTTTGGGAGTCTGAGGTGGACCAACTGCCTGTGGTCAAGAGTTCAAGACCAGCCTGGCCAACATGGTGAAACCCCATCTCTAGTAAAAATACAAAAATTAGGCCAGGCATGGTGGCTCACACCTGTAATCCCAGTATTTTGGGAGGCTGAGGTGGGTGGATCACCTGAAGTCAGGAGCTTGAGACCAGCCTGGCCAACCTGGTGAAACCTCATCTCTACTAAAAATACAAAAATTAGCTGGGCCTGGTGGTGGGTGCCTGTAATCCCAGCTACTCAAAGGCTGAGGCAGGAGAATCACTTGAACCCAGGAGGCAGATGTTGCAGTGAGCTGAGATCGCACCATTGCACTCCAGCCTGGGTGACAGAGTGAAACTCTGTCTCAAAAGAACAGAAAAAAAAAAAAAAAATTAGCCAGGTGTGGTGGTGTGTGTCTGTAGTCCCAGCTATTTAGGAGGCTGAGACAGGAGAATCGCTTGAACCTGGGAGGCAGAATTTGCAGTGAGCTGAGGTGGTGCCACTGCACTCCAGCCTGGGCAATAGAGCGAGACTCCATCTCAAAAAAAAAAGAAGGAAAGAAAAAAGAAAATGCTGGTATGGTGAGGGTCATTCATAACTCTGACTTCTGATAAAAGGTGATATCAGGAAGATTAATAAGTGTTCAATTTAAGAAATTGTTGAGTAAGCTTATCCTCCTTTCCTACACAGAGTACAACAGCAATATGTTTCACAATAACAAATCAATATAAGTAAAAGCATTCCAAGTAAACTAAATGAGAAGTCTTTCCAGGAACTGGGCAAGGGTTGGAACCAAGCTGATTTGGGGTTGCTACCCAAGTCTAATATATGCCCAGAATTAGAAGACTGATCCAGATTTTTATATTACCCATTTCTCTTGTTTCTTCTGAGCAGCAGCCAGAAATCACTAATTGATTCACAGAAATAAGCAGGGTCAATCTAAATTGCAGAAAAAACTGAAAAACAACAGACAAGACTAGAATCTAATAACAGGTGTTCCATAGTTTTTGAAACACAAATTTTCTCTCTCCAGTCTTGCTTTTTATTAAAACCAAATCATGGTTTCGTTTGCAAAATAAGCTTTAGTCATATTATAATTGTCTTGATTGTTTGTAGAAGTGCAGCAAGAATAATTATTTGCCATATAGGCACCTTTTAAAACTGCCTTTGATGGATCTTTGTTCCATAAGGAATCATGGATTAGACTTTTTAAAGCCTTGAGCCAAGCCATGGGTTTGTGACTGCAAATACCTGTATGAGCTTGGTAAATTTCTGTCCTCTCGAGGTCCCAAAATAACTTGGGTCTCCTAAGCCTGTCAGAAAATGACATTCTATACTTACCATAGGTGAGGAACCCTGTACAGGGACTGTGCAGACGAGATATGAGGACAGTTTTCCCAAGGGGCTTTTATTCCTTAAAGGAATCTGTTTATATCTGAAAGAATGCCATGCCAGTCAAAGCCTTGGTAAAAGAACCAGTCTCCAATTGTGTTCTGTTACAAAAGAAAACAGTTGCTTTTTGCACTCATGTAAATAACTATATTGCCATAAGTTAAGAATACTCACAAATAGTTCCCAAATTCTGGAGAAATCAAGTAGAGAGAAAGAAATATGCTCCAAATTTTGCTTACAGGAGGATTCTTTACTCAATTGCTAAAAGCTATAAATAATTGAAAAGTTTTCTTGACTCCAAAATTGGCTGATTGATGCTGCAATCTATTTTCGTTGGGTCAGGGGTCTCTTCAGTATCATCCCTTTGTGATTCACCATGGAAGATGTTACTGGAAAGCAGTCCCAGTTCAGACCCCAAGAGAGGGTTCTTGGATCTTACGCAAGAAAAAATTTGGGGTGAGTCCACAGAGTAAAGTGAAAGCAAGTTTATTAGAGAAGTAAAGAAACAATAGAGTGGCTACTCCACAGGCAGAACAGCCTCTGTGGTATCAGTTGTAATGTCTCTGTTTTGATTTCTGATTTTATGTATTTGGGTCTTTTATCTTTTTTTCTTGGTTAATCTGGCTAATGGCTTGTCAATTATGTTTATCCTCTCAAAAAAACCAACTTTTTTGTTGATCTTTTGTGTTTTTTAAGTCTCAATTTGTTTTATTTCCACTCTGGTCTTTACTATACCTCTCCCACTACTAACTTTGCATTTTGTTTGTTCTTTCTTTTCTAGTGCCTTGAGATACTTCATTAGATTTTTTTTTTTTTTTACTGTATTGATTTATTCCTATAAACTTTCCTCTTAATACTGCTTTTGCTGTATCCTATAGGTTTTGCTTTGTTGTGTTTCTATTTTTATATGTTTCAACACATTTTTAAATTTTCTTCTTAATTTCTGTATTGAACCATTGATTGTTCAGGATCATGTTATTTAATTTCCATGTATTTGTACAATTTCAGAAGTTCCTATTGTTACTGTTTTCTAATGTTATTCCATTGTGGTCAGAAATGATAGTTGATATGATTTCAATTCTTTTTTTTTTTTTTTTTTTGAGATGGAGTCTTGCTCTGTCACCCAGGCTGGAGTGCAATGGCACAATCTGGGCTCACTGCAACCTCTGCCTCCCAGGTTCAAGCAATTCTTCTGCTTCAGCCTCCTGGCTAGCTGGGATTGCAGGTGTGTGCCACCATGCCCAGCTAATTTTTGTATTATTAGTAGAGACATGGTTTCACTGTGTTGGCCAGGCTGGTCTCTAACTCCTGACCTCAGGTGACCCACCTGCCTCGGCCTCCCAAAGTGCTGGGATTGCAGGCATGAGCCACCACACCTGGCCATGATTTCAGTTCTTTTAGAATTGTTGAGACTTGTTTTGTAGCCTAAAATGTGGTCTATCCTGGACAATGTTCCATGTGCTGATAAAAATAATATGTATTTGCCTGGGCGTGGTGGTTCATGCCTATAATCCCAGCACTTTTGAAGACTGAGGTAGATGGATCACGAGGTCAGGAGTTCAAGACCAGCTTGGCCAATATGGTGACACCCCATCTCTACTAAAAATACAAAAATTAGCGAGGTGTGGTGATGTGCACCTGTAATCTCAGCTACTTGGGAGGCTGAGGCAGGAGAATCACTTGAACCCAGGAGGTGGAGGTTGCAGTGAGCTGAGATTATACCACTGCACTCCAGCCTGGGCAACAGAACAAGACTCTGTCTCAAAAAAAAAAATGTGTTCTGGAGCTGTTTGACGAAATGTTTTGTAAGTGTCTGTACATAGTGCAGTTTAAATTTAATGTTTCTTTGTTGATTTCCTATCTAGATGATCTATCCAATGCTGAGAGTAAGGTGTAAGTCCCCAACTATTATTGTATTGGGATTCTATCTCTACTTTTTGAAACATTTTTATTTTACTTTTATTTATTAGAGGCGGAGTCTTGCTATGTTGCCCAGGCTGGTCTTGAACTCCTGGCCTCAAGCGACCCTCCTGCCTTGGCCTCCCAAAGTGCCAGGATTACAGATGTGAGCACCGTGCCTGGCCCCCACTTTTTTTGAAACAGGGTCTCACTTTATTGCCCAGAGTGAAGTGCAGCAGCATGATCATAGCTCACTGTATCCTCAAACTCCTGGGCTCAAGTGATCTTCCTTCCTCAGCCTCCTGAGTGCATACTACCTTTCCTGGCGTTTTTTTTTTTTTTTTTTTTTCAGTAGAGATGAAGTCTCACTATGTTGCCCAGCTGGTCTTGAACTTCTGGCCTCAAATAACCGTTCTGCCTCAGCCTCCCAAACTGCTGGGATTACAGGCATTAGCCACTGTGCCTGGCCTTTGTTTCTCCCTTTAGATCTAATAATTTATGCTTTATGTATCTGGGTGCTCTATTGTTTGGCATGTATAATTTATGATTGTTATATTCTCTTGCTGAATCGATCCCTTTATTATTATTTAATGACCTTGTCTCTATTTACCATTTTGACTTAAAGCCTGATTTATCTGATGTAAGCATAGCTTTTCCTGCCAATTTTGGTTTCTGTTTTCATGGAATATCTTTATCCATCCCTTCATTTTCAGTCTATATGTGTTTTTACAGGTGAAGTGAGTTTCTTATAGGTAGCATATAGTTAGGTCATTTATTTTCTTATCCATTCAGGCAGTGTATATCTTTTAAATGGAGGAATTTAATCTATTTATATTCAAGATTATTGTTGATAGGTGAAGACTTGTCCCTGTCAGTTTAATTGTTTTCTGATTGATTTGTGTATCCTTTCTTTGTTATTGTTTATGATTGTGGTTTGGGTTTTTGTTTTGTTTTGTTTTGTTTTTGGTAGTGATAAGATTTGATTCTTTTTCTCCTTTGTGTATTTGCTCTACCAGTGAGTTTTACACTTTTATGTTTTCATAATAGTGATGATTCTCTTTTTTGCTTCCAGATGTAGGACTCCACTGAGCATTTCTTGTAAGGCTAGTCTAGTGGTAATGAATTCTTTCAGTTTTTGCTTGTGTGGTAAAGACTATTTCTACCTAATTTCTGAAGGATAGCTTTGCTAGGTATGGTATTCTTGGCCAATGGTTATTTTCTTTTAGCACTTTGACTGTATCATCCCATTCTCCACTGGCCTGTAAGGTTTCTGTGGAGAAATCTGCTCTAGTCTAATAGATATTCCTTTATATATGACTGAATGCTTTTCTCTTGCTGTTTTTAGAATTCTCTTTTTTTTTCTTTTTTTGGAGGCTTTCTGTGTGAAGTCTCTTTGTCTTTGACTTTTGATAATTTCACTATAATGGCCTCAGGAAGGGCCTTTTTGGTTTAAATCTATTTGGGAATCTTTGAGCTTCCTTGATCTGGATGTCCATATCTTTCCCCAGACTTAAGAAGTTTTCAGCTATTATTTCATTAAATAGGTTTTCTATACTTTTTTCCTTCTCTTCTCCTTTTAAAACTCCTGTAATATAAATATTTGATTGCTTAATAATGTCTCATAAGTCTTGTAATTTTTCTTGACTTTTTTGTCCTTATTTCTTTTTTTCTCTGACTGGGTAATTTCAAATGACCTTTCTTTTTTCTTTCTTTTTTTTTTTTTTTTGAGATGGAGTTTCACTCTTGTTGCCCAGGCTGGAGTGGACTGCTGGTGCGATCTCTGTTCACTGCAACCTTCGCCTCCCAGGTTCAAGTGATTCTCCTGCCTCAGCCTCCTGAATAGCTGGGGTTACAGGCATGAGCCACCATGCCCGACTAATTTTGTATTTTTAGTAGAGATGGGGTTTCTCCATGTTGGTCAGGCTGGTCTCGAACTTCTGGCCTCAGGTGATCCACCCACATTGGCCTCCCAAAGTGCTGGGATTACAGGCATGAGTCACCACTCCCAGCTCAAATGATCTACCTTTCAAGTTCAGAGAATCTTTCTCTGCTTGATCAAGTTCTGTTGAAGCTCTCTATTGCATTTTTTATTTCATTCATTGAACTTTTTGACTGCAAGACTTCTGTTTGTGTCTTTTAAAATTATTCCTATCTCTGTTGAATTTCTCTTTCACATTGTGAATTGTTTTCCTGATTTTTATCAGATTGCCTATCTGTATTTTTTTGTATCTTGTTGATTTCCTTAAGATTCCTTTTTGAATTTCTTTTCTTGAAATTTGTGGATTTCCTTCCCATTTGGGTCTCTTACTAAAGAGTGATTATGTTCCTTTGGTGACGTCATATTTTCTTGATTTTTGAGTTTCTTGTGTCCCCACGTCCCCATATTGATGTCTGTACATCTAGTAGATCAATCACCTCTTCCAAACGTTTTAGAATGGCTTGTGTAGAGAAAGGTTTTCATCTGCAGCTGGGTTGTAGTGTGCCAGTTGGAAAGAGTGTGATGACTCTGTTTCTGGATAGGTGCAATGGTATAGTCTCTGTGCAGCTTCTTCAGCTGCACTGGACATCAGCAATAACTGTGAGCACCCCCGTGGCCTAGGCTGTAGATGTTTGTGCAGTGGCATCATAGGTTGTTAATGTCCTCGTTGTCAAGGGTACTTGAGGTCCTCCTATTCTCATTTAACCCACAAGGGGAAGACTTAGCCAAGGGGATCTCTCTTGGTATCAAGTCTGACATGGCCTACAAGCAGCTGTAGCAGCCCTGGGTTCCAGGTGCAGGTGCTTAAGAGTGGCTGTGGGGCGGGGGTTCCAGGGTCAGGGTCTTGCAAGCCTATTATGCCACCTGGGTCATGGGGTGCAGCTTTGCTCTCTGTGGCAGGGCTGGATATATGTTGCCCAAAGAACCAGCATCTGTGACTCCGAAGCACCCCTTATCAGCTCAGACCCACAGGCTGGGTTATACCTGTGATTCTACTGCTGGGAGGGACAGGGCACAGTACTGACCTGACTCCTGGGAAGAAGTGCTCTGAAGATTTGGGCCTGGGAAACAGGGTATGGCTGCAATTCAGGAACTTAAGCCAATAGGGTTCAGCGGCAACTCAGATCCCAGGGGATGAAGCATTGTGTAGTGTGACTCTAGAACAAGAGATTGTGGAGCTTGGCAATATTCCAGACTGTGTGATGCCAGGTGCAGCGGCAGCAAGTATCCCAGAAAGGTGGAGCATAGCTGTTGTTTGGGCACTGAGGGGGCAAGGAACAGCACAGTGATGACTTTACTCCCCAGGGAGAGGGGTATGTCAGTGGCTCAGACTCTAGAGAGCTAGCCCAGCTCTGGGGAAACAGAGTACTAGGGTTGTTTGGCCTGTAGGGCAGAATGTCAGTTCAGCCACAGCTCTATTTCCCTGGGACAGGGGGTACTGGGTCAGCTCAGTCCTGGGATGCACGGTTGCTCAGCTTGGCCAGGGCACTGATTCCCCAGGGACTGGTATGCTGCTTTGGCTCATGCTTGGGGGTAATAGGGGACATGACTGTCCTGGGCAGCCCAGGAACTATTTCTCTGGGATGCAGGGCACCACTTTAGCTTAGGCACTGGGGTGAGTGACTGCTCTAGGCGGCCAAGGTACTGTTTTCTGGGATATAAGGCACTCCTTCAACTTAGGCACCAGAGAGATGTGACTGTCCTGAGCATCCAAGGTACTGTGTTTAGGAGGCAGGGTGCCTAGGAAATCAGTTAGGCTCTGGCCCAAGGGGGCAGAAGGAGGGGTAGGTGGAGAGGCTCTACCTCTGCTGGGCCCTGCAGGGAAGGGTGTAACTGCTGCCGGCAGCTTGCCTTGGGGATGTTGGGCCACTGAGCTGGGGTGCAGGGTGACTTAGCTTCAGGGATGAAGGGGACCCATGGCAACTCACCCTGGGAACAAGATGCTCTCCACCTCTTGTCCCAATTCCAAGATGGCATAGCAGAGTAGCCATGTGGGCACAGGGGGCACGGCACAGCGTTGGCTTCTTCTTTGGAGGAGTACTGCTGTGTGGACTCCAGGCAGCTTCCTCAGCTGAGCTTGGTGTCTGTGAGAATTGCAGGGAACTCCAGAGGTGAGGTCTGTAGGTGGCCAAGGTGTTAAGGTGTTAATGGGGGTTGCTGGCACCCTCTTGCTTACCTCCTGGTTCCCAGTTGATCCTGGTGGGGGGTTGGAGTGGTAGAGTCCTAGCATTTTCTTCTGTTCTCTGTGTAGCCATCTCAAGTTTCTTTCACCCATCTGATGAACTCTGGCACTCTCCCTCAGTTATTTTTGTTAAAATAACATTGTTGGCTGGTGGCGGTGGCTCATGCCTTTAATCCCAGCACTTTGGGAGGCTGAGGCAGGTGGATCACCTGAGGTCTGGAGTTTGAGACCAGCCTGGCCAACATGGTGAAACCCCTTCCCTACTAAAAATACAAAAATTAGCTGGGCGTGGTGGTGGGCACCTGTAATTCCAGCTACTTGGGAGACTGAGGCAGGAGAATCTCTTGAACCCAGGAGGCAGAGGTTGCAGTGAGCCGAGATTGCGCCATTGCCCTCCAGCCTGGGTGACAAGAGCAAAACTGCATGTCTCTCTCTTTCTCTATACCTATCTATCTATATACATATATCATTGTTTATTCATTGTTTAGGCTATCTTTGTGATGGGGAGGAGCGCTAGAGGGTTCCAGTCTTGTTCTCCTCCCTAGTGTGATAGCATTTTTGATGGACAAGCCTTTAGGGCATCTTTCTAAAGCTTTCAACTTAGTTTTTGTTTCTGCACTTAAAAAAAAATTGTGGTAAAATACACATAACATAAAATCTAAACAGTTAATTTAACCATCTTAACCATTTGTTAAGTGTACAGTTCAGTGGTATTAAGTACATGTGTTATTTTGCACCATCCATCTCCAGAATTTTGTTCATTTTCCCAAACTGGAGCCCTGTACCCGTTAAACACTAGCTTTCCATTTCCCACTGCCGCCATCCCCAGGCAAGCACCATTCTACTTTCTGTCTCTGTGAATTTGAGTACTTTAGGTATCTCAGATAAGTGGAATCATACAGTATTTGTTTTTTTTGTGACTTGCTTATTTCACTTAGCATAATGTCCTCCAAATTCATTCTTGTTTTAGCATATATTAGAATTTCTCAGCCTGGTGCGGTGGCTCACACCTGTAATCCCAGCACTTTGGGAGGCTGAGGCGGGTGGATCACAAGGTCAGGAGATCAAGACCATCCTGGCTAACATGGTGAAACCCTGTCTCTACTAAAAAAAAATACAAAAAATTAGCTGGGCATGGTGACGGGCGCCTGTAGTCCCAGCTACTCAGTAGGCTGAGGCAGGAGAATGGTGTGAACCCGGGAGGCGGAGCTTGTAGTGAGCCGAGATTGCACCACTGCACCTCCAGCCTGGGCGGCAGAGCGAGACTCCATCTAAAAAACAAAGAATTTCTTTCCTTTCTAAGGATGAGTGATATTCCACTGGATGGATGTGCCACATTTTGTTTATCCATTCATCAGTCAATGAACACTTGGGTTGCTTCCATGTTTTCGTTATTGTGAATAATGCCGCCATGAACATGGGTTTATGAATTCTGTTCAAGTCCAAGTCCCTGCTTTCCATTCTTTTGGGTATGCACCCAGAGTGGAATTGCTGGATCATATGGTAATTCTATTTTTAATTTTTTGAGGAACTGATTCATCTTAGTTTTTATAGAAGTAACACTTTTTTCCCCCTACTCCCTCCTCTCACACTCTTATATATATTTTTTGAGACAGGGTCTCACTGTGTCACCCAGGCTGGCATGCAGTGGTGTGATCATGGCTCACTGCATCCTCCCAGGCTCAGGTGATCTTCCTACCTCAGCCTCTGGAGTATCTGGGACCACAGGTGCACACCACCATGCCTGGCTAATTTTTGTATTTTTTGTAGAGACGGGATTTCACCTTGTTGCCCAGAGTGGTCTCGAACTCCTGAGTTCAAGCGATCTGCCTACCTCGGCCTCCCAAAGTGCTGGAATTACAGGCATGAGCCACCGCGGCTGGCTCACACTCATATTTAATAGGTTTTAAAATACAGCTTTATTAAAGTATAACTGACAAAAATATACTGCACATATTTAAAATGCACAGTTGATGTGTTTTGACATATGCATACACCTGTGAAATCATCAGCGCCATGAACTTAGTGGACATTTCCATCACCCTTAAAAGTTCCCTCGTACCTTAAATAATCCCCCTCTTCTACTCCTCCCTGCTGCACCCACTGCCTCTGCCATAATCAAGTAACCGCCAGCTGCTTTCCGTCACTATAGATTAGTTTACAGTTTTTAGAGTTCTATATAATGGAAATGATACAGTATGGTCTCTTTTTTTCTCTAGCTTCTTTCACTCAGCATAATTAGTTTGAGATTCATGCATGCTATGGTGTATATCAATAATCTATTTATTTATTTATTTATTTATTTGAGACAGAGTCTTGGTCTGCCGCCTAGGCTGGAGTGCACGTGATCTCAGCTCACTGCAACCTCCACCTCCCGGGTTCAAGTGATTGTCATGCCTCAGCCTCCCGAGTAATTGGGACTACAGGTATGAGCCACCGTACCCGGCCTAATTTCGGCACAAATTTAGCCTCAGTTAGGCTGAGCACAGTGGCTCACACCTGTGGTTCCAGCACTTTGGGAGGCCAAGGCAGGCAGATCACCTGAGGTCAGGAGTTCAAGACCAGCCTGGACAGCATGGTGAAACCCCGTTTCTACTGAAAACACAAAAACTAGCCAGGCATGGTGGCACACGCCTGTAATCCTAGCCACTCGGGAGGCTGAGGCAGGAGAATCACTTGAGCCCGGGAGGCGGAAGTTGCAGTGAGTAGAGACAGTGCCGCTGCACTCCAGCCTGAAAAACAGAGCGAAACTCTGTCTCAAAACAAACCAAACTTTTTTCTAACCACCTGCTGTCCATTGATGAGCATTTTTTCCTTCCTTCCTTCCTTCCTTCCTTCCTTCCTTCCTTCCTTCCTTCCTTCCTTCCTTTTTGATGGTGTCTCACTCTGACACCCAGGCTGGAGTGCAGTGGCATGATCTTGGCTCACTGCAACCTCCGCCTCTGGGGTTCAGCCAATTCTCTTGCCTCAGCCTCCTGAGTAGTTGGGACTACAGGGGGATGCCACCTTGCCCCACTACTTTTTGTAATTTTAGTAGAGGCGAGGTTTCACCATATTGGTCAGGCTAGTCTTGAACTCCTGACCTCAGTTCATCCATCTGCCTTGGCCTCCCAAAGTGCTGGGATTAAAGGCGTGAGCTACCGTGCCTGGCCTTTTTTTTTTTTTTTTTTTTTTTTTGAGACAGGGTTTTGTGCTGTCACCCAGGCTGGAGTGCAGTGGTACAATCATGGCTCACTGTAGCCTCAACCTCAGCCTCCTGAGAAGCTGGGACTACAGGCATACGCCACCCCACTTGGCTGATTTTTGAGCTTTTTGTAGAGACGGAGTTTTGTGATGTTGCCCAGGCTGGTCTTGAACTCCTGGGTTCAAGCAATCCTCTCACCTTGGCCTCCCAAATTGCTGGGATTAAGGCATGAGCCACTGCACCCAGCCAATGAGCATTTTTTTCATGTGCTTACTTGCCATTTATATATTTACTTTGGTGAAGTGTCCTTTTAAATTTTTGCCCATTATTTTTCATTAGGTTGTTTTCTTATTTTTGAGTTTAAGAATTGTTTATATATTCTGGATTCTGTATTAAATATGTGCTTTGCAATGAATTTCTCCCTGTCTGTGGCTAATCTTTTCATTCTCTTAAAAGAGACTTTTGATACTTTTTATGTCCTATTTAAATAAATCACACAGTTTTCTGGCATACCAACCTGTCATCAAGTTTAGGGACAACACAGCTTCTCATGTTGGGTGTGCAGTTCAGCTGGGGGGAGCAAAGGGGTGTATGGGGACACCAGGGAAGACACCCTCAGCTTTGAAGGTTCCATGTACTAAGGGCATCAATCAGAATGTTCTCCAGAGGAAATGGAGCTCATCATATGGCTGAGGACCCTGTTTTTAACTTGAGAGGGCAATGTGTCCAATGAAAAGACCACACATTTCAGCTTCTTGTCCAGCTTGGTATAGGCATGTGACTACATTCTGGTCAATGAGATGCAAATTAGAATTGTTGGCTGGACTTTGAATAAGACTCCTTTAAAGAGGGATAGGCAGCCAATGTATGTCCTTTGGTTTTGGTTTTCTGTGTTCTTTCTGTTTCTTGCCTGGAATGTGGGCAAGCTGGCTGGAGCTTCAGCAGTGATTTCAGACTATGAAGCAACTTTGCAGTGTTATGTGGAAGATGGGGTAGAAAGATGAAAGAAACCCAGGTCCCTGATAATTACAGAGCTGCCACACTAGCTAGCTATGTCTGTGTACCTGCAGACTTCCTATGTTAAAGAAAACACTTAATATATTTTAAAAGCTATGTTTTTTCTGTTTTTTATTACTAGCAACCAAATGCAATTCTTAACAGACACAGTTGGTTAACACAGCAGTGCATCAGGAGGAAGTCAGCTATACTGCATATACGCTTATATCACTGAGATCATAACGTGAGAACATTTTAACCCCTGCTTTTCTGCTTTACATGCTTTTAAAATTTTCTTTTATTTTCAGACTCTTTTTTTTTTAAATTTTTTGAGATGGAATCTTGCTCTTTTGCCCAGGCTGGAGCACAGTGGCCTGATCTCAGCTCACTGCAACCTCTACCTTGCGGGTTCAAGTGATTCTCCTGCCTCAGCCTCCCGAGTAGCTAGGACTACAGCCGTGTGCCACCACACCTGGCTAATTTTTGTAGTTTTAGTACAGACAGGTTTCATTATGTCAACCAGGCTGGTTTCGAACTCCTGTCCTCAAGTGATATGCCTGCCTCGGCCTCCCAAAGTGCTGGGATTACAGGCGCGAACCACCACACCCAGCCTTCACACTTATTTTTATCACTACTTTTTTCTCCAATACCATCACTATCTTCAACTTTATCATCTTCTGCTTAATGTCATTATCATTATGAATAAGAATCATTTTTGTTATCCTAACCGTTTTTAAAGGATTCTCTTCTTGTTGATGGAGGGAGATTTGTATATAAAATGTATTTTTTTTTTTTTATTAAGTATTCCATTGGGGCGAAGGGAGGGGAGGCCAAGGGGGCCTTTGTCATTGAGGAACATCTGTGGAAAGGGATGGAATTGGTACTCAGACTTAGGACAGCTTCAATATTCATTGGGCATGGGCCACATCAATCATTTCTGTGCTGCCAGTGGCCAGGATTGCTCCCACATGGGGATGCCCTGTAGGCATGTAAGTGAAACAACAGGGATGGATTTCAGTCTTCTGCCAGAGTTGGCTGGTAGGGCAGGTCAGGGTCAGTACTGCTTATAAAGAAAGGCAGAAGTAATTGAACTTGATAGTATAAGAAATAAGAAACTGTTGGAGGGTCTTGAGTTGGGGAGTAGCGTGGTTTGTGTAGGAAGGATTATAGATGGAGTGGAAGGGACACACAAGTGGGTAGGCCACTTGGGAGGCTTTCATAGTAGTCCAGGCCTGAGGCGATGCAGGTCATGTGTTAGGCAGGTCATGGGTTAAGTAGACATCAAGAGAGGATTCAACATACATATGTACATGCCTAAATACATACATAATCAGGGGAAATGCCTGTGTGGAGAAAAATAAGGAGGAAGCTGGGGGAGTCTGGGGGAGCCATCAGACCTTAGTGCAAATGGGACCCTGAGTGAAGGAGAGGGGTAAGAAAGGAAAGAAGTTTGGTGGGAGCATGTCAGACTATAGTGCAATTCTAAGAAAAGTTCTGCAAGACTTTGGAGTGTCCTCCAGCCAGAGCCACAGTCCCTGGCAGTGGAGCCCTACATCTCCCAGGAATGGGTCTGCCTTAATATCCCTGCCACACGTATCACTAGCTGGGGTGCACTGTGGGAGGCATTGCCTTGGAGCAAACATGGGATGGACTTCAGAGCTCCACAGCTGGGGCCCTCAGTCAAGTGTGCACGCTGCAGTGGAAGATCCAGAGGCCCATTTTCCTGGATGACATGGGGATGACTGGGATGAGGGACATGGGAAGGTAACTGCTGTTGTCTCAGGCCTATCTGTTGCAAATAACAAATGCTGGATTGCACTGACTTAAGCAGTAAGGAGCTGTACTATGCAGAAAACAGGATGTCCCAAGGTGGGTGGCTTTCAGGGGTGGTTGAGTCAAGGCTCTAGGATGAGGTACGTCCCATCTCTACTCTGCCATCCTTGGGTTGGCTTCCTTCTAGACCAGTAGTGACATGGCCACGGCGGTCCCAGGAATTACAGCTGGACACAGTGATATCTAGAGAAAGGAGAATGACCCCTCTGTTCTGTGGAGCAAGGATCCCTTTCTCAGAGGGGTCGCAGCACATTTCCCACTGCTGGGAAATCTATGCCTCACTGGCCAGAAGTGGGTCACATGGCCATTCTTGACCATGTCACTGGGAAGGGGAATGAAACCATTATGATTGGCTTATGCCAGGGGATGGCACCCTGGCTGCGTGTGAGAACTGCTTGGGGAGCTGGGCCCCACACTTGAGATTTCTCTATGAATGGGTCTAGCGTGGATACTGGGCATCAGTAATTGTTTTTGTTTTTGTTTTTTTGAGACAGGGTCTCTCTGTTGCCCAGGCTGAAGTACAGTGGTGTGATCTCTGCTCACTTCAGCTTTGACCTCCTGAGCTAAAGCGACCCTCTCACTTCAGCCTTCCAAGTAACTGGGACTACAGACACGCACCACCATGCCCAGCTAATTTTTAATTTTTTTTTTTTTTGTAGGGACAGGGTCTTGCTATGTTGCCCAGGCTGGTCTCAAACTTCTGGGCTCCAGCGATCCTCCTGCCTCAGCCTCCCGAAGTGCTAGGATTACAGGCGTGAGCCACCACACTTGGCTCTACCAGTAATTTTATTACCTCCTTAGGTGATGCTGATGTGCAAGCAGGGCTGAGAACTGCTGTTGTCTTGGGGTGGTGTAGATGTTGGGCATCAGCCACCATGCCCATTACAGTCACTTACTAGTTTTTTGTGGCTTAGACAAGTCATTTACCCTCTTTCAGCTTTGGTTTCCTCATCTGTCAAATGGGGTCTGGCAATAGCTACCTCCTGTGCTTCCTGATGAGACTGAAACAGTTCATGAGTGCTCATAGGCTTTGCAGACTGTAAATCACTGACACCTGGGGGATGGCTGCTTATCATTCTTATTCAATTTGGAGGGAAAGCACAGCTCCCTCTGCTGCCAAGAACAGCCAGGGCAGAGATTTCTCTTGAGCACAGCTTCCTGTCATTAAAACAAAAAACGAAGGAGAAGGGAAAACGACAGACTGGGAAGCCACAGGCAATTGCAGTGGGCTTTTTTCTTCTTGGAAGGCGTGGGTTTGAAGGCGCTGCTATAAATGGTTTATGCAAATGAGCTGGAGGCGCTCTGTCCCCCGCCGCTTTAATCCGGGAGAAGCTGGGAGGGAGCCAGGCACAAGGTTTTCCACCCCTCCTCCCTGTAGTCCTGCAGTGGGGTGCCTGGGGGCAGGCGGATGCTCTTCTGCTGCCTCCAGGGAAGATGGTCAGATAAGGCTCGGCATTCTGGCTCCCCCATGTTCCAGGACACACCTGGCTGCGTGGCTTCCTGGCTCTTTCTGCTTGAGCGGGCACAGGCTGATGCTGCCAGTAGTACTGCAGGAACAAGGAGGGCCCCCACTGGTGCTGCGAGGTCACGGCCAGGCAATTGGTCACCTTTGGGTCTCACTGGGTCCACAGGGACCTGGGGCACTGTGGCTGGGAGAGTGACCTCAGAGCTGAGGCCTGGAGAGGAGCAGAGCGGGGAAGAGTAAAGAGCCCGCACCATCGGCCCCAGGCTTTCATCGTCCATCCCTCCTCCTCCTCTCCCCCTTTCCTTCCTTTCTTCATGAAATCTACTTTGAGCACTACGGAGTGACCACCTTGTCACATGCTAAGGATGTAGAGCTAAAAAGATACCTTTCTGCCCTCAGGGTGCTCCCAGTATGGGAAGGGCCTCCGGCCATGGCTGCAGGGCTGGGGCTGTCCAAGCCTTGGAGAGGGAAGGTCTGGTCTATTCCATCCCGGGGCGTTGGGATGATCTCAGAGGAAAGGCTCTTGTGAGCTGGGGGCTGAAGGTGAGGTGGAGTATTTGTGGGAGCAGTGCTGGGGAGAGGCACTCCAAGGAGAGGGACAGTGTTCAAAGAGCAACAGACAAGCCATGTGCCATGTTCTAGAACACAACTGGCTTGTGTGCATGGAGCATAGGTACATGGGGTAGGGTGTGGAGGGGTCATGGAAGGTGAGGCCAGATATACAGACTGGGGTCAGTTCACAGAGGACCTTGAATAATCCCCACAGTGGGGGTCAAGTTTATTCTGAGGTGCTTGGGAGCCACAGGAGCTAGAGGGATGAGTTGGGCAGAGAGGCCGGGCTGGCAGCCCTGCGGAGGGGGACGGAGGCTGGAATGATTGCCCAGAGCACGATGATGCTGGGGGCCTGAACCGTGGGCAGAGCCAGGAGAGCGAAGGAGGGGATGGATTTGAGAAGGACACAGTGACCTCTTGGATGGGGGAATCTAGGCTGACACCAGATTTCTGGCCTGGATAGCAGAACTCAAGGGGTAAACTGGGCCTCAGAACCTTGGGGGTGCCCATGTTGGGTGGGGCCAGGGGGACTGAGAAGCAGTCACTTCCAGTGAAGAACATGCCACTGGCCCATCCTGGGTTTCCCAACAGACCCTAGTGGAAGGGGGAATGGGAGAAGGAGCTACTTCTTCAGACAGTTTAGAAAGTTTTGATTGCCTCCCCCTAAATGATCCCCATCCCACATTCCTGATGCAGGGAACTCCTGGTTCAGAGATAAAGTGAACCAGTCCAATGCCTCCATTTTACAGGTGTGAAAACTGTGTCCCGAGAGGGGACTGACTTGCCCAAGGTCACACAGTGAATTATGGCAGGCAGTGTCATGGTTAGTGATGGACCCCCAAACAAAGTCTAATGAAGCCCACCTCCCTCACTTGCCCTGAGAACAAAGAGCTCTGTTCCCTGGAGGGAAGTGGGCTTGGCTAAGCAGGGTAGAGGTTGTGAGGGGTGCGGCATTTGTTTTAGAGAGGGGAGGGGCTCCCAGGGAAGAGACCTCCTGCCCCTGTTTTCCTGCTGGTGGAGCCCAACCCAGGAGCTGCATTTGCTGCCCACCTTCTGGATCCCTGACTGCCACCACCACGAGGGAGAAGGCACGGAGACATAAAAAGCCTCCCTAAATTCCAGAGCCTCAGGGCCTGCCTGGAACTCAGGAGTTCTGACTCCCAGGGAAGGCTTTGCTTTCTCAGTGTTGACCCTGCACAGTGCTCTGGTCTCTGAAGGAAGTAATCCCGAAGAGGGAGGTGTCAGGGGACAGGAGCCTGAGAGAAGTTACTGGAGAGGGAGGAAAGGAAGGCGGCGGCAATGAGCCACGGATGAATGTGCAAACTGTGAGATGGGGCGGCTGCAGGGAACAACTAACAGCTACAGCAGTGGGTTTCTGTCACTGCAGTCACCCTGGGGTGGCTCCCCTCCTTGGGTTGTCCTTTGTGCAGGAATCCCACAGTCTTGACAGCCACCTTTGGTGGCCACACCTGAACTCTTGTTCAGGAGGGTGGGGCAGCCAGCCCTGAGCCGGCCACATGCCCACAGTCCCCAGGTCTTTAGGGACTAAAAGTCCCTGTTTGTAGAGCTGTGAGATGTGAGGTTGTCTGGGGTTGGGATCAGGGGATCAGTCTAGGGCTAGGACTGGAGGCGTAGTAGCAGGGGGCAGAGTTCCTTCCTGGACTCAGTGGGGGTGAAAAAGCCACTGGCCTTTCCTGAGAGGCACTGCATGGACCCCATTACTCACAGGTACCTCTGTGCCTGGGGATCTTGCCTGTGGCCCAGCAGCTGGCATGGCCGGTGTCCTCTGGGCTCTAGGTCATGGCCCATAGTGGTGGGCACAGAGCTGGCATAGTGCAGTGGCTGGACTCAAGTCATCTCTCACCTTTGCTATATAAGAACAGAAGTTCCTGTTTTTTGAGCCAAGCCAAGCTCCCTGCTCCTGAAAGGGACCTGCCACCCACTTTTTCTTTCTGGAGCATTTTCAGGTTTATGCCTTGGGACCTGTGAGAGCTGGCACTCCCTGCCTCAATCCCCACTTTCTCTTTTGGAGACCTCTGTGGTGCTGAATCTCTGACCCCTACTGTGGGAGTGGCCTAGAGCCTGGCTGGGGCAAGGCCTGCAGGTGAGTGCCTGGATGCATGGCGGGGACTCTGGCAAAGTAGGATGGTGACTGTGGGCACACTACAGCCAAAGTCCAGGGCAGTCCACATTGGGATCAAACTTCACTTTTTTTTTTTTTTTTTTTTTTTAGAGACAAGGTCTTGCTATGTCAGCTAGGCCAGGTGTGTCATCATAGCCCACTGTAACCTCAAACTCCTGGGCTCAAGTGATCCTCCTGCCTCAGCCTCCCAAAGCTCTGGGATGACAGACATTTGCCACTGTGCCCAGCTCAAATTTTAGATTTGTGGCTGCAGTAGCCCTGGGTCCCTCTGACTGACGCTGTGTTTATTGAACCGAAGGTGGCTGTTCTCAGGGGCAGCACTCTGCAGTAGACAAAGCCCTGGGGCCTGTGCTCCTGAGTCTGAAATCTGGGTTCTGGCCCAGCTCTGGCACTTTATAACTTTAACAATTAATTTCCACCTCCTTGAGCCTCTGTTTTTCTCTTTCTGTGCAAAGGGATGAGCATCTGTCCTGTGGTACCTGATAGGGTACTTTTGCAGATCCAGTAAGACATTGGTGACATTGTTTCATAGCTTTTAAGAGCTGGGTCATTATTCTAAGAGGCCACATGGCAGAGGGGCAGGTGTTGGGCTCTGATGTCCAGTAGGTGTGTGTCTAAATCCCAGCTTAGCTGAGCATTAGCTGTGTGACCTGGGCAAAGTATTCAGTGTCCCCAAGCCTCAATGTTCCCATCTAGGGTGCTGAGTTCCGCCCCTTCTGGCGGCCCAGAGCAGATGTTTCAAGATGCTGGCAGCAGATGTAATTTTCTGAATTGGTTTGGGTACTTATTTGTCAAGTTCCTGCCTAGTTTTTTCAGAGCAAGAGGTGGCAGGACCCCCTACTGACAGGTTAAAGGCCCTGTAGGGCAGCCAGGTCAGAGGGGGAGGGGGGACACAAGGCCTCTAGGTCTTTTGGGGCTAAAGAGCTTTGAGGGGAAGAAGCTCCCAGATAGAACAGCTCTGGGCAGACTGACTTGAGATCAAATCCCGACTCTGCCATTTCCCACCTCTGTGCCCTGGTTTCCTCATCTGTAAGGAAGGGTAAGGTCATGGCCTTTGTATAGAGGTCAGGAGTAGCTCATCACTAGTGTATGGTGCTACCACATACTAGTGCTTCCCATGCATCCCACACTGTTCTAAGCACACTACATGAATGAGCTCATTTTATCTCCCCAGTAGCCCTAGGATCTAGGCACTATTACTGTCAACCCAATTTTTCAGAAGAGGAAAGAGACACTTAGAGATGTTAGAACCAAGGTGTGAACCTGGGAAGTCTGACTCTGGAGCCTACTCTTAACCGCCACCTGTACTGTGAAGCCCCCAGTGTAGACAACACTGGTGGCATTGAGTAGTGTTTGCTGTGTCACAGCACTGGGATCCAGCTGCCAGTGGCCATACTGGGAGTACCCCGGCCAAGGGCCTGAGCCCCTGTGGGGTCCTGTACTGTCACTTTGTTGTAGCTACTGACACCCAGTATCTGAGCCCAAAGGTTGGAGTGAGAGGCCCCAGGAGGGGCAGCAGGCAGGGGCAGGGCCAGGGCATGGGAGCAGAAGTGGAGGCCAAGTCAGCTGGTCCTGGGCATGGCCATCCCTCTGTAAGCTGGACCTGGGAGGGGCAGGAAGCAGGCAAGAGCCAGAGGAAGCAGAATCCCCAGAGGAAGGAGGGGGCCTCTCAGCTTTGGGGTGGCTTCAGCTAGCTGGGGGCCTGACACAAGAAGGAGTGGGCACCAGGAGCATAGGCTGAGCCGTGGTGCTGAAGATGTGTATGTGAGTGTGAGTGTGTGCGTGGGCTGGAGGTGAAGGGAGGGGTGGATTGAGGGGATCTCTGCCTGTGGAGGAGGGATTTAACCTCCTGTTATCAGCTGCCAGCTTTTCTCATAATCCAGGCAGGCCCAGCAGGGATCAGCAGAGTGCGTTTCCGCATCTCAGATGGACGAGGCCCATGGCTTGTTCCAGCACATCCCGCGCTCCTCCTGTCTCCTGCGTCACCCTGTGTCTCCTCATATCTCTGCGTCTCCTCTCCCCATGAAGTCTCATTGCCTGCCCCTCCTCACTCTCCCCATCCAGGTTCTGGTGTAGGGAGCAAATCTTGTGCATTCAGCCCCTGCTAATTTATCACTTGTGATTGCTGGGACAAAGGCTAGCTTCCAGTTTAAAATTCATTCTATTCCTGAGCAAAAATGCAGCACTAACCAGGTGACAAGGGACTGTTTAATCTACTTCCTTAAAAGAACTGACAGCTACCCAGGACTCTGAAATGGCATTTGCATGTGAGGCACGCATGCAATCATACATGCAAAGCTTAGAACGTGCCTGGTGCAGGGTAAGCGGGTACTGAGTAAATGTTTCTTATTAAAGCAGGTCTTCTATTTCTCCTCCTTGGGGTAACATGTATTTTTTTTGAGATAGAGTTTTCACTTTTGTCACCCAGGCTGGAGTGCAGTGGCACAATCTCGGCTCACTGCCACCTCCGCCTCCTGGGTTCAAGTGATTCTGCCTCAGCCTCCGGAGCAGCTGGGATTACAGGGGTGTGCCACCATGTCCTGCTAGTTTTTGTATTTTTAGTAGAGACAGGGTTTCACCATGTTGGCCAGGATGGTCTCGAACTCCTGACCTCAGGTGATCTGCCCACCTTGGCCTCCCAAAGTGCTGGGAATACAGCCACTGCGCCTGGCTGTATTCTTAGTGCTGTACTCATATCCTGCATCCCAAGTCATTCCTTTCCAAGGCTGAGACAGAGACCTTAGTCCTTCCAGTTCTACGTGGATTCCCAAGTTCTCTGACTCTCAAGCGTTGCTGTTATGGATGGAGCCAGGCTGCAGCCCTCACAGGTGTTAAGTTATTCAGTTTTCACAAGTTTCTGGGCCATGTGATCTCCACCATGGAGAAGAGATGGTGGAGGCTCAGAGAAGCTCAGTAGCTTACCTGTCTGACCTGAAGACCAGAGCTCCCACCCTCCACATGGGTGGGGTGGGCACATCCATCCACCCTTCCTGACCTGTGACACAGATCTTATCATCGGCAAATGTTTGCCTCCAGCTAGGGGCTCAGTGGGTGTGGGCTCTGTCTGGCACACTCTGTCCTGGGAATAGGAACCTGGTTTCTTCCTTGTTCTGTCCTTCCTGCCTGGCATGGATGGTGACCCTTCTGTCCAGTCCAGGCTGGCCATGCTGGCCCTGAGGCCTGGAACTGGGGAGCATGAGCAGGTGTGTTTGTGTCTCGGAGAGGCAGAGAAAAGGCTGCTTGGCGGTGGGCCTGGGCAGGGAGGGGCCTCAACTTCGTCCAGGTTCTGTTTGCTCAGATTCCCTTTCAGTCTCCACCCCGCCTCTGCACCTGTTGTGTTCCCATCCTCCTGGGCGGCTGGCAGCTGTCACGGCTGGGGCACCTGTCCCAGCCCCTGAGGACGCCCTCTGGGCTCCCTGGCTCTAGTTTCTCTGCAGCACACAGCTTGTGCTTTCCGTCTCTGGGTGCCTTTATCCTCCTGTCACTCCTCATCTCTTACTCTTCCAGACTCGAGGCAGCAGCCTCCACTCTTGTCCTGGCTCTGGCCATAGGAGGAAGCTTTCAGCTGGGGTTCCCTGCTTCCTTTTCTCCAGTGCCAGGCCCAGCCTAATGGGTAGAGAGGATGGGGCCCTGGCAGGATGGCCATACTCCTCAAATGCTGATGAGGCGACTCATCAGCTCAATCAAATTATCGCTTGCTCTTGATAAAGGAAACACTATAGCAGCTAGGGGCTACCTCCCAGCTCCTCCACAGCAGGGTCACCTCCTCTTCCTGGCCTCCCCAGACCCTAGTCACTTCCCCCTACCTCATAAAAAGAAGTTACCCCCTCCCTTGTCCAGTGCTGTCTTCTGTACCTCCTGATGCCCGGATTTGTGTGTCATGTTAGGCATAGCAGCAGAAGACATTACTCCTGGGTCCCAGTCCTCTTTGTATTCCACCCACTGTGTGGCCTTGGGAAAGTCTCTATCATTTGCTGGGCCTTCTTTGCTACACATGTAAAATGGGCCCAGAACTTCTTTGCCTGCCTGAAGGTAGGGGCTGGCCCCAGTGCTCTCTGGAGGCTCTTCCCCCTTAGAGAGCTTGGTGACTGGACTGATGGTTTCTATTCCCCAGTGAATTTGTTCCATGTTTTATTCTGGAGTTACTGGCTCTGCCTTAGACTTTGAGTTCTGAGAGGGCAGGTTTAGGCTGGGAATGAGGTCCTAGACCTTGGGAAACCTGGATGAGAGAGGACTTGGTGAGGAAAGCCTTGAGCTAGGTAGACCATCATGGAAACCAAGATGGCACCCAAGGGAGGAAGAGCTGTCTGAAAGGGGTCAGGGGACAGGAGATGGCAGGGAAAGGAGGGACAGCTATAGTAGTGGGGAGGGCCTTGGGAGCCGAATGGGTTTAGAGAGCCAAGGGGTCTAAGGTTCCCTAGATGGCACGAGAGGACAGATGCAACTGGGGATTCTGTCAGACCAGGCCCCCAAGGGCACAGCCAGCCCTGCTTCCTGTCGGCAGGCTTTGAGGTATTAAGTTTCCAACCAGGCCATATATGAGTCTGTTTTCTTCACAGTTTCCAGGATGACATCTCCAGTGTCTGTCTGGGTCACCTGTTAGCAGATGAGAAGTCCAGCCCTACTGCCTGTCCTCTGCCTGCATTTAGGCTTCATCCCTGGAATGTCACCTTCTGTCCACTGGAAAACGTCTAGGCTCTGCTGCCACACAGAACCCTTCTCTTCCTTAAGGAGAAGGTCCACTGTCCCCTTGTCTTCCCTCCTGTAAGCAAGAGGGGCCCCTGCCCTTTGCCCTTTCCTGGATAGAACATGAGTTTTGATGTCAGGCAGGTCTGGGTTTAAAGCCTCGTTTGTCTTCCCTTCAGAATAACCTCTCTAAGCCTCAGTTTTATAGCCTGAAAATGGGGATGATTATAACTCCTGAAGGGAGGTTTTGGGATTGGCTGATACATGAGATACTTAGCACAGTTCCTAGCACACAGTAAGTGATCAATAAATGGTAGCATTTATATATATTTGCTTATAGCTTCTCCATTCCCCTTTCACATCCTTTCCAAAGTGTGGCTATAGAATGGAACACAGATCATTTACCCAGAGCTGAAAGAATCTCATTCCTCGATCCCAGCCTGGCTCTTGCTGGGATCTGGAACTGCCTGTTTCCCCGTCCATGCCCGCTTTACACCCCTGGCTTCTGCAGGGCAGGCGTTGGGTCCTGCTTACCAGTTGGTGCATAGTGGGCACTCAGTGAATGGTTGATGAATGAATAAGTGAATGAATGATGTATGTTAGTGATTTTCTCACCCCTTTTAGTAACAGAATCCTTTGGCCAAATGAATTTTTTTTTTTCTTTTGAGATGGAGTCTCACTCTGTCGCCCAGGCTGGAGTGCAGTGGCACGATCTTGGCTCACTGCAACCTCCGCCTCCTGGGTTCAAGCGATTCTCTTGCCTCAGCCTCCCCAGTAGCTGGGATTACAGGCGTGCACCACCACACCTGGCTAATTTTTTATATTTTTGGTAGAGATGGGGTTTCACCATGTTGGCAAGGCTGGTCTTGAACTCCTGACCTCAAGTGATCCACCTGTCTCAGCCTCCCAAAGTGCTGGGATTACAGGTGTGAGCCACCGCGCCCGGCTCCAAATGAGATTTTATGGGATGCTCCAGTGAATAAAACAGAGAAGGGGTGCAGCTCTTCTGCCATATCCTGGGGCTGCCTTCCGCTCTAGAGGTCCTGGACACTGCCTAGTGAAGTGACAGGAGAGGGGAGCCTCAGACACAGGACACTGCCACATCCTATTTGGGGAAGTGACTGTGGGAGACAGGCTCATACGTCTGTGGGAAAACCCCTTTAGACTACAGTGTCGAAGGCCTGGGGGCCACTCAGGCCGCCTCCCAGTTCTCTGTTCTGTTTCACTCAAGTGGCCAGAGTTGGGGCTGCTGCTCACCTGAAGGACTCCCAGCTCGCGGAGCCCCCAGCCTGCCCCTGTCCCTGCTTGTTTACCACTTGGCTGCTTTCCCACAGTCCTTTGTCTGAAAATCACATGATTTCAGGTCTGTTTGTGAGATGTTTTCTGAGTGCCTGCTCTGGGCGGGGACAGGAGTGATGCGACGCCCGAGGGGAGTAAGGCTAAGTCAGGCAAGGCCCAGCCCTGCGGGGTGTGGGATGCAGGATGCTGCTTCTGCTGCTCCCACCCCTGGAGCCTCCTGCCTCCTCCCTCACCCTTCACCAGCAGATAGGACAGTGACTTTCTGAAATGTGGGTCTGGTCTGTTGCCTCCCTGCTGCAGGACTTCCCTGTTGCTCTCAGGAGGAAGGCCAGAGTCTTCACCCTGCTCCTGAAGACCCGTCTGGTATATCCCTGACCCAACCTGCCTGGGCAATGGAGCATTTCCTGAGGCTCCTCCTGCTCACCCTGCTTCATCTCAACCTTGCTTCCGAAACGTGCCAGCTCCCAGTCCCTCCTTGTTCTCCTAATCCCTTCCCCAGACCCACTCAGTAGTGGGAGCTCATTTCTTTCAGACCTTTTTTCTCGGGTTGTGATGATATGCTCCTTAGTGAGGCTACTTGATAAATGTTTGTGTCCCTCTGGACTGGAAGTCCACGAGAGCCAGGACCTGCCACTGAGGACCACCCTTGCACCCTTAATATCTGACATATAGTAGGGTCATCAATAAATGTGGGTAGAGTTGAATTAAATGGTTGAGGTGCACCCAGGAGAAGCTGGGGCAAGCAGATAGGGCCCCAGCCAGGCCATGGCTCTCTCTGTATCGGACAGAGTAAGGTAAGGGTTAGGAGATGCCCAGCTCAGGAGCTCAGAGGAAAGATAAGTGCCAAGAACAGGGACTTACTCTTACCTGGGGCCCTAGGGAGGCTTCCCAGAAGAAATGTTCCCAGTGCTGGATGATGGGAAGGGGGCATTCCAAGTGAGGAGAAGGCAGGAACCAAGGTGAGAGGGAGGCTGGTGTCTGGGTGTGGGGCCATAGGAAGGCCAGGCTGGGCATGTGCAAGGGGTTGGTGGGCAAGGGGCCAGCTGGGTGTGTTAAAAGGCAGGCAGGGTGTGGAGGCTGACTCTGCTGCTACAGGAACAGCCTCCAAAGCATCTTCTTTTGGCCTCAATTTCCTCATCTGTAAAATGGGCATACACATACACTGATCTCTTAGGGTTGTCGTGAGGATTGAACAAGTTAAATGCGTCACATGATCAGGGCAGTGCGGAGCACGCAGTAAGGCCTCGTGTTTGCTGTTATTATGATCGTTATCTGTCAAAAAGAGTTTGGCTTACTTTCTCCTTGTCAGACTGACTTAGCTTCCCGCCCCCATGGGAACTGGGTACGTGTGCCAGGAAGTGTGTGCGTGTGTGTACGTGTGACTGCACAGCCACAAGCTGGCATGTGCCTGTGGAAAGTGGGCTGCCTTGTGTGGACTCGGGTGTCGTGACTTCTCCCAGAAGTCTTGGGCATGCCTTTGGCTCGGAGGAGGTTCGGCAGGCTGGGTTTGCTCTCCCACCCAGATCCTGCCCAGCCCTCTGCTGATGACTCTAGATCAGGCCTGAATGGCCCTCCTTGTTCTCCTAACCCCTTCCCCAGACCCACTCAGAAGTGGGAGCAGCAGGATCTTGAGCTGTGGGCTCAGGACCCAGTCCAGTCACTTACAGGGCCCAGGTCTCTGAGTTCCATCTGCTGTGGGGCAGCCTCTACCTTTCCTGTGGCTCCTTCCTCAGCCCCTACCCCTCTGTCCTCCCACCTGCCCACTGGCTTTCTCTTCCCTCCCATTCCTTTCCCTGGGGTCCAAGATCCCAGACCTTGAGGACAGAGGCTGGGGTCCAGGCTAGGGCCAGGGAGGAGGGTGCTGTCCTATTGTCCTGGTAGAGGCCCCTGAGCTTGTGTTGGATGGTGACATTGTCCCTCAGACATGGCCTGAATCCTGGTCCTACCTGTGACCTGCTGGGTAACCTCAGGCAAGCTCCTTAGCCTCTCAGAACCTCCACTTTTTTCTCTGTAAAACAGATATCATCATAGCCGCTGCCACCCACACAGTTCCTGGTGCACAGTGCATGTTCACTGCATGGCAGCTGCTCTCTTGATGATGATCTGGGCTCCCGGCATCCCTGCCCAGGGCTGGAGGGGCCTGCCATCCCAGCCTCCCTCTTCCCCCTCTGTTCGCACCTTTCCCTCTTCCCTGAGTGTGGGGTGCCGTGTCCACCTTAAGATTTCTCTAGAAACTTTGTGAGTCTGTGGAAGCAGGCATGTGTTGAGTGTGTACATTGAGAGGTGTGTATGTAACCATGTGAGTACATGTCTGGTGGGCAGTAGATGGCTGAGTGTGCTCAGTGGTGAATGCTCCCAAGTGCCTGTGAGCCCACAGTGCACATCTGTGTGACAGGATGCAGAAGAATAGTGCAGGTCTGTATTGGGGTGTGGGGTGTGTGTGTGTGTATGTACATGATTAAAGGGACAGGTTGGTGTGGGGGGAAAAGCCTGGATTCTGGTGCTGTACTGCCTGGGTTTGCATCCCAGCCTTGCCACCTTTTAGGTGAGCAGCCTCTGTCTCAGTTTTCTCATCTGTAAGACCATCATCATCATCTTAGAGATGGTACCTGTTGATAATGACTGTAATACTGACCTCATCATTCAGCCTGTGAGGACCAAAGGAGTTAATACTTGCAAAGCCTTTGGAACAGAGCCTGGAAGAAGACAGAAATGGTGTTAGCACTTGATGAACAGCTCCATCAGCTTGATTGTGAACCTCTTGAGGGCAGGGACAATGTCTGTTTTGCCTCCCAGGGAGTCTGCTCTCACCTAGCCGGACCTCTGCATATAGTAGGTGCATGAGGCTGGTGAATGAATGGCTGTCGGCCTGGGCGTTCAGGGAGGGGTGTGTGTCACTGCATCCCTGAGATGGGGCTGTGTGTGATGGGGATGTGTGTGCGTGTGCGCGCCTCTGCTCGCTTTCTGGAGCTCGCTGCTATTTCAGGAAGCCTCCAGTCTCCTCCTCCTTATGTAAATAAACATGACAGATCCCATCGGCTGTACCAGCGCGGGAGGTGGGGAGGCTGGAGTGGGTGGGAGCGGGGAGGCGGCGGCCGGAGGG